>NW_026844341.1:24007813-24384055 GCF_029955315.1 Cylas formicarius
GGCCAATTGTATTTTTGCTTTATGCGCTTAACTGTTTCGTTGATTCCGCGATGTAAATTATTTTTTCCTGAATGGTATTGGTCTAAAATGATAGGGATTTCGTCTTGATCGGGAGTTCGAACTATATCTTGGCAGATTCTTAGTTTTATATCCTTTTCGGAAAATATAAAGGAGAATACTTCTAATATTGGAAGTTGTAAATTATTTTCAATACAATACAGTTTTGAAAGATCAAAGTCATTTTTAGCTGTGAATAAAATATAGAATAAATGTTGAACTACAGTTTCATTGTCATACGGAAGAGGGATTATATAATATTTCCTGCCTTTGACGGTTTTGCTAGAAAAAATGTTAATTTTATTAAACGTAAAATTTATATCTTCTTCAAAAATATCGTCCATTATTTTGTTGTGCAAATCATCAAGTTTTGATTGCCAAAAGAAAGTGACAATATCTTTGTGGTTTTTGTCGAGAAGTTGCGAATTAGAGGTTTCTATTTTGGAATAGTCTATAAGGGATGTGGTTTTGTGAAGGTATGCGAAGTTGTTGTATTCTTCTGTAACTTCCGCTGTGTCGTCTTCGATATCTGAATTATTAGAATTGTCATCGTGAACGATTTCTTCTTTACTTGTGGATGGTCGGTTGTGAATGTCATCGTTATTAGATGCAAGGATAAAAATTTTCTTTTGGAGATCGACACAATCTTGAATATGGTTAATTTTAACACGAGATAAAGCGTCTGCGTTTTTATTTATTTTACCGGGCTTATACACAATGGTATAGTCGTATTCTTCAAGCTTAAGACGCCATCGAGCTAAACGACTACCAGGATCATTTATCGAAAATAGCCAAGTTAAAGGACGATGATCAGTAACGAGAGTAAATTTTCTTCCGAACAGATAAGGGCGGAAGTGTTTAACTGCCCATACTATGGCGAGAAGTTCCCGTTCTATAGTTGAATATTTCGTCTCTGCACTACATAAAGTTCTAGAGGCATATGCTATGGGAAGGTCTTTTCCAATGGGACCTTGTGAAAGAACTGCACCAATGGCAAATGCACTGGCATCGGTGGTTAGGACAAAAGTTTCCTCGAAATTTGGATAAATGAGTATTGGGTCACGTATTAGAGCGTTTTTAAGCTCATTAAATGAATTTTTGCATTCTGAATTGAATACGAAGGGTGTGTCTTTTTGGAGAAGTCTAGTTAAAGGTTTTGAGATCTTAGCGAAATTGGGAATAAAACGTCGGTAGTAACCGGCTAAACCAAGGAAGGATTTAATGTCTTTTGGTGATTTTGGTTCTGAAATTTTTTGAATAGCGTCTATTTTCTCAGGGTTGGGTTTGACTCCATCTGGGGTCACGAGATGCCCTAAATAAGCTACTTCCTTTCGAAGAAATTCACACTTGTCAGGTTGGAGTTTGAGGTTTGCACCACGAAGGCGTTTGAAGACATCAGTTAACCTTTGTATATGTTCGTGTATGGTAGCGGAATAAACGATAATATCGTCCATGTAAACGAGACATCGTTCGTTTTGAAGACCTAAGAGAATGTTGTCCATGACACGTTGGAAAGTGGATGGAGAATTTTTTAGTCCGAAGGGTAAACGGAGAAATTCAAAATGACCATTTTCAACTGAAAATGCAGTTTTAGCAACGTCCTTGGGATCAATTTCAATTTGGTGAAACCCAGAGGCTAGGTCCAAAGTAGTGAAATATTGACATCTGCCTAACTGGTCTAAGAGATCCGAAATATTGGGAAGAGGGTATTTATCGTCGACAGAGACTTCATTTAGTTTGCGATAGTCGATGACTACGCGCCATTTTTGTTTCATAGAAGCGTCTAATTTTTTTGGGACAACCCAAACAGGGGAAGACCATGGAGAAGTGGAAGGTCGAATGATTCCTTGTTCGAGCATTTTGTTGATTTGTGACTTTACTTCTTGTTTGTGGACATGTGGGTACCTATATGATTTGGTAAAAATCGGTCTGGCGTTGTTCGTTTCAATAGTATGTTTAATTTCATTAGTAAAACTTAAATGATCTCCTTCTAAATAGAATATATCAGAAAAATCAAGACATAATTGTGTTATTAATTCTTTTTCTTCTTCGTTTAAATGATCGGTGCGTAACTGGGATTGAATTATACCGCGCCTATCAACAGGTTGAGGATTTAAATTTAAAATATTATTTATTTCTTTTTCGTTAGGATTTGTATTAAAAGGTTCGATAGATAAATTTGAAAAATCTATAGTTTTTGGGATAGCATTAGCGTTAATAACAGTAGTAAAAAATTCACCTTTGTTATTTACTTTAACTAAAGCATTAGGTAACCTAACTTTTTCGCATTCTTGAGAGTGGAGAATAGCGTCTGTGTTTGTTAAACTACATTTTAATTTGAAAATTCTTTCGGTCCTAGGTTCGATTGAAATTCGATTTTGAATATTTTGTTCAGGTTTTTTACAAATTTTGGGAAGAACAGATTCGTGTCCTACTTTATGCAAAGGCATTGTTTTGAAATTCGTTATAAGTTTTTTGGACTTTAAATCGATTATACATTGGTAGCGATCAAGAAAATCTAAACCGAGAATTCCGTCAAATTCGATATCAAGATCGTAAAGATATACTTTATGTTTGTCGTTATCGGTGAATGGAATAAGTGTGGATTCTTTAATAAAAAGTGTTTGATTTGTTATACCTTGGATGGTAATATTTTCCTTAACTCGTGTTCTGTAATTTTCAGCGGTTTTATATTTAAAGATAGAAATACCTGCGCCTGTATCTATTAATATTTTGAATTTTTGCGTAGCGTCAAAAATATAGTATAAATTTTTAGAATTTACCGTAAGAAGAGGGTTTAACAGAAGTTCTGTTCTGGAAAGTTTAGATTGGGATTCATGTTGTCTAAATTCAGGGTTTGAATTTGGGAATTGATTTCGAAAATCGGGTCTGGAGACATTTCGTCTGGTGGGATATCGTAAGGGCTTTCTTGAAAATCCTGCTCTGGTTCGCAGTTTTCTGGATGGTTAGAATAATGATTTTGAAGTTCATTATCTTCTTGAAGAGTGTAATTTTCATGTGAAAATTCCTGGGAATTTCCGGAATAACCGTCGATGTAGATCGGGTTTGAGTTTACATGATGAGTTCGCTGCGGGTTTGGATTCATAAAATGTGGCTTAGGATAAGAGTTTGAAGATTTCATCGGTATTTGATTCGAGTTGTTGCTCATGTTGCTTTGTTGGAACCAATTAGAAGGTCGCTGTGGATATTGCGAAAAATTTGGTTTGACATGCTGATGCGTACTTCTACATTGATTTGAAGTATGGCCAATTTTATTACACAAAGTGCATTTGGGTTGCTGAAGAGGGGTTCGAATATTCGCAGAATGCGATTTAGGAGAATTTAATTTGACAGATTTTTGATTTTCAAAATATGAGAGTTGGAGTTCTCGACGAATCCTTGCTTGGGCTTCTAAAAGTGAAGTGGGATTACTAGCACGAATGAGTTGACCTAATCTAGGTTCTAAGCCTGTAAGAAGTGTATTAAGGGTCATAGTCTCAATTAAAGATATCTGAGCATCCTTTTGCTCTTTGGATCCTAATGTGGTGGATTTTTGAACACATGAATGCATTTTCGCATTTAGGACTTGAAGACGATTGAAAAATGTTAATGCTGATTCATTGGGCAATTGTTTAAGACGTTGAAGGTCATGAATTAGGGAAGGTAAATCTCTAGAATCACCAAAGTGTAGAGTTAATAGTTTCTTTATTTCTAGATATGAATCAGGATTCCTAGAATTAATTAATTGAGCTGCTTTACCGCGGAGCTTATTTTTAATGTGAATCACTAAAAGAACTTTTTGTTGCGTCGTTGCCATATTATAAGCACAATCACACGCGTTTATAAAATTTCCTAAAAAAGATTTGGTCGCCCTCAAATTCAGGTACGATACAGAAAATTTCCGAAAGTTTATATGGTTCAACTTCCAGCATTGTACTAGGTTCGTCTGATTGAGTTGCCATTATTTTAGGTTTAAGAAAAAGCAATAAATTTATAAGAAGTTCAAACACAATTATTTTTTGTTTTAAATATTGCCAAGTTAAACTTGGAGATTAAAATTTAATCAAAATAATTATCGCGGAACGATTCTACGTTGCGGAATTCAATAAATAGGTAATTTTCAACCTTGGGTAATCGAACGTAATAAATTCAACAATGTTGCAAATTAAAAATAAAATTATTCGTAACGATTCTTAACACTTACAGTACTATTTTCATTGCTGCCTTTCGAGACGGTTGATGGGTTTATCCTTGTTCCGGTACGATGGGCTGTCTTCGTTGTTCCCTAGATTTAGGGGTCGGAATCTGCCGCCACTAGTTAGAATACTCGTGTTCTAGCAACGTGAACAGATCCTACTCCGAATTCTTGCCTCTCGAAACGGTGATGGAAGGTTCCTTGTTCCGGCACGACTGGGCTGCGATGGTTCTTCTTTCCGTCTAAGGGATTGGAATCCGCCGTCACTAGTTAGAATACTCGTGTTCTAGCAACGTGAACGGATCCTACCGACTGCGCCAATTTTTATATTTCACTTTTCAAAAATAACTTTTTAAAAAAATATATTTATTAACTTTAAATTAAAATAAAAATCAAAATGAAATTGGACGTAATAACCTCGTGACGAGAGAATGTTATTAGACCGTTAAAATCAAACTAAAAATGGACATAATAACCTCGTGATGAGAGAATGTTATCAGACCGTTAAAATACAACTAAAAATGGACATAATAACCTCGTGATGAGAGAATGTTATCAGACCGTTAAAATACAACTAAAAATGGACATAATAACCTCGTGATGAGAGAATGTTATCAGACAATGTTTTACAATAGAAATTCGTATTTATAATAAATTTATGCTGACGTTGACGGGGTCGACGGCTGCGGATGTTGCGACATATCGTTGACACGACGTTTTCGCAATCGTTGCACTCTTGCAGGTCGGTGGCATTTAACCCATGTGGACAATAGGATTTCCGGATATAACAGCTCCCCCATTAAGTGAAAAGGTGGAGCCTAGCTGCAGCTTTTCGTAGACTAATTAAAGCGTAGCTTCTCGGTCAGTTACTTCTGGGTGGATGCTAGTCCGTCTTTTCGGAGTTAGTGATTTGAGTTGCATCGGGAGCAGGGGTCTTCGACTTGGCTTCGGAGGTTGTTGGGGATCGTTACCATCGGCGATGCTGAGTATTGTCGGTTTCTTTCTCCGGCATTTGCAAATGAAACAGCAAAGTATTAGTTTCAGGGGTTTCAACTCTGGGGGTTGAAACTGGAATTTGAGAACAGCAATCATATGGAATCTTAACGGCGTGGCTCTTGTAGGTCACGTTCTTATATTCTTCGACACAGTGTTTAGCTCGTACTCTGGAGCTTCCAATAAATGCACTCGAATTTGTTTGCAGCTTTTTAGATCTTCAGGTATTACATAGAGTAAAGAATCGTCATCACGCGCAAAATATTTTATTATTGTTGCAATTATATGAAATAAACGTGTTCGATTGTCCAAAATTGGAATAGGTAAAACACGATGCAATGTGTATATTTTAGGTTCTATTAAGGGAATTCTTGATACAAAAACAATTTTATTTTCAGTTTGAAATGCTTCTAGCTCCATAATATCTACGTACCTTGCAATGCTCGAAGTATAGGGTGGTAGTGATAAATTATTTTTTTTTGTCAAGGATTTTGAAATTTCCTGAAGAGAAATGACTAAATCTCGTGGGTAAATAATAGAGCAATGTAAAACTTTGATTCGTGTGAACGTGATTGCGTTTAATATATCGCTGAGGTAAGACTCTAGGTATACATAACCTTCCGTAAAGCTTTCGCAAAGGTTAAGTGTTTTAATTTGACATTCGTAAAATGCTACGGTGTCCGAAATATCATAGAGAGATTTTTAAATTTGAGTTAGATCTTGATTAAAAGTTTCTTCGTCGATTCGGAGAGTTTAAATTGTAGAATTAAAGATTTTGTTACTTTATTTATACATTCATTAAAGTATTCGCCGTCTGTAGAGTCTAGGTTTCCGGTAATTAATTTAAAAATAGTTCTTACACCGTTAATTAAACCGCGTTTAGTTCTAAAATTAAAATTTTCAGTGTTGATAGTAATTTCTGAAAATTTCTCTTCGACTGAGTCAGCAATTATAGTTAGAAGACTAAAATGAGTTTGGATACTTGTTTTTAAGGCTGTCGTACGAGGAAAAGAATCGTCTAACATTTTTTGTGAGAGAGGAAAGTATTTTGTTATTATGTCGTATGGTTTCTCGCAGAGGTTTTAGTTTTTTTTTATAAACTAGCAGCTTCCATTTGTTGTTGGATACTTTTAGACTACTTTCTTCATGGTATAAGATGCCTACTGTATTATTTACTGGAGTAATGAGGATTTGGGGTGCGACCGTAGAGATCAGTCCCAAGATCTTGAAAGAAATTTAATTTAATCGTAATAAGGTTTAAACTTGTCAAAATTAAATTTTGAAACTTGTTCGGTAGCTAAATTTTTGACAGTGGCTGAAGTTTCAAATACTTCAAGAATTTCATACGGACCGTTAAATTTATTCTGAGCTTTATCGCTAATTTGAGTTTCCTTAACATAAACTTTATCTCCTACATTATATTTAGTCATATTTCTAGATATTGCTTGATCAAATCTTACTTTGGATTTTTGTTTTTGTTGATCAGTGCGGGTACGCGCGACTCTGTAATAATGCTGCATGCGATTATTTAGGTCTCGGATATATTTGGTGATGAGTTGTTCTTCATTATACAGAATTTCTGGAGGCCTACTAGAAGTGTGCCCAAATATTAGTTCATAAGGGGAAAAACCATGCGTTTTATTCTTTGTGTTGTTGTAGCAGATTATTGCGTATGGAAGAGCATGAAAGGGGTGTTCTTTTGGATTTTCGGCTTTATGAGCTCGGATCATTTCTGTGAGCGTGGCATGGAATCTTTCTAGTGATCCATTAGATTGTGGGTGGCTAACGCTGGAGAAAGTTAACTTTATATCGTACAAAAGACAAAGATCTTTGACGAGGGAGTTATCAAATTCCCGGCCATGGTCACAATGTATTCTAAGAGGAGTTCCAAAATGTTGGAAGTAGAGAAGAAGGGTAGTAACGACTGTAGAAGCTTTTTTGTCTTTTATTGGATATGCCTGGGTGAATTTTGTGAGTTCGTCTCTTATGGTAAGGGCGTAATTACGAACTGCGAATTCGAAAATATCGATGTTAATGCGCTCAAAAGGAGTTTTAGGAGTTTCTGTGATAACTAATCGTGTGTTGAGGTTTTTACGATAGATCTTGACTTTTTGACATATTTCGCACTTTCTAATATAGTTTTCGACATCTTTGGTCAAGGTTGGCCAATTGTATTTTTGCTTTATGCGCTTAACTGTTTCGTTGATTCCGCGATGTAAATTATTTTTTCCTGAATGGTATTGGTCTAAAATGATAGGGATTTCGTCTTGATCGGGAGTTCGAACTATATCTTGGCAGATTCTTAGTTTTATATCCTTTTCGGAAAATATAAAGGAGAATACTTCTAATATTGGAAGTTGTAAATTATTTTCAATACAATACAGTTTTGAAAGATCAAAGTCATTTTTAGCTGTGAATAAAATATAGAATAAATGTTGAACTACAGTTTCATTGTCATACGGAAGAGGGATTATATAATATTTCCTGCCTTTGACGGTTTTGCTAGAAAAAATGTTAATTTTATTAAACGTAAAATTTATATCTTCTTCAAAAATATCGTCCATTATTTTGTTGTGCAAATCATCAAGTTTTGATTGCCAAAAGAAAGTGACAATATCTTTGTGGTTTTTGTCGAGAAGTTGCGAATTAGAGGTTTCTATTTTGGAATAGTCTATAAGGGATGTGGTTTTGTGAAGGTATGCGAAGTTGTTGTATTCTTCTGTAACTTCCGCTGTGTCGTCTTCGATATCTGAATTATTAGAATTGTCATCGTGAACGATTTCTTCTTTACTTGTGGATGGTCGGTTGTGAATGTCATCGTTATTAGATGCAAGGATAAAAATTTTCTTTTGGAAATCGACACAATCTTGAATATGGTTAATTTTAACACGGGATAAAGCGTCTGCGTTTTTATTTATTTTACCGGGCTTATACACAATGGTATAGTCGTATTCTTCAAGCTTAAGACGCCATCGAGCTAAACGACTACCAGGATCATTTATCGAAAATAGCCAAGTTAAAGGACGATGATCAGTAACGAGAGTAAATTTTCTTCCGAACAGATAAGGGCGGAAGTGTTTAACTGCCCATACTATGGCGAGAAGTTCCCGTTCTATAGTTGAATATTTCGTCTCTGCACTACATAAAGTTCTAGAGGCATATGCTATGGGAAGGTCTTTTCCAATTGGACCTTGTGAAAGAACTGCACCAATGGCAAATGCACTGGCATCGGTGGTTAGGACAAAAGTTTCCTCGAAATTTGGATAAATGAGTATTGGGTCACGTATTAGAGCGTTTTTAAGCTCATCAAATGAATTTTTGCATTCTGAATTGAATACGAAGAGTGTGTCTTTTTGGAGAAGTCTAGTTAAAGGTTTTGAAATCTTAGCGAAATTGGGAATAAAACGTCGGTAGTAACCGGCTAAACCAAGGAAGGATTTAATGTCTTTTGGTGATTTTGGTTCTGAAATTTTTTGAATAGCGTCTATTTTCTCAGGGTTGGGTTTGACTCCATCTGGGGTCACGAGATGCCCTAAATAAGCTACTTCCTTTCGAAGAAATTCACACTTGTCAGGTTGGAGTTTGAGGTTTGCACCACGAAGGCGTTTGAAGACATCAGTTAACCTTTGTATATGTTCGTGTATGGTAGCGGAATAAACGATAATATCGTCCATGTAAACGAGACATCGTTCGTTTTGAAGACCTAAGAGAATGTTGTCCATGACACGTTGGAAAGTGGATGGAGAATTTTTTAGTCCGAAGGGTAAACGGAGAAATTCAAAATGACCATTTTCAACTGAAAATGCAGTTTTAGCAACGTCCTTGGGATCAATTTCAATTTGGTGAAACCCAGAGGCTAGGTCCAAAGTAGTGAAATATTGACATCTGCCTAACTGGTCTAAGAGATCGGAAATATTGGGAAGAGGGTATCTATCGTCGGCAGAGACTTCATTTAGTTTGCGATAGTCGATGACTACGCGCCATTTTTGTTTCATAGAAGCGTCTAATTTTTTTGGGACAACCCAAACAGGGGAAGACCATGGAGAAGTGGAAGGTCGAATGATTCCTTGTTCGAGCATTTTGTTGATTTGTGACTTTACTTCTTGTTTGTGGACATGTGGGTACCTATATGATTTGGTAAAAATCGGTCTGGCGTTGTTCGTTTCAATAGTATGTTTAATTTCATTAGTAAAACTTAAATGATCTCCTTCTAAATAGAATATATCAGAAAAATCAAGACATAATTGTGTTATTAATTCTTTTTCTTCTTCGTTTAAATGATCGGTGCGTAACTGGGATTGAATTATACCGCGCCTATCAACAGGTTGAGGATTTAAATTGAAGATATTATTTATTTCTTTTTCGTTAGGATTTGTATTAAAAGGTTCGATAGATAAATTTGAAAAATCTATAGTTTTTGGGATAGCATTAGCGTTAATAACAGTAGTAAAAAATTCACCTTTGTTATTTACTTTAACTAAAGCATTAGGTAACCTAACTTTTTCACATTCTTGAGAGTGGAGAATAGCGTCTGTGTTTGTTAAACTACATTTTAATTTGAAAATTCTTTCGGTCCTAGGTTCGATTGAAATTCGATTTTGAATATTTTGTTCAGGTTTTTTACAAATTTTGGGAAGAACAGATTCGTGTCCTACTTTATGCAAAGGCATTGTTTTGAAATTCGTTATAAGTTTTTTGGACTTTAAATCGATTATACATTGGTAGCGATCAAGAAAATCTAAACCGAGAATTCCGTCAAATTCGATATCAAGATCGTAAAGATATACTTTATGTTTGTCGTTATCGGTGAATGGAATAAGTGTGGATTCTTTAATAAAAAGTGTTTGATTTGTTATACCTTGGATGGTAATATTTTCCTTAACTCGTGTTCTGTAATTTTCAGCGGTTTTATATTTAAAGATAGAAATACCTGCGCCTGTATCTATTAATATTTTGAATTTTTGCGTAGCGTCAAAAATATAGTATAAATTTTTAGAATTTACCGTAAGAAGAGGGTTTAACAGAAGTTCTGTTCTGGAAAGTTTAGATTGGGATTCATGTTGTCTAAATTCAGGGTTTGAATTTGGGAATTGATTTCGAAAATCGGGTCTGGAGACATTTCGTCTGGTGGGATATCGTAAGGGCTTTCTTGAAAATCCTGTTCTGGTTCGCAGTTTTCTGGATGGTTAGAATAATGATTTTGAAGTTCATTATCTTCTTGAAGGGTGTAATTTTCATGTGAAAATTCCTGGGAATTTCCGGAATAACCGTCGATGTAGATCGGGTTTGAGTTTACATGATGAGTTCGCTGCGGGTTTGGATTCATAAAATATGGCTTAGGATAAGAGTTTGAAGATTTTATCGGTATTTGATTCGAATTGTTGCTAATGTTGTTTTGTTGGAACCAATTAGAAGGTCGCTGTGGATATTGCGAAAAATTTGGTTTGACATGCTGATGCGTACTTCTACATTGATTTGAAGTATGGCCAATTTTATTACACAAAGTGCATTTGGGTTGCTGAAGAGGGGTTCGAATATTCGCAGAATGCAATTTAGGAGAATTTAATTTGACAGATTTTTGATTTTCAAAATATGAGAGTTGGAGTTCTCGACGAATCCTTGCTTGGGCTTCTAAAAGTGAAGTGGGATTACTAGCACGAATGAGTTGACCTAATCTAGGTTCTAAGCCTGTAAGAAGTGTATTAAGGGTCATAGTCTCAATTAAAGATATCTGAGCATCTTTTTGCTCTTTGGATCCTAATGTGGTGGATTTTTGAACACATGAATGCATTTTCGCATTTAGGACTTGAAGACGATTGAAAAATGTTAATGCTGATTCATTGGGCAATTGTTTAAGACGTTGAAGGTCATGAATTAGGGAAGGTAAATCTCTAGAATCACCAAAGTGTAGAGTTAATAGTTTCTTTATTTCTAGATAGGAATCAGGATTCCTAGAATTAATTAATTGAGCTGCTTTACCGCGGAGCTTGTTTTTAATGTGAATCACTAAAAGAATTTTTTGTTGCGTTGTTGCCATATTATAAGCACAATCACACGCGTTTATAAAATTTCCTAAAAAGATTTGGTCGCCCTCAAATTCAGGTACGATACAGAAAATTTCCGAAAGTTTATATGGTTCAACTTCCAGCATTGTACTAGGTTCGTCTGATTGAGTTGCCATTATTTTAGGTTTTAAGAAAAAGCAAATAAATTTATAAGAAGTTCAAACACAATTATTTTTTGTTTTAAATATTGCCAAGTTAAACTTGGAGACTAAAATTTAATCAAAATAATTATCGCGGAACGATTCTACTTTGGGAAATTCAATAAATAGGTAATTTTCAACCTTGGGTAATCGAACGTAATAAATTCAACAATGTTGCAAATTAAAAATAAATTATTCGTAACGATTCTTAACACTTACAGTACTATTTTCATTGCTGCCTTTCGAGACGGTTGATGGGTTTATCCTTGTTCCGGTACGATGGGCTGTCTTCGTTGTTCCCTAGATTTAGGGGTCGGAATCTGCCGCCACTAGTTAGAATACTCGTGTTCTAGCAACGTGAACGGATCCTACTCCGAATTCTTGCCTCTCGAAACGGTGATGGAAGGTTCCTTGTTCCGGCACGACTGGGCTGCGATGGTTCTTCTTTCCGTCTAAGGGATTGGAATCCGCCGTCACTAGTTAGAATACTCGTGTTCTAGCAACGTGAACGGATCCTACCGACTGCGCCAATTTTTATATTTCACTTTTCAAAAATAACTTTTTAAAAAATATATTTATTAACTTTAAATTAAAATAAAAATCAAAATGAAATTGGACGTAATAACCTCGTGACGAGAGAATGTTATTAGACCGTTAAAATCAAACTAAAAATGGACATAATAACCTCGTGATGAGAGAATGTTATCAGACCGTTAAAATACAACTAAAAATGGACATAATAACCTCGTGATGAGAGAATGTTATCAGACCGTTAAAATACAACTAAAAATGGACATAATAACCTCGTGATGAGAGAATGTTATCAGACAATGTTTTACAATAGAAATTCGTATTTATAATAAATTTATGCTGACGTTGACGGGGTCGACGGCTGCGGATGTTGCGACATATCGTTGACACGACGTTTTCGCAATCGTTGCACTCTTGCAGGTCGGTGGCATTTAACCCATGAACCCATGTGGACAATAGGATTTCCGGATATAACAGCTCCCCCATTAAGTGAAAAGGTGGAGCCTAGCTGCAGCTTTTCGTAGACTAATTAAAGCGTAGCTTCTCGGTCAGTTACTTCTGGGTGGATGCTAGTCCGTCTTTTCGGAGTTAGTGATTTGAGTTGCATCGGGAGCAGGGGTCTTCGACTTGGCTTCGGAGGTTGTTGGGGATCGTTACCATCGGCGATGCTGAGTATTGTCGGTTTCTTTCTCCGGCATTTGCAAATGAAACAGCAAAGTATTAGTTTCAGGGGTTTCAACTCTGGGGGTTGAAACTGGAATTTGAGAACAGCAATCATATGGAATCTTAACGGCGTGGCTCTTGTAGGTCACGTTCTTATATTCTTCTATATATATATATATATATATATATATATATATATATATATATAAAATGTGATGACACTATATTCCGGGATATCATCCGTTCGCTCGTTGAACTCCGACTGGAATCCTGCATCCGACTGGAATCCTGCAAATCTTGCATCCGACTGGAATCCTGCAGACGTGTTCGAAGTGTTTCGCGAGCATTGAAGATGCCAAGTGAGATTTTGGCGAAACGTCTGCAGGATTCCAGTCGGATGCAAGATTTGCAGGATTCCAGTCGGATGCAGGATTCCAGTCGGAGTTCAACGAGCGAACGGATGATATCCCGGAATATAGTGTCATCATATATATATATATATATATATATATATATATATATATATATATATATATATATATATATATATATATATATATATATATATATATATATATATATATATATATATATATATATATATATATATATATATATATATATATATATATATATATATATATATATATATATATATATATATATATATATATATATATATATATATATATATATATATATATATATATATATATCGGTGCTCACAGACTTACATCTAGTAAACAAACCTAGTCTATGCAACTCACGTAATTTTGCCAGCTTACAAATAAATTCCTAAAGGATGCCTTCTTAAAGACTGTTACATCATCCTTCAGGTTTGTTAACATATTCATAGTCATAAAATGGCAACCGATTCTTCTAACGGTTCCCGGAATTATCTTAAATGTGATATCTGGCCTGGTTACCAGCGTGAATATAAGACATCCGGAAACCGTGTTAACATATACACAATGGAATTTCACAATTTTATGGAACCGGGCATTAGGAACGTCCGCCATGTGCCCTACTGAATTTTTTTTTTAGGTTAAGTCGGAATACACATCAGGAGTCTTCGAAAAAATTAAACTCTCAAGAGCCGAGTAATCTTTTATTCAACATAAAAAATAAATATCTTAAACGCATAAAAAAACACTCCCTTCCCCTCCCCCCCTGCCCAAAAAAAAAAACGCAATTCCTAAACTACTGGGGCGGTTTCCAACCGCCGAACGCTCTCTCGATCTCCTCCGCGACCGCCAACGTCAACCGGTCGCCGTCCGGCAAAGCGACGATCTGCACGCCCACCGGTAGCCCATCCCGCGTTCTTCCCACAGGACAGCTGGTCACCGGGAAGCCGAGAGCGTTGAAGATGGACAGATATCCGCTGACGAGTGTTTTCCGCAGCGAGTCCGCATGGCGGTAGGCGGCGCGTGGGTAAACGGGCATCACCAGCACTCCGGAAGGTCCCAACGCTTCGGCGATGCTGTTCTCCATTTGGCCCAGGTACCGGCGCGCCTCCTCCAAGACGCGTGCGGGTACGAGACCGTGAGCGCGCCTCGCGAACCCGTACAAGATGGCCATGAGCGTGTGATCCGAGCGCAGGGTGCAGTAACGGAACAATTCCGCGAAACAACCCTCGCCCCTACCCTTGAAGATGTTCTCCACGTCGTCTATGTCCAGCAGGCAGAGCGCCGCCACTTCCGGAATGTATTTCATGACGGGCGCGTCGAGCTGCAAATCGCATCAATCCCAGTCGAATCCGCGACGATATTAAAAACGGAACGCTCAAAATGCGTATGTCAAGCTTACGCGTCAAATTACAAATATCCTAACCGAAACTAACCGAATTCTATAATCTATGCATTAGTAGTGGCCTAATGGCCATATAGCTACCAGCCCTCTCCATCTTAATAGGACAGGAACTCTTGAAGCAGCTAGGCCCGTTCAACATGCGGATGCGCCCAAATTGTGGCTTTCAACAAGCAACTTAAGCCCTGTAGATACGATGCAATTTCTACAAGTATTTTTTCATGTAAGCAATTTTTTCCATTTTTTTTTTGCTTGCAAATCTGTGCAAAGCGTTAGTTTTCATCAGCTCATGGGTTTAACCTCTATTGAAAATGTAAACAAAGTCGAAATCACGAAAGTTAGTGGTCTAAATAGAACTTTGAGATGCTAGATATCGCACAAGAAACATCTAACCAAGAAAATTAAAATAAAACAAGTTAGTTTTGGAGAATTAATAAATTAATACGATCGGCACATTTTATTTAGCGCTTCCAAAAAACATCCTCATTTCTCTCGTTTGTAGTATTTGTAGTTTGTAGTTAAAAGTTATCTGCTTTTTTAACATTTCGCCAAATATGAGAATAAAATTTTAAAAAACTACCAAAATATGTATTTTCAAAGTGGGTTAAGCTAGAGACACATTTTGTTGTTCAAAGTAAACAGAAACTCAAAATGCAGTAATATACGAGGAGTGCCATTTGAAATAAGCAAGATGGTTGAACCGGAAGTGACTGCACGTTGAAAATCTTTTTAAAAAGAAGTACGCTTGCCTGCTACATTAATTAAACTTTAAATGAATGGATGACAAAGTCTGTATAGTAAGTAGTATGATATGATCAGTGACCTACAGGTGGCGCCATGAATTGATGAATTGATAATCTATAGTCCGTGAACTCGACCTAAATCCAGGTTTACTCGACACGACGTGTTGGTTTGTTGGGTTAACATTAGTATTCTGTGCTGGCTCACGTACTTCAGTGACAGCCGACTCGCAAATGTTGGCAAAGTGACGCACGATGCTGTCGACGGCCGCCGCGACGTCGGCTCTCGGTTCGTCGCAGTGGTACGAGTCGATGCCTCGAAGGTAGCGCACTTTGATCCGCCGCAAGTTCACCTGAAATGGGTCCGTCAAAACGGAGAAGTGGAGGCAGCAAGCGTATTACGTTTTCATCCAGTGCCAGACGGTCCAGCGCTTCGGGAACCGCGACTGACCTCAGCAGCAACCTCAAGTCGGAAGCGTAACGGGCCATGGGGCCCACCACGAACGCGCGATCCCAACGGGGGCGGTCCCGGCAGTCGGGATAGTGCCCCTTGTTGGACACAACCCCCGGGCTGGGCTTGTGGCCGTAGACTCCGCAAAAATGAGCCGGCAACCTTAGGGAGCCCGCCATGTCGGAGCCCAAGCTGAGCAACGAAGCACCCGATGCGAGCAGGCTCGCCTGGATAATGATCATTGAATCACATTTATAATACGACCAAAAATATAGTGCATTTATTGCTTTGACGTGCAATTGCAATATGTTCGTATTATTACGGAGGTATTTGACTGGCATCCTACGTATTTATGCACCTGATTCTTGAGCTTTGACCCTGTGAGGCTGTTTTCACTGGATAGTTCAACGGGTAAGCGTAAGTCCTATATCTATGTTACTACTCTATTCGTCTTACAGGTAAGTTTGAAAATAATCATTTTTGTCTTGTGTGCCTGTCGATTCACAACATTCTTTTTCTTGAATTTTTGTGTTTTCTACATCAATATTTATTGGAATCTTACAATTAAACATTTTTTTAAAATTCCTTTTTTTTAACAATTTAAAATGTGGATGAAGATTTTCTCCTGTTAGATCAAGACATGGAAAACAACGTTGAATTTGAAGACGAACTACTTCAGTAAATAAAAAAAGGGATCCGTTTGTCTTCGAATGCTAATCAAATTATTTTGAATGTTTACAATGTTATAAGAAGGGGAAGTAGGAAGAACAAGAGATAAGTTTTGAAGTCAACTATAAGAAAAACTGTTGCAAATGGGATAGTCAAGAGGAAAGTGAGAGAAAATGCTGGCATTTCGCGAATTTTGTTTTAATAGGGTGAATAGGGTTTTTACTCTACGAGAACTGCTTGTGCCAAAGAGTCGTTGCGTACTTTTTTGAAGAAAATGGATTTTCAGCTCCAAACAATTAAGAAAAGTCAAGTGCTAATGGAATGTCAAAGAATTTCGCAATGGGGAGCGGCAAATAGCTAGCAAAATACACTCGGGACACAGTAGGAAAAGGATGGCGTGATAACAGTAACAAGTGTGTACTAGACGTGCCGCGTTCACGTACAAAACGCTTCATGCTGGATCCAAAAATGGTTATTTATTAATATTTTGTATATGAATAATGATACTATGTAGAAATGTAATGAAATAGAACATAATAAATTGTTACTTTGTACTAATTTTTTTATGTACATGTTTCAAGAATTGTTCAGAGAAAAAGACTGAAAAGGTACTTCTATCCCTTACTGTAGATAGATTAGTTCCTAGGACGGTCCTGGAATGGTTGCGGGTATAAGGTTTTGGAGCAATACACAGTAGGTAAAGTTAATCCACCGTGTCGGTTATAAAAGCACTACATTTCTGGTCGAACTATAGATTGCATTGGATTGCAATTAATTGCAAATCGCACTTTTATTTACAATAGAAACGCGTAGTGTGACAACATTGGCATCGTTCACGTTGCTTCCCACGAAATCTCGTGGTTAAAATTGTATAGGCAAAGCGTACAATTCTAGAGTTCTTCACGCAGTATACCATTTTTCAACCTTGTTTGATTTGGCTTCGAAATGAGTGTTAGACCCGTCTGTTGAAAAGCGGAAGGGATCATTCTTTTCAGCACGTGTACCGCAAACCAGGGCCGTATTTAAAATGTTAGCGGACGAGGACTGTGCCATGCGGACTGTTGTATTTTAAGAGTAGGGAAGTTTTCTTTAATTTAACTGTGCATTAGTGTGCTTTATATGAATCTTCCTAAAACTTGAGGTAGCTCGATTTCAAGTTGAATTTGCCCATTAGATAGGTTGATCTCCTATATTAAAAACACATTAGAAAGCTTAAACTGATTCCCAATTTAGGGGTTTAACGAAATAGTATAAGATAGAGGGGAGGGTCGCCTATATATAAGTAAGTAAGTCACACTGAAAATACTACACGTAAAAACGGTATATCGTTTGGAGAACTCTACCGACGTCAATTTTTATCTGAAAGCGGCTCGTACCTCGCCGCCCGAAGAACCACCAGCGGTCCTCGTGACGTCGTAGGGGTTCTTGGTAGACCCCACCAGCTTGTTCGACGTCTCCCAATCCATACATAGCTCGGGCACGTTTGACGTCAGCAGCGGTATCGCGCCCGCCACCCTTGCCCTGCGAACGGCCGGCGCGTCGCATTCCGCGACGTCGTTCCTACCAACGACACCGGCAGTGTTCCTCAGTCCTTCTACGGAGAGGCTGCCCTTTACAGACAAGGGTAACCCTTTAAATCAAATATATCGTCAGACCGTAGAACATAAATCGGTAGGTACGTTTTACCGAGCAATGGCCGATCTGCTGGGACATTTCCCGATGTAAGTAGCTCGTCTACCTTTCGCGCCTCCTCCAGAGCCTCCTGGAACCTGTCTTCGATAACCGCGTTGATAAATGGGTTCACTTCCCGAACGCGAGCCACGTAAGTTTGGATTACGTTCTCGCAGGAAATCTGAAAACGAAATTTAAACCGGAACGGGCGATATCGAGAACGGGTTACCACCTCTCGATTACGAATTTTTCCCGCCAAAACGCCGGCGGGCATGCGCAAAACGTCGTCGCAAATCGGCACGCAGCGTTTCGGTTTCCGGAAAAGCCTGTACACGAAGTGCGGCACGTATAGCACGTTTATCGCCTTGAATCCGACGTAGGCGATGAAGCTCACCGCACTAAAACCGAACGACGGGTCCTGAAACACGAGAATTCATTTCATGCGGCACGGAAAAAAGCCGAAACCGACCGGTCCGTTATCTGTGGCCGTTGCACCCGACCGCATTCTCCTAAAACTACCGTTATCGCTATCGCGTTTATAAGTAAACTTTGCCTCTGAGGTCAAACACGCGACTTGTACTTTATCGACTAAGGAGACGAACGCCGTACGTCTGGGTTTACAGTGTGTTTTAAATAATGCAAAGTGACACTGAAAAGGTCGACGCATTATCGTTCACCTTGAACGGTACGCGACAAAAAAATACAACAAAATGAATTCCCGGGTGCCATGTTTACACGATGTTCACACGATTAAACACGATCTCAAATCTGTTACTCACCAGAGAAGGTTTAGTTTTGGAATAATCCTTGTTTTCCATTTTAGTGTGTAATCGGAGCTGCACTTGTAAATAAGAAATTCAATTCCTAACGCACAACGCGACGTCGATAGAATTATTAATATTCAAATCTTGTCGAATGCGACTCGTTACTTTAATGAATAGATTTTTTTCTGCTTTGGGGTGTTTGTACCGGTCCATTTTATTGGAATATGCGTGCTGGCGCAACACGAACCTGCCAGTCGAAATTTTTTTCAAACTCTTTGCGTGCCGCCGTAGTGCCTTGTAGGCACAAAACATGCGTAATTTGTTAAAGTAGTGAACGGTTTTATATTGGAATTACCTGTTTGAAACAGAGCGCCATAAAAGTAAAATGTGGCGTCATCTATCATCCGCCCGTTTAACTAGCGATTGCTTTAGGACAGTCCGTAGATGACGCTACAATACTCTTTTCTATACTTTTTAGAAATTTTAACGGCGTAAATTAGTTGCGAGTATATCTATCACTAAAAAAGGCTAATAATTCGTTTTGGTTAGTTGGTCGAAAGAGAAATTAAATTAGGATTTAATCGACAATTCGCATTCCCCTGTGCAGAGGGCGCGCTTGTCAGTTGATCGCGGCGGCTTGACTTTTCTCGACAAATGACAATCATCGACGACGACGTTCGAGACGAGAAAAATTTGTGTGGTGGTTACGTTCGTCACTTCGAATAACGAAAACTTACGAAATACCTGTTTAGCATAAAGGGGTGGCGCTTGCATCTACGAAACGAATCGGTACGTGTGTGTAAAGTGTACTCTGAATAAGGCGTCCTATATAATTAATAAACAGCAAAATGTCTACCACGCCCATGGGACAGATTTATTTTCAATGTTTTCCTAAAAGTCGCCCACTCAAAACGTAAACTACCGTCTTACGATATCCAAAGTTTCCTTATAATTTCGAAAATACTCGCGAATTTTTGTTTTAATGTTTTGTCCGTTATGGCATAGTTATTTAGGGAACCGAAATCGAGTCATCCACGTCGGGTTAAGATTTTATGGACTGCGGCAATTTTTGTTTTCGAGTCGACCTTGGACCGTATCGATTTTTCGTTTTGGCGAAGAATTCCACCACCCCAACCATTTAATGTAGGTCAAGTCAATAAAGATGGGACGGTATTCCGTTGGGCAGATGTGCGTGATTTCATCCTTAAAATATTTGTGCCGTGTTATGTCACGGCTAAATAAATTCAATTTTTAGACTCTAATTGGATTAACTCGAGTGTTTTGACCTTATCTGGTAAGGCGTTATCGTAAGATAAAAGCTGATACTGCGAATTGGAAGTAGAATTTGATTTTTCGATTGTTCAAAGATTTTAAGTTAAAAATCTTTAACTAATATAAAGCGTTTTGCCTTATTTGGTTTGCAAGAATCGGTAAGCCAAAAAAACAGGCCGGAAGGAACTAAGGGCGATGTACAAGCGCAGGAAATTTTTTCTCATAAACGCAACTGTAATTCTACTAATTGTAATTACAAAACGATATCGACCTGTCTGTCAAACATTTGGATTTAGACATTTAATTTACAGTTCTATGTTAGTGGGGATGGAACTCGTATCCGTATCTCCGTTTCGCCACGCCCTTAACCGTCCTTTAGGTGGTTTATATCGAATTGCACATTCAGTTCCAGCGTTAAGATGGACCAGATCCCGCCGCCCAAGGAGGTGAAAATCCTCGAAACCGCCGAGGACATCCAGGAGCGCCGCCAACAGGTGCTCACCCGTTACGACAACTTCAAGGCGGACGCGCGCGCCAAACGCGAGAAACTCGAAGACTCCAGGCGGTTCCAGTATTTTAAGCGCGACGCGGACGAGCTCGAGTCCTGGATCATCGAAAAGCTGCAGGCCGCCTCCGACGAGAGCTACAAGGATCCCACCAATCTGCAGGCCAAAATTCAAAAGCACCAGGCGTTTGAGGCGGAGGTCGCAGCCCATAGTAACGCCATCGTCGTCCTCGACACGACCGGACGTGAGATGATCAACCAGAACCACTACGAATCGGAAACGATCCGGAGACGCTTGGAGGAGCTGCACCGCCTCTGGGAGCAGCTGCTCTCCAAACTGGCCGAGAAAGGCATGAAGCTACAGCAGACCCACGTCCTCGTCCAGTTCATCCGCCACTGCGACGAGGTCATGTTCTGGATCAACGAGAAGAGCGCGTTCTTGTCGACGGAAGAGTTCGGCCACGACCTCGAGCACGTGGAGGTGCTGCAGCGTAAGTTCGACGAGTTCCAGAAGGATATGGCGTCGCAAGAGTACCGCGTCACGGAGGTCAACGAGATGGCGGACAAACTGATCCAGGAAGGGCACCCGGAACGGGACCAAATCGCCGGCCGCAAGGAGGAGCTCAACAACGCGTGGCAACGCCTCAAACAAATGACGCTGATGCGTCAGGACAAACTCTACGGCGCCCACGAGATCCAGAGGTTCAATCGCGACGCCGACGAGACCGTCGCCTGGATATCCGAGAAGGACGTGGTGCTGTCGTCCGACGACTACGGGCGCGACCTCGCCAGCGTGCAGGCGCTGCAAAGGAAACACGAGGGCGTGGAGCGCGACCTGGCCGCCCTGGAGGACAAGGTGTCGACTCTCGGCAAAGAGGCGGACCGCCTGTGCGCGATCCACGGCGACCACGCCCCGCAGATCCAGGCCAAGCGGGCGGAGATCGAAGATTACTGGCAGAGCCTGACGGCCAAAGCGAAGGAGCGGCGCGAGAGGCTCGAGGAGTCGTACGCTCTCCATCGTTTTCTCGCCGATTTCCGCGACCTGATTTCCTGGATCAACGACATGAAGGCCATTATATCGGCCGACGAGCTGGCCAAAGACGTGGCCGGTGCCGAAGCCCTGCTGGAGCGGCACCAGGAGCACCGGGGCGAGATCGACGCCCGCGAAGACAGCTTCGCCGCCATCGCCGCGGCGGGCGTGAACCTCTTGGACAAGGGGCACTACGCCAGCGACGAGGTCAAAGAAAAACTGTCCACCTTGGAGTCGGACAAGCGGTCGCTGATCGCGTTGTGGGACGAACGGCGCATCCTCTACGAACAGTGCATGGACCTGCAGCTGTTCTACCGCGACACCGAGCAGGCGGACACGTGGATGGCGAAGCAGGAGGCGTTCCTGGCCAACGAGGATCTGGGCGACTCGCTCGACTCGGTCGAGGCGCTGATCAAGAAACACGAGGACTTCGAAAAGTCGCTCGCCGCTCAGGAGGAGAAGATCAAAGTGCTCGACGACTTCGCCACCAAGCTGATCAACGGGGAGCATTACGCGGCGGACGACGTCGCGCAGCGTCGCGCCATGCTCCTCGAGCGGCGCAAAGCCCTTAAGGAGAAGTCGAACGCGAGACGCGAACTGCTCGACGACGCGTACAAGCTGCAGCAGTTCGAGCGCGACTGCGACGAGACCAAAGGTTGGATCAATGAGAAGCTCAAGTTCGCTACGGACGAGAGTTACCTGGACCCCACGAACCTGGGCGGAAAAATCCAAAAACACCAGAACTTTGAGCAGGAACTGAACGCGAACCGGAGCCGCATGGAGGAGATCACGTCCACGGGGCAGGAACTCATAGAAGCGCGGCATTACGCCACGCCGAGGATCCAGTCGCGCATGGAGGAGATCGTCCAACTGTGGGAGAGCCTGGTGCAGGCCACCGACAAGAAAAACTCCAAGTTGCAGGAGGCGAGCCAGCAGCAGCAATTCAACCGGACGATCGAGGACATCGAGCTGTGGCTGAGCGAGATCGAGGGTCAGCTCATGTCGGAAGACTACGGCAAAGATCTGACGTCGGTGCAGAACCTGCAGAAAAAGCACGCGCTCCTCGAGGCGGACGTCGCGTCGCACCAGGACCGGATCGAGAGCATAACCTCCGCGGCCAGTCAGTTCATCGAACGGGGCCACTTCGACGCCGACAATATCGCGCACAAGCACAAAATCCTCGCGGAACGCTACACCACGCTGCAGACGCCGATGGCGATCAGGAAGCAGCGTCTGCTCGACTCGCTACAGGTGCAGCAGTTGTTCAGGGACATCGAGGACGAGGAGGCGTGGATCCGCGAGAAGGAGCCGGTCGCGGCGAGCACGAACCGCGGCCGCGACCTGATCGGCGTCCAGAACCTGATCAAGAAGCACCAGGCGGTCGTCGCCGAGATCAACAACCACGACGCGCGCATCTCCGCGGTGGTGGACGCCGGCAGGCAGATGACCGAGGACGAGCACTTCGCGAGCGACGAGATCCGGAACCGCGTGACGGCGCTGAGCGACCACTGGGAACTGTTGAAGGAGAAGGCGAACCAACGCAAGCAAGACCTGGAGGACTCGCTGCAGGCGCACCAGTACTACGCGGACGCGAACGAGGCCGAGTCGTGGATGAAGGAGAAGGAACCGATCGTGGCCAACACCGACTACGGCAAGGACGAGGATTCGTCGGAGGCGCTGCTAAAGAAGCACGAGGCCCTCGTGAGCGACCTGATCGCGTTCGGCAACACGATCGAGGGCCTGAAGGAGCAAGCGCGTAATTGCAGGCAGCAGGAGCCGCCCGTGGTGGACGTGACGGGTCGCGAGACCGTGCAGGCCCTCTACGACTACACGGAGAAGTCGGCCCGCGAGGTGTCGATGAAAAAGGGCGACCTCCTCCACCTGCTCAATTCCAACAATAAGGATTGGTGGAAGGTGGAGATCCACGACCGGCAGGGCTTCGTGCCCGCCGCCTACGTCAAAAAGGTGGACGCGGGACTGACCGCGTCGCAGCAGAACCTCATCGAGAACAGTTCGATTTCGGCGCGCCAAGCGCAGATCAACAGCCAGTACGATCGGCTGCTCGCGTCGGCCCGCGAGCGCCAGGACAAGCTCAACGAGACGGTGAAGGCGTACGTACTGGTCAGGGAGGCTGCGGAGCTCGCCAACTGGATCAAGGACAAGGAGATGCACGCGCAGGTGCAGGACGTGGGCGAGGACCTCGAACAGGTGGAGGTTTTCCAGAAGAAGTTCGACGATTTCCAGACGGACCTGAAGGCGAACGAGGTGCGGCTCGCGCAGATGAACGAGATCGCGATGCAGCTGGTGTCGCTCGGGCAGACCGAGGCCGCCCTCAAGATCCAGACCCAAATGGAGGACCTGAACACCAAGTGGACGAGCTTGCAGCAGCTCACCGCGGAACGGGCGAACCAGTTGGGCTCCGCGCACGAGGTGCAGCGGTTCCATCGCGACGTCGACGAGACCAAGGACTGGATCCAGGAGAAGGATGAAGCGTTGAACAACGACGACCTCGGCAAGGACCTGAGGAGCGTGCAGGCGCTGCAACGGAAACACGAGGGATTGGAACGCGATTTGGCCGCCCTCGGCGACAAGGTAAGAGAGAGAGACGGGTGGGGAATAGCGCGGCGCGCTCATCTCGAGCGCGTTTAGATCAAGCAGCTCGACGAGATCGCCAACCGGCTGGTGCAGACGCACCCCGATACGGCGGAGCAGACGCTGACGAAGCAGCGCGAGATCAACGAGCTGTGGACGCAGCTGACCGCGAAGGCCAACAGCCGCAAGGAGAAGCTGCTCGACTCGTACGACCTGCAGCGGTTCCTCAACGACCACCGCGACCTGCTCGCGTGGATCAACTCGATGCTCGGCCTCGTCAGCTCGGAGGAGCTCGCGAACGACGTGACCGGCGCCGAGGCCCTGATCGAACGTCACCAGGTGAGTGGGGGGGTCGGTCCCGTCTCTCTTCTTCTCGACCGCGCGTCGTCTCACTTTGTTGTCTGTTTTGCGGGAGTTTAGAACTGGAAGGCGGAACATGACGCGCGTTACGGAGTGCCTCAGGTAGATTTGTCGCCTCTAGCCCGCCCCGTGTGTGGTAACTTTACTAATCGATGCTCGGGGGGCCTCTAGCCCTCGCCCGGCCTAATCTCTATGCGTTTTCCTTCTGGGTGTATCACTTATTCTATTGCACCGGTGGTTTGGTTCTCCTTCGGGGCCTCGGCTTAAATATGGCTCTTAACGAGACAAAGAATATCTCCAATAATCATTTAACAGCTGTTTGTCTCATCTGTTTCAGCAAAGCTCGTTTCTAGTTAAATTTTACATTATTATAAAAGATGTAATAGTTCGATAAAAATCCGCGCCCGCCATATTGAGCCCCAGGTTACGACGCGCACACGTATTAACACCCTTCGACGTACCGTGCTCGTATTTGGCGAAAACATTGCAAACAGGCTTTGAAAATTTTTATATGTATCCCTTAACTGTTTATTATAATAAGCTAATTTTATCTTAACTAGATTACAAAGGGTAAATATAAAATAGGATCCAATACATCAATATATGGAAAACATAATTGAAACGCAAATTATCAATAATTCCAGGAGTTTCATAATTACTGTCATAGACTTTCAAAAACTGACTCTCCCATGTATACTTGTCGGCTTATAATTGAGTTTTTTTTTTTCATTCTTACCACATGCAAGATGGTTAGAATTGGAGTTGAGAACCTTAATTGTGAACAGACTCTAAATTCATGAATATACAAATAATTGCTTCTAGGTTTACGTTGTATGTTTTGATTTTACTCTAATTCGTTATGAAATATTATTGCAAAACTACAGTCTGACGTGTTTCTATCAAAACACCAGTTTCTAAAATGATCTCGTATTCTACGCCGATGCAAGATGTTTGTTGTTGCAATATAAAATTACACTTTTGTATGCAAGATTTATAAAATTTCTATTCTAAAACCTTTACCTCTAACATTTTTTGATTTTTTTGTACGAAATATTAAATAATTATCTCTAATATAAGTAGAAAAATACACTTAACAATAATGGTTTTTATATATTATATATAAATTTGAAGTTGTTGCCGTGTTTTTACCGAATACGAACGCCGTGCGGTCACGTCGCGCATCGGGACCCCGTAAACATCCTCCGCCCTTTAGGAACACAGGACGGAGATCGACGCGCGCGCCGGCACCTTCCACGCGCTCGAGCAGTTCGGACAGCAACTGCTCAACTCGAACCACTACGCGAGTCCCGAGATCCAAGAGAAGCTCGAGCAGCTGAACGCGGCGCGGGCCGACCTGGAACGCGCCTGGATCGACCGCCGACTCCAGCTCGACCAAAATCTCGAGCTGAACCTCTTCTATCGCGACTGCGAGCAGGCGGAAAATTGGATGAGCGACCGCGAGGCTTTCCTCGCGTCCGACGAGGTCGACTCGAACGGCGACAACGTCGAGCTGCTCATCAAAAAGCACGAGGACTTTGACAAGGCGATCAACGCGCACGAGGAAAAGATCGCCGCGTTGCAGACCCTCGCCGGTCAGCTGATCGATCGCGGGCACTACGCGTCGCGCGCAATCGGCGACAAACGCGACCAGGTGCTCGACCGGTGGCGCCACCTTAAGGACGCGCTCATCGAGAAACGCTCCAAGCTTGGCGAGAGCCGCACGCTGCAGCAGTTCTCGCGCGACGCCGACGAGATCGAGAACTGGATCGCGGAAAAGCTGCAGCTAGCCACCGAGGAGAGTTACAAAGACCCGGCCAACATCCAGTCCAAGCACCAGAAACACCAGGCGTTCGAGGCGGAGCTGGCAGCGAACGCGGACCGCATCCAGAGCGTGCTCGGCACCGGCCATAACCTCATCGAGAAGAAGCAGTGCGCGGGCTCCGAGGAGGCGGTGCGCCGGCGTCTCGAATCCATCGCCGACCAGTGGGAGTTTTTGACGCAGAAGACGACGGAAAAGAGTATGAAACTGAAGGAGGCGAACAAGCAACGCACGTACATCGCGGCCGTCAAGGACCTCGACTTTTGGCTCGGCGAGGTCGAGAGTCTGTTGACGAGCGAGGACGCGGGCAAGGACCTCGCATCGGTGCAGAACCTCATGAAGAAACACCAGCTCGTCGAGGCCGATATCCAGCACCACGAGGATCGAATCGCGGGTAAGAGACCCGCGTCCGCGGTCATTTGAACTACCCGCTGACCCGTTTCGTTCGTTTTGCAGACATGAACGGCCAGGCGGACGGTCTGATCGAGAGCGGCCAGTTTGATACCGCGTCGATCCAGGAGAAGCGCCAGTCGATCAACGAGCGCTACGAGCGCATTAAAAACTTGGCGGCGCATCGGCAGGCGCGCCTCAACGAGGCCAACACCCTGCACCAGTTCTTCCGCGACATCGCCGACGAGGAGTCGTGGATCAAGGAGAAGAAGCTGCTGGTGGGCAGCGACGATTACGGCCGCGACCTGACCGGCGTGCAGAACCTGAAGAAGAAACACAAGCGGCTGGAGGCGGAGCTCGCGTCGCACGAGCCCGCGATCCAGGCGGTGCAGGAGGCGGGCGAGAAACTGATGGACGTGTCGAACCTGGGCGTGCCGGAGATCGAGCAGCGCCTCAAGGCGCTGAACCAGGCGTGGGCGGAGCTGAAGCAGTTCGCCGCCAATCGCGGCCAGAAACTGGACGAGTCGCTCACCTACCAGCAGTTCCTCACCAAGGTCGAGGAGGAGGAAGCGTGGATCAGCGAGAAGCAGCAGCTGCTCAGCGTAGAGGACTACGGCGACACGATGGCCGCGGTGCAGGGCCTGCTGAAGAAGCACGACGCGTTCGAGACGGACTTTCAAGCGCACAGGTGAGCGCCCGCCCACCCGTCGGGGCCGAAAAGTCCGTGAATAATTTGAGACTCGTTCAGACGATTTAAAATGTTTTCAACGAAGCGATGTTGTCAGTTTGATCGAAAAGCAGCGGCGTCATTGCACTTTTATGTAGGGCAAACTGTTATATCGTTGCATATGTGTTAAAAATTTTTGGCTAAAATCATTTTGAAGTATACATGAGAATGGGTGTTTCGTTAGAGAAAAGCGAATTTTTAAAACAATCATGTTTCTCCGTTCTTTAACATCGATCTTTACAGAAAAAAAAGCTCCTTACAAAAGTTGTATTTTTATGTATAAGAAAGTATAAATATACAGCAGACTATGACAAAAGTAATTGGAAAAAAGTGAAAAACAAAAATGTTTTGGAGATTTTTTATATAGTCAATAAGCAAATTAAATTGTGCTCAATTTAGAATTTTACTAGTATAGTAATAGTTCAGAACCGACTTACTAGACTGCTGTTAACGTTTCTAAATCTTCAGGTTTCAATATTCGGTGATATGTTACATAAATTTGAAAAAAAATACCCCAATAAATAATTAAGTCATAAAAAAAACTTCACATTGTCATACAAAATTATCAATTTGTCAATTAGTAATATTTGACATTTTAATATCCTTTATTGTATTACTTTCTATTTTATATTCCTGTATATAATTCCTAATCCCTTGGTTCTGAACATTTCTTACATTTTTGAACAATTTTTTTTATTCATAATCATTTTTAAGGTGTTCTGTATAATCAACATTTTGCATTGTTAATTTTTCTTCAAACATATTCTTCAACATACTTTCCTACTTGTCAACGTCGGAAGCCAAAATTTCAGATTTCAGATGTATATTTTGAGCTATCTGGCACCAATCATCAAAATTGTCAGGCAGTAGCTCATACTGTACAGAAACTTCCTTTTTCAAAAAAAATTTTTTATGTGTGATTTTAATCCTCTCCGACATATAAAACTGTTTATCGTTGTATGATGGCGTTTTTGTTGCCCCGTTTCTGACCAGATTTGTCATTGGGGCCTCCCTGATACCGCGGATCTAAACGCAACCTAGGCAAGGATGATCATTTAATATCATACAGATCAATTCTCAATCTAGATAATATTTATTTATGAGATGCTTAAGGACGAGATTTTGACATAAAAAACATGCCCCTGAGTTCTTAAAAAATTAATAGTAAGCTGCTAGAAAAAAAAATGTTAATTGCCAATATAGAAATGATCCAAGCACCAACTTTAAGGGCTGGTATTTGAAAAATTAATTATTGCTTGTATCGATCATTATTTTAAAAGGAACAGTTATTTTAATGACGCTTGAAATTTTTTTCAAATGCCAAACGCGGAGTTCGATAACACTTCCGTCGTCGTTGCAGAGACCGCTGCAAAAACATAAGCGAAGAGGGCGCGCGACTCGTCGCAGCCGGCAACCACCACGGCGACAGCGTCACGCAACGCTGCCAGCAGTTGCAGACGAAGCTCGACCATTTGGCGGCGCTCGCGGGCCGCCGCAAGGCGAAGCTCGTCGACAACTCCGCCTACCTGCAGTTCATGTGGAAGGCGGACGTGGTGGAGAGCTGGATCGCCGACAAAGAGACGCACGTCAAGAGCGAGGAGTTTGGGCGCGACCTGTCGTCGGTGCAGACGCTGCTCACGAAACAGGAGACCTTCGACGCGGGTAAGCGAGGCCCCGCCCCGTTCGCGCCGCCCAATTACGCGACGTCTGTCCCTCAGGTTTGACGGCCTTCGAGCACGAAGGTATCCAGAACATAACCGCGCTTAAGGACCAACTGGTCGCCGCCAACCACGACCAGACGGCGGTGATCGCGAAACGTCACGCCGACGTCATCGCTCGCTGGCAACGCCTCCTGGCGGACTCGGACGCGCGCAAGCAACGCCTGCTACGCATGCAGGACCAGTTCAAACAGATCGAGGAGCTGTTCCTGATGTTCGCGAAGCGCGCGTCCGCCTTCAACTCGTGGTTCGAGAACGCGGAGGAGGACCTGACCGACCCCGTGCGCTGCAACTCGATCGAGGAGATCCGCGCGCTGCGCGAAGCGCACGCCCAGTTCCAGGCGTCGCTTTCGAGCGCGCAGGCCGACTTTGACGCGCTCGCCGCCCTCGACCGCCAGATCAAGGGCTTCAACGTCGGCCCGAACCCGTACACGTGGTTCAACATGGAGGCGCTGGAAGAGACGTGGCGCAACCTGCAGAAGATCATCGCGGAACGCGACGGCGAACTCGACAAGGAGGCGCAGCGCCAGGAGGAGAACGACAAGCTGCGCAAGGAGTTTGCCAAGCACGCGAACGCGTTCCACCAGTGGCTCACCGAAACTCGGTAAGACACGCCTACGGCGCCACAGACACCTTATACACTTGCCCGTTTACGTTACAGTTACCGGATTCTCGGCTGGGACGGGTAAATAGACGTTTGTCGGTTTGCGTTCTATATAGATTTATGTCTAACCCAGCCTCGGTTTTTCTTGCTTGCGAATGCGCGCGCTAACACCGCGTTCCCTCTCTCTCTCTCTCTCTCTCTCTCGTTCGGTACGTTAGAACTACCGTGTGTTTGTAGCACGTCAATGATGGAAGGCTCGGGCTCGCTGGAGCAGCAATTGGAGGCGACCAAGCGCAAGGCGGCCGAGGTGCGCGCGCGCCGTTCCGACCTCAAGAAGATCGAGGACCTCGGCGCCATCCTCGAGGAGCACTTGATTCTGGACAACCGGTACACGGAGCACTCGACCGTCGGCCTGGCGCAGCAGTGGGACCAGCTCGACCAGCTGGGCATGCGCATGCAGCACAACCTGGAGCAGCAGATCCAGGCGCGCAACCAGTCCGGCGTGAGCGAGGACGCCCTCAAGGAGTTCTCCATGATGTTCAAGCACTTTGACAAGGAAAAGTCGGGCAAACTTAACCACCAGGAGTTCAAGAGCTGCCTGCGCGCGCTCGGCTACGACCTCCCGATGGTGGAGGAGGGCCAGCCGGATCCCGAGTTCGACGCCATATTGAGTGAGTTTGCCGGCCGGGCGGGGCGCGCGCGGGTAAACTAAGGGTCTGTTGCAGACGTGGTGGACCCGAACCGGGACGGGTACGTGGCGCTCCAGGAGTACATGGCTTTCATGATCAGCAAGGAGACGGAAAACGTGCAAAGCTCCGAGGAGATCGAGAAGGCATTCCGCGCAATAACGGCAGGCGATCGCCCATACGTCACCAAGGAGGAACTCTACGCGGTAGGTGTACCACGTCTTGGCACGGGGCCGGGGGGGGTACCCGAGTTGGAACGTTTTTGTCTGTTGCAGAATTTGACCAAGGAGATGGCGGACTATTGCGTGGCGCGGATGAAGCCGTACGCGGAACCCAAGACCGACAGGCCCATCGCCGGCGCCCTCGACTACATAGAGTTCACCCGGACTCTCTTCCAGAACTAGTTTTAAGGAAACTTACGTGTTTATTCGTACGACTAGCTTTAAGCTTCCATATTTAACATATATTTATATGTTGACCAGAGTATTTAACGTGTTTCATTGGCTTTTCAGTAGCTACACGCCTTTCAGAGTTTATTATTATTATTATTATTATTATTTTGTAAACTTTTCCACTGATCTTCGATAAAATATATAGCTTTTTCGCTTTTAAGGTGTCGTTTTTCTTCACTTTTCGACGCGGCGCCATTAAAGCAACAATTTAACTTTTTCTTATATTTCGGGATTAAAAAAAAAAGGCATGTCAGAAGTGGGATTCGAACCCACGCCCACAGAGTGGACTGCGACCTGAACGCAGCGCCTTAGACCGCTCGGCCATCCTGACTTATAAAAACCAAATCCGTATCGTGATTAGTAGCTAGTAGCTTTTCGACGAACCGCTCGTAGTAAATAATTTGGTGGGTTTGCGACAGATGGCGGTGTTAACGTCCACCTTTCCGAGAGAAAGAAAGAAAGTTAAAATTAGACTATCCTCTCATGGATAGTGCTCATCGGTGCGGTTTATTGTTTTTTCATGAGATGGCGCCGTTCGGACGAGTTAACCTCATTTGAATATTTTAAGGGTTTATTGAGAAAATGAGAGCTATACACCGTTTATCGAAAATACTGCAACCCATAACGATCATCTCGAAAGGGTCAAACAACCCCCACAAGGACGTCACCTCGAAAAGCCAGAGGGTGAGCGCGCCGCGCAATCGGAAACCCGTTGTTTCGAGTTTGCTTCTTTCCAGTTAATGCTGGAGCTGGGTGTTATACAGCAGGCGCACACCGGTTCTTTCCACTTTCTCCCCTTAGGTCTCAGGGCCCTGGACAAACTAGTGAAGATCGTAGACGAGGAGATGGCGTCGATCGGCGGGCAAAAAATCATGTTCCCCACGCTAGTAAAGGCGGACTTGTGGACGACCAGCGGCCGTGCGGATGCGATGGGCTCCGAACTTATGACGCTAAAGGATAGGCACAATCACAAGTACATTCTGTGCCCTGTAGGTAAATGAGCCCATGAAGGAAATCATCATCTGGTAATTCAGAACCGACCCCTTTAGACACACGAAGAGACTGCCAGCCATTTGCTGCAATCGCTCGCGCCGATTTCCTACAAACGATTTCCGCTGCTCATTTACCAGATCACAAGCAAATATCGCGATGAAATGAAGCCCAGGTTTGGTCTAATCCGAGGTCGCGAATTTGTCATGAAAGACCTGTACTCATTTGATGTGGATAAGCTCAGCGCCATGGAGACGTACGAGAAAGTCGCCGGATCGTATGATCGGGTGTTTAAAAGAATTGGCATCAATTTTGTCAAAGGTTGCAAATCAATTACTATAAAACCCCAACAAAACAGACGCTTTCAGTTCTCGGCACGTCCGGGACAATGGGAGGCGATTTGTCCCACGAGTACCACTACAGAGCGGCCATCGGCGACGACAAAATCTTCGTGTGCCACAACTGCGACTTCAGTGCAAATGTTGACTTAATGAAGACAGAAAAATGTCCAAAGTGCGATGAGGGAAAAAACGTTTCCATCCAAAGCAGCATCGAAGTTTGACATTTGCTGACAGTACCACCTTTCAGTGAACACACAAGCCGATTTTGTTCCAGGTTGGCCACACGTTCCTGCTCGGCGACAAGTATTCCAAGCCTCTAAACGCCAAATACCTGTCGCACAATGCCAAGCCGCAGCTCCTTCAGATGGGGAGCTATGGCTTGGGACTGAGCCGAATATTAGCGGCGAGCGTGGAAGTGCTGAGTCTGGAGCAGGAGATGCGCTGGCCGGACAGCCTGGCCCCTTTCAACGTCGTCGTCGTGCCCCCAAAAGCGGGCAGTCGAGAGGAGGCTACCGTGGGACCCCTGGCCGAACGATTGTACGCGAGTTTGGAGCGCGAAGTCCCCGAACTTAAGCAAAACGTTTTGCTCGACGACCGGACGAATCTGACGGTGGGCAGGAGATTTTTGGACGCTCGTCGAGTCGGGTACAGGTTCGTCATAGTTTTGAACAAACTATCTTCGGAGGACCCACCCCAATTCGAAATGAACGATTTGGCGAGGAATAGCCAAATGGTACTCCAAGAAAACCAAATAATAAAATATATTAAAGAAAACATCAATACTTAATAATGCGTTTTATTCCTAATATCACAAATAATCTTTGGAACACATAACCTACAAATTATACAATGCAGAGCTAAAGTTTGCTTTCAAAAACAGCGAGGAGAATATGACAATGAGGCTCCAGATTTTCGGGCAGTCACAGATAACTGAAACAGTGGCGAATTAGATAAATACGTTGATTTATTTACAAGAGTACAAACCTTTATAAGCTAGTAGCTGTGATAGGCTCGTGTACAGGGTTATGAAATGGAGGTGGTAGTCATAAACTCCGATATCCCAAATGATTGACGGCAGCAACATGAAGATGCCGGTTGTCGAGAGAGTGATTGTTTTGCAAATCAAGATGAATGTCACGGGACCGGTGTGGGAGGTGTAGAAAAAGTTGTAAATCTTTGTGAAGGCGAACACAACTATCACAAACCATAGAGCGCCTAAAATTTCTAGTTTGCAACGACCAAATAATCCTTATTCCAAACTTTAGTACTGGCGGTTATATTCAGGTAAATCAGGTAAAATTTAAAGTCGTGCAGGTTGATATCAAACTCTCGGAGGTCGCCTGCCGTTTTGTTTGAAATGGTCTCGGAACTATTCAGAAACCGATCGGAAAACGTCCAATTCGAATAGGCCTCCAGTAAGGTCAGCAGAAGCGACAATTTCCAAAAATCCTACAATAAACCGCGCAATACCAAACTGAGTCCCCATAGATATGAGCCTATAACCTTGAATTCGGAATTTAAGAGCACGTGTCGGTAGGCCATAATTCTAAGCAAAATCAGGTCGATCACAATGACGACCGGGTCGTATTCGACGTACTTGTCGGAGATTTGCTTGCATCTCCCCTAAAAGGATCAAATATCCGCACGGTACGTCACGTTATAGACGACGAACTTACGCACACACTTAGTTTCAGTACCGTTTCGCTGTACCTCTTGTATAAATTGGCGACTTTTTCGCCGCAGTTTATGCAATAAAATTGTTTCTCGCTGTTCGACATTTTTTTTATTAACCCCAAATCTTTCTTAGCCATGGATTATAGAAAATTCACTCGCAGGTTTACCACTCGCCAACGTTAAGTAATTGCAATCTAATACGTCACAAGTCGCGTAAACACATATGATCCGAATTTAAAAAGTTTGCAACGGTTCGAGTCTGGGAACGGCGAAGGCGCGCGTCATCTCGATGTTTCGGTATTTCTGGACGACGTCCCGCAGAGATTCAGCGCAAGCTTCAAAATAACCGCAGTCGAAACCGTCGATCCTGGTGTAATGGTGCATGTGAGCCTGAAAACAGGGGCACAAACGAAATCCAATGCCGCCTTAATTTCGGTATAATTTCGTAACCTTTTTACGAAACAACTTGTCGAAGTCGCCGTAAATTTTCGCGAAATGGTCGCTCATCCGGGATGAATTAAATAGGGAAAACATTGCCGCGGGGGCGTAGTGTGGGCTCGTGCCGCACAGCCCTACTTTTATCGACTTTTTCGACCACGGCGCGAAGTTTGCCCTAGCCTGAAGCCGCTGCGCGTAACTTTGCACGTCCGACATCGCGTAATCTCCCCGACCGATCAAAGTGGCTCCCAACAGGACGGATTTCGGGCCCAGAGGATCCACTTTGATCAGCTGATTCGATTTGTGGAGGGAGTCTAGGAAATATTTATCTTTGATTTGTTGGCTGAAACGACATCTAAGATTAAACCAGGAGGGCGATCGTATAGCTATTAGATAATACAGGGACCCCCCCAACACTGTAAAACTGATACGTCACAGAATTATCAGCGCATGGCTTTTAATTTTAGACACGAACCTGGACTCTAGACAATTTTCTTGGATCATTTGTTTGGGAAACTTTAACGACGCGTTTTGACAAAATAATCGAAAAACGATGCGATTGGTGAATTTTCAGGGAATACCTTGATTGTTGAATGTCGCAACTTCTTATTGGTTGGTTTGAAATGACACGTGTCATTGGTTGAAAGCGAGTTTTTAAATGACTGGATTCACATATTGCATAACTGACCAAGTTGGCTTAAAAAATATCTGTATAACCACAAAAGCAATCCATCTGTATTTCTAGTAGCTATATGAGGGCAACAGACGTGTGAGGAGTCCGCGAAGGTACCTGGTCTTTGTATTGAAGCGGGCGGCGACGGAATCGTGATTGAAACCGGCGGACAGGAAATTAAGCTGTGGAAAGGGAACCATGTTGGTGTTGATTTCATTCATATCCAGATTAAGGTCACCGGGAAACCTCGAACCACTGAACCGAGCAAGTTACTAGACACTTTGGCAAATCATGTGATGAAATTTACCTAGTCAGATGTAACAACATTTCCACGATTATGTCGTTCATGGCTCGATAAGAGCGCTCGCCGCATCGAGATTTTCTGTTGACGATTTCTAAGAGCGCACGATTCTCCACCGGAAACACGCAGACCGCGTTTTCCAGCATCCTGTACGTGGCCAAAGCCATATTGTACGGACAAGTAATCACGTCTTCTGTGCCTGTCGGGTACACGCAAGCCACGAATCTAAAATGACCTTTAAACTTTGACAGAGACTTCGCCGGGATCCGGAAATTAGGACTGCCATTCACCTTTCAATTTCTGGATAAGTATCGGCTAACAAGTCGAGAATGTAGGTTCCCAATCCGGAACCCGTACCGCCACCGGCGGAGAGCAATAAAATAAAACCGTGCAGACTGTCACATCTCTCCACTGCGTGCTTCAACGCCCGGAAAATCTTTCTCTTGTACCTTGGTCCGTGTTCGCAATAACCTTGCGCCCAGTTATTTCCGGAGCCGGGATGATTCGTTATAAAACACTTGTCATCGAACATACCCTTTAAAGGGCCGCGTTTAAACCTCGCCACTACGCTGTCCTCCATATCGATACAAATGGCTCTCGCTTTGAGATCATTTGGCGTGCGGGAGGGAACGTTAAAGAAAGCCGAAATCGAATCGTTGGATCTGATTCGATACTCGCTCAAAATAAGGGGCCAAAGGGCGGCGCCGATTTGATTACCGCACTGGCCGACTGAAACATTGCGGTTGTATACGAATTGTTGTACTAAAAAATCATACCTTGAAGTATTATAAATTCGCTCATTGCAACGAAACACAAAAACAATCCTAAAACAACATAACCAAAATTAACAAGATATTTTGATGAATCCAATATTACAATCCCGCGGTTCCATTAGAAATTTGCTTGGCAATTGGCTATCGACAGCTAGATGGCGCACAAAGTACCCACTGAGCGGGGTGACAGAAACTGTCAAATTACCAGAAAACGATAAAAATATCGGAACGAAGCAGCTTCAAAATGCCATTTTAACATTTGTGCGTGATGCAAATTTGTTCGCTGATGGTCCAAGACCGAAATAGATGCAAGTATCGCGTTTTGTGATATCCCATTGTCTTGATCGTTTCGTAATATTTTCGGCATAGCTGGCTATATTGTTTACTCACAAACGCAGTCACCTTTGCTTGTAGTAATAATAAACGAAGCCACTGGTTTCTTGTAGCTTTGATTATGTTCAGAAAAGGTATGTTTTCTTTTCATGTGTTCTGGGGATAAGTGTAAAGTCGAGTAGAGATTTAAATCACAACCATTTTTGTAAATAAAAACATACTTGTATTGTTCCCTATCGAAAATATCATTTAATATTGCCTGTTTGGGTACCTTAATAAAAAACAATTTCAACAATAACCTTTTTTTTTTTTTTTCGAAGAAACTTCCACAGGCGACTGTATTACTTTTTACAAAACTTTTGGATTCCTCCTGCGTCGAACCTGCAGACGTTTCGCCAATCATTCTGTTGGCTTCTTCAGATCTTGACTAAAACAGTTTCAGTTCTGTACAGTTCGACTCAGCAAAAACCGACGCAGGAGGAATCCAGAAGTTTTGTAAAAAGTAACAATAACCTTCCTACTAAACACCTGTGCTTTCACTATGTTTAGGTTAAGTTGACTTAAACTGACGACTCGTTTTCTCGTTTGAAGTTTAATTTCTTGCAACATGGAGGAACAAGACGGGGCGCAAAAAACCGACCCTGATCCGCAAGATGCTTTGGGAGGAGCAGCAGATTCGGATAATACAGAACCATCCGTTTCATCAGACGAGAATCCAGCCCCAATTGGTATAGATGAAAACGTCCACATGTTGTTGGCACCAGACTCGCCTACTATCGCGCACGATTGGCTCCATCGGATGACCAAAAGAAACGAAAACGTTTGCTTGTTGGCGGAGGAATTCTCAAACAACACAGTTAGCACCAGCTCCGACAGTGGTATTCACTCGCGACCAAGCGAGAAGCGGGAAGAGCAAGCCGACCCCGACGGGGATCCTGGCAGCCGAACCAGCTGCAGTTCAGCTACAACTCTGCGCGAAAGCAGCGATTTCGAGTCCGAGGATGACAACAAGGTGGTGAAAAAGATTAAACCCAGACAGAACTGGCACCTGTTGCCGGAGTATATCCAGCGGCAAATCGGCTACAGCTCGAAACTGAGCCACCCGGCTTTGTTCCAACAAAGGTGTTACGGCTCCCTGAGAAACGTGCAGCGCCTGGAGCTCATGTACAAACTGGAAGAGCACCGAGGCTGTGTCAACAGTTTGAACTTCAGTCCGGACGGCAAACTATTGGCCAGCGGTTCTGACGACTTGCAATTCGTCATATGGGACTGGAGTGTGGGGCAGGGGCTGCTCAAAGTACAAACGCCCCACCGGCGCAACATCTTTCAGACCAAGTTTTTAGACCTGAAGGGGCCGGGCGTCCATTTGGCGACGTGCGCGCGCGATGGGCAAGTCTGTTACTACCAGCTGGGCATGGAGGGCACTCGGAAAGAGAGCCGATTGCTCGGCCAGCACCGCAAGCCCTGCCACAAGTTGGCGGTGCTGAAGGAGCAGCCGCATCTGGTGCTCAGCGCGGGCGAGGACGGCCTAGTGCTGAGTCACGATCTCAGGTCCGGCGGCCCGCCCACCCAGCTGGTACACGTCAGGGACGACGATCTCGATCGAGCTCTATACAGTATCCACGCGGATCCGCTTAGGACCCACCAATTCTGCGTGGCCGGCCAGGAGTCGACTGTCAGAGTGTATGATCAGGTGGGTGAACAAGCGATATATATTTTTTACAGTATATTTGAACTACTATAAGTAAGACGGTCAGTATTTTTAGTTTTATCATCAGCGATAAAAAGCGGAAAATCCGATTAATTTTCTGTGCTATGCATTACAGTGTTTACCGAGAGGTGAAATCCGTGAAATCTTTTTTATCTGTGACTTTTGAGCACTTCTAATTTTGAAATAAAAAAATTATTCTAAAAAGAATCGTCTTTGGTTCCTTTTTTGAATTCAACAAACTCGCTTGGCATTTTAATTTTTTTTTTTAAATTAATGTTATTATTTTTTATCATTTGCTCCAGCTAGTTCAGGAAGAGTAATAAAGTACTCTTTAAACCTATTAGATGAGGTGCTAACGCTGGTGATTGGATTGTAAATCTCATCTTTTAAGCTTTGAGGATAAGTTTCTTTTCTGTTAATGTTAATTATCCTCCACAGTGCTTGTCTCTTGAACAATTTCATTAGTTAAGCAAGTAGTTTTTCTAGTGAACTTTTTAAAGTATTTTTTTAACCCCCTCAAAAATGCGGCAGTTTTGTTTGTTGACGTAGCCATTCAACCAGAAGTGCGCTTCGTCGCTAAACAAAATTCGGCAATCTCGTTTTGCAAGCGTTGTTCAGGCGCGAGTCTATTCATGATGAATTGCCAAACCAAATTGAGAATAAATCACTCGACAGCTGTTAAATCGGTCGCCATCTTGAACAGTAATGCCAACTTAATCGACAAAAAACACCCATTATTTTAAGATCCGACCTTTCTTATTTTGTGAGCTCTTGTAATAATGTGCGACTAGGCTTCACCCGTCAATAAATAAATCAATTGCAGAGTTAGAATTGACCTGGCATTTACAGAGACGGTGCTCCGTGCCGGTGACCGCCCTGAGTCCCTTCAAAAAGAGCGACCCCGACTACTTGGAGAGCCTGCACGTGACCTGCGCCGTGTACAACCACGACGGCAGCGAGATCCTGGCTTCGTACAACGACAACGACGTCTTTCTCATGGACGCGGCCGGCGCCCCGGGCTCCTTCAAGCATCGCTACACGGGCCACCGGAACCGCGACACCATCAAGGGCGTGGCGTTCTTCGGGCCGCGCTCCGAGTTCGTGATGAGCGGCTCCGACTGCGGCCACGTCTTCTTCTGGGAGAAGAATTCCGAATCGATCGTCCAGTTCCTGCTGGCCGACGACAACCGCGTCGTGAATTGCCTCGAGCCGCACCCGGAGCTGCCGTTCCTCGCGACCAGCGGCCTCGACTGGGACGTCAAGGTGTGGGTCCCGTCGTGCGAGGAGGAACCCGCGATGCCTGACCTCGCCGAGACCGTCAAATCGAACCGGAAACGGCCCTGGAGCGACGACGCGGACCACCTCGACGAGAGTCAGATGCTGCGGCTGCTGCTGCGACGTCTGAGGGCGGCCGGCAGGACCACCGCCGACCCTGACGATTTCAGTTCCGACCCGTCCACCTCGGACTCGGACACGTCCGACGAGGATATGGTCGGCTGCGCCGCGTCCTAATCCTGCCCCCCCGCCCCCTCGCTTTTTTCGTTGTGTAAATAATGATAAGATGTCGATTATTACCTCCGTGTTAAATAAAAACTGAAGGAAAATAAGGGACGCCTTTTTATTTATTAAAAAAAAAACTGGTGAAAATTAAACTCACCGGACTATGGTAAAAATTGATTTCACTAAACTGCGCATCGCACCATTATCTTGCTAAACAACTCGTTTTCCCAGAACATTTGACAAGATATTTTGAGAAAATAATTCCGTAAAAATGCCGCGTCCAGACTTATTGACGATCTCTCGACAGCCATGTTGGTTGTTGATTGTCGCAAGGTCGTCATGCTCATATAGCTACTAGAGATATAGAGACCCCTACTTATGCCCATAACACATGCATCTTTCAGCAGCTTCTACCTGCATAAGCAGCAGAAAAGCATTATTAGTGAATCTTATTTTTTTTTGTAGTGGATGGTTGGTTTATTCAAAAAGACCTCATATGGAAACAATGAAACCATTCCCAATTTTACTTGGAATCTACATACTAATAATAAAATATTTTTTTCCACCAGAGATCTCATTGAATTGTAAAAAACTGTTTCAGCGGACTTTGACTATCAACGCTAGAAATATCATTAGACCGGACGCACCCCGCTGAATAGACGCTGAATCAACGGTTCGGCCATATAAAATCGACTGCCACCATTTCCCGTGTCAAACACCTTCGCTGTTCACATTAATTGTTCGTTTTTAATTTTAAGAGAAGCCCTGTTTTTTCGAAAAAATTTTTTTAAAACGTACTCCGTCGGTCGTGTTATTTAACTCGCTAAAAGGGTGGGTTGCCGATTAATTTTGAACACGAATTACCAACGAGACCGTAACAGATACCGTCGACTCCGCTTTTTATGTTTTACTTTATATTGTAACGACGTGTAAAACATACAAGTAATTAAATGTAATTTCAAAAATAAAGGAAAAGTAATAAAATTAAACTGTACCTCTTCAAAAGCAACTCATTACTCACCACAACGTTCCTTAGAACTTTCTGGAATCTCTGGATGAAGCAACTGTTATATATATAAATAATTTATTGTGTGTTGCCAGAGTACGAATCTTCTTCTATCTGATTTCCAGTTCTTGTTTCTGTTTGATATTAGCTTTCCAATGAAGCTTAGCATCTGAAGTTGGTCCCAGATATTTTGCTGGCTTCGCATCCAAAGAACGTTTAGGTTTTTTTCGCTAGACAGATTCTATTCAAATTGATTAAAATCGACGTAGCTTGTAAACAAAACAACTTCTAAACGGTATTGTTCGTTTGTTTTGTAACATAACCCTAAAGTATATACCAGGTAAATGGCCGAAATGGATCATTTGGCAACGGTGGATTGTTTGACAGGCATCGCGATTCTTGGCGACAAAGTTACGAATAGTGTTTTTTATCCCGTTTGGACGAACAAAATATCGATTCGGCATCGGCGTAATTGGATTCTATGAATGACACCCGAAAAAAAAAAAAAAAAACGCTAGAAGTCAATCTTCACGTTTATTGAACTCGGCCTCTAAATACGATTACACGAACCAAGTCTGCGTGCGTGTAAATAACAACTATAAAACAGCCTGAGATTTTTATACAATACAAATAATTGTTCTGCGGAACAACGCCACGCCCCACCCGGGCACGGGGCGGAAGAGGTGCTACTGCGGACGCGCGGAGGCCGCGCCCCTATCGGTTCTTCAGCAGGTTAACGAGGTAGCGGATCTGCGCGGGCAGGTCCCGCTTGCGGTGCAACTCGACCTCCTCCTCAAAGAGTAGCTGAAGGGTGGCCGCGTCCGCGGGCCCGGTCTGCTGATTCAGCATACTACTGAAGAACATGTTCCACAGGTCCAGCTTAGCGTATCGCGGCAACCGCGTCGAGATGCTCCACACCTGCGGATGACACGCATGTAGACGCCACGCCCCGCAGCGTGTTAAATCGATCGTTTATAGCAACATAACTTCCCCTGCTCCCAAAACGTAGTTGTGCACGATTCTTTACAAAAATACAGCTTTATTTAGGAGCAAAATAGTTTATTCCCCAATCTGAGAAATTCAGGGTTGAATTTTTAGTTTTTTTTTTTAAGAAATATAGTCTATAAGTAGTTACTTAATGCAAAGTAGTAATAGAATGGGAATTGGCAATAGAACGATGAGTTTTGTGAATGAACTCCATGTGGTGGCAGCATCACAGGTACTTTATCAGAATAATAAATATGTATGAGTTCTTCACGGGTCGAGGTTGTTCAATAATAGCAAAAATCTTTAAATTTTTCAGCACAATGTGGACCTTGTATCTTTTCGATCATTTACAGCATGTGTTTCCTTTTCCTCTTCATCCTGGATTATTGTCCAATAATTTTTGACATAGATGTATCACTATCCTTGTGCTTACAGGTAAATCAGGTCTTACTAAATCTTCCGATGTCAAGCTTCCTTAGTGCTGCAAAATTGAATAAACATATCCGGTGTTAGCGGCCATTGCATAAATTCGTATCTCCCATTTCGTAGGCTTGTTAGGATTGCAAGTTAAAAAACTAATTTATCCCTTAAATCCAACAACAGATTCGTCTAACGATGTCTCTCTTGATGGAAAAAAATGTTCTTTGAATTGCTTGTCCAAATAATTTAAACAGCATACAAAAAAATTTGTAAATATGCTACTAAAAAAAAGGTATTATGGCGTTAGATTGTTGTGACCAATACTCTTGGAAATTAGATAAGATTATCGTACCCATATTTAGGACAACCCCAATAAATGCGGTAAACTCTTCTACTGCAACGTTTTGATAACATCTTCTGTGCTAGACAGACCGGCCAACCTGCTGTAATGGTAAATCATGGTGTGCCGCCTATACGGCGACATACGAGTGCAAAAATCGGGAGAACTGGGCGCAATTTAGCTACATCAAGTATTTAAAAACATAAAAAAATTCTTGAACCGGTACTATAACTTTTATTTCAACCATTTTTTCGATTTTATTAAGGTTTTTCGAATTACAGACAAAAATCTAAACCTTAAATCAAAATTCGCAAGAAATAGGCCGCCTTGAGAGCCACATTTTTTGCAATTTACGGTTTTCGTCTATCACGCACGCACATATGACCTCATTTTCTATTCCGGCATTCAGCATAATTTCAGAAAAATATTTATTTTCTGAAAATTCATATACCCGGAATCGCGGGAGATGCGGGGCCGTAACTTTTACTCCGGGCATTTCAAAAAATCAAAAGGACACTGAAAAATGCAGTTTTTAGATAAATAATAAATAGATTTAATTTAAACGGTATCGTAAACTGTGTGCCGGGAGAGAGTTTTCGCTTTCGTCCATCGTACAGGGTCCGCGAGATATTTGAAACAATATTATTGTAAATCGGTATTTTCTGTGGGAATTTTCATCAGTGATAGGTGCACACCCGGTCTTCTTGGCACGAAAACCTGCTATTCGTTACATGATTTATTTAGGATTTATGACACACAGCGAAGAGATTACTTGGACGTTCCATTCTCCCCACCCAAGGTATTTTTGTTTGAAAGTATATAACAGAGCTTTAAATTTCGATAAATGCTTCGAAGAAACCGAGAGTTTATCTGTTATTAAGACCTTTTTAACTAATAGGTGTCTCTATTCAGTAGATGACTATTTTTTAATGCATTATGTGACGTGCTTAATATATCCATATATGTGTTATATGTAGTATCGAAAAGCGAAATAAATATCCATCTATCTATCAAAGTCGGGTGCCGTACCTGGTCGACCTTGCGGAGTTGTATGTACTCCTGGAATAGGAGCACGTGGGCGGTGGCGGCGACGCAGAACAGGTCCGTGTGGTAGCTCCACGGTCGGCCGTCGCGTACCTCGCAACAGACGAAGTTCTCGGTGGTGATGGGACGTGTGAACGTCGTCCCCTCCGGGAACAGCGTCATATCGATGCTGCAGCCGAAATCGATCAGACGCAGGCCGATCGCGTTATCGCCGTTCAGCAGCACCAGGAAGTTGTCCGGCTTGATGTCCGCGTGGATGACGCCGGCGTCGTGCATCGCGCGCACGATCCTCAACATCTCGAGCGTAAGGTAGACGCACAGCGCTTCCTTTGGTTTCGCGCCCTTCGTCTTCAGCAGATTAACGGCGTCGAGGAGGGAGCCGTACAGCCCGAATTCGGACACGAGCACCGACGCCTGGTCGCTGAAGTAGCCGAGGGTGACGTCCATGAAGCGGTCGCGCAGGGGGTGAGCGGCGAGGCGCCGGCGCAACTCGCGGCACACGTAGTACTCCCACCGGTTGGGCGGTTTCTGGTACTTGAGCGCGACCTGCGAACCGGTCTTGCGGTCCTGCGCCTTGAACACGGTCCCGAACTGGCCCTTGCCCAGCACCTTGTCCACGTAGTAGACGTCGCCGCCGACGCTCACCGGTTCCTTTTTCGCCACCAGGCGGGGGTTGCCCTCGATGTGCACGTAGCCCTGGTCGTGCGGTCCCGGGAACCCGACCCTCTCCAGCAGACGGTCGAGCAATTCGGGACAAAAGGGGTCCGACGGAGCCGCGACGACCGCCCCCTGTGGGCGGCGCGAGGCGGAAGGCGACGCCTGGACCGGCGTCGGGGACGCGGGCACGTCCAGAGTGGCCATCAGGTCGCCGAGAAGGCTTTGACGGAGGGCCGCGTTCGCCATCAGGTTCTGCGCCAGATAACTGTTGTGCTCCTCGCTGATGGTGCTCATTTTGCGCGAGCGGTTCTGAGAGACGCGGTACGGAGTCGCGCACGAGCTCGAACTCGACCCCGACGACCCGCTCTTCGACTCCTCGATGATGGTGCTCAGGCCCTTCTCCGGCGCCTTCGCCTCGCTGAACAGCATCTTCCGCGTGCTGTGCTGGTCCGCCAATTGCGGAGGGCCAGGCCACTTCGGGTTCGGGGTGCTCACCTAATACGACACCATCGACGATAATACATATTGTATACTAACCTAAAAGAGCTTCTAATAAAAAGATTTTTAACATATCTTAAAAAAGGTTTCAAGTTTAGGCGCCGATTAATACACTATTATACAAGCGAATCAAAAATACAATCAAAAAGCAAAAACTGTTTTTTCGACTGGGAAAGTGACGACGAATTTTCGGGATGACCACATGGAGTCGGCTTAATCGATTAACCCGTTACCTTCGAAAAGGTAAAACCATTACATAATCACATTACATTACATTGTCGTCAAATTTTGCGGAGAAAAGCGGCTGGTACACTTTGGGACGGTTTAGAGAGATGGAAGCATCGCTGTGTAGAGTGACAAGCAAACTATGTAAAAAAAAATAAGAAAAAATGTCTTGTATCATTGTTAAGTCGGAAACTTTTCAAAGTGTGTGTAAAATTGTTATTTTTTTAAAATAACCTCTACAACTACGAGTTTTTGGGTTTCCAACAACCGGAATCGGTTGTTGGAAACCCAAAAACCACCGCAGAACTTAGTTTACTTTTGATATAAGGCATTCAGAGAGTGTTTTCCAGTTAAGATTTATATCAATATAAAGCCCAAGAAATTTTATATCGCTACTAAAATGAATCGTTGTCCAATACAATTTTTAACTTATTTACACCCTTTTGTGTATGATAAAATCGTAAATAGAGTTATCACGGAACTATTAATTTTTTTAATCAAGCTATTGCGATCATTCTCCAAAATAGTTCTAAAAAAAAACTCGCTCTTTTTCCAAATATTATAGAAACTTTAAATTTGCTTACACTGCATTCTCAGCCATTTGTTCTTAAAATTAATCAACAAAAATCAAGATTTAGAGTACTTATTTATCTACCTCTTCACAAACCAGCTCTTTCTAAGAGAGACTTTTCACTTAATATTTAGAAGTTTTATAATAACATTTTCAAGGCGAGAATAAAACATTTTTGTAATGATTAAATATATTATAATTAAATTTTCTTTCATATTCTTCATATTCCTTCTTCTTCTTTCATATTCCTTCTTTCCTCTTTTCTGCTAAGTAAAATATATACAGGATGGTTCAAAACAAATACTAAAAACTTAAAGGTAGTTTCTTAGATAAAAATAAGAAAAATAGAGTTTTTATTTTTTTTAAATCAAAAGATAAAAACTATTATTATGTATTATATCATAAAAAAACGAGTGGAGGTTATTGAATTAGACTGCTCCTATCATTCTTCTTAACTAAATTTACGAAAAAACTGATGCAGCAATATAAAAAAATATATTCTTATATATTATGTTTTATTTAGTAACTTTTGCCTCTGGCAATTTTTTCATCATTACCGAAAAAAAAAAAAGTGGGCTGCAATCACTTAAGGCGTTCAATATTATTGCTGTATTTGACAATGCCCAAGTCAGTTCCGGGCATTTTCAACGCTTACCACGAAAATAGTATTTCTACTTTGCCTTTTTTGCAGCTTTTACGTGATAACTTAGGTATGTATATTGTATGCATTCTTGGGACTTAATTTAAAAAATAAACATTACAATTGTTATTAATACCCAAATACCTGCATGACGTTGAGGTTGATGCAGAACTGTTCGGTGTTGCAGCTGATGTCCGCGGGGGCGACGGGGTCAACGGCGTCGCCAAACGACGACGAGCTGCTGTCAGAAAACGGCAAGTTGGGCATCGGTTTGGCGCCGTCGGCGGGCTGCGCCGCCATAGCGACGTCCATGCCGCTGCACGAGCCCGTCTCGACCAGTTCGTCCGCGTTCAATGTGCGAAACGCCGTTTTCATCGCGTTGCCCTTCGGCTGCAGGGAACCGTCCTTCGTTAACTCTTCCTCGAAAATGCAGAACTTCTGCTTCGGGCTGTCCTTTTCGGGCGAAAACAACTGGAACCTCGGCGCCGCCACCATACTGAGTCTCTGCTCGTTCGACTTGCTGAACACGTCCTGCAGGAAGTTCTGGTGCTGCGTAAACGTCTTCCACGGGCTATGCTTAACGGTCGAATTGATCTGCGCGGGTTGGGCGTCGTCCTCCACCAGCAGGCAGTCGTCCTCGTCGTCGATTAAGATTGACTGCACCGCCCGATCCGTTTCCGTTGACGGGCTACGCTTGTACCCGGTGGCGCGCAATTCTTCTATCGAGTATTCCGTGTTCGAGTCTATGTACACCCTGGATTTTGGGTAGCCGTGCACCACCGTCGGGCTCGGCTCCTCGGGGAAATTTATAATCGACACCCGCCAGTTGGAGTAATCCTCGAGGCACGCGGGCGGCACGTTCGGTGGGAACCCCGGCGCGACGAAGTTGTCCTCCAAAATGGTGAACGTGGGCCTGCCGCCGGGCCTGTGGCTGCCCACAGCGCGTTTTTTATTATTGGCGATCGTGGTCCAGGGACCCGCTTTAATAGTGTTTTCTTTCGGGGCCTCCTGTCGCTTGGCCACTTTGATGATGCTTTGCGGGCCAGCCGCCGCATCCTGGGGCAGCGTGGGACGGTGCCGGTCCTCGTAGATTCGTAAAGGGTTCTCGGAACTGGTGCCGGGCACGACAAACGCGCCGTTCGGCAACGCCGCAGAAGATTGCCGCACGCTACTCACCCGTCCCGAAGCGTACAAAGGCAGAGCTGTGAGCGCGTGGCGCCTTTCCAGCAACCGCGTCTGGTTCGGGCCATAGAGCATGTGTTCCCCGGCGGCCGTGATCAAGTTTTTATGCGCCAGTTCGAGTTCTTCATACGGCTGCGCCAAATTCTTCTTCCCCTCTTCGAACACCCCATTGGCTTTTTGAAAATCGCCCGCCATCTCGTAATAGTACGCCCACGCTTTGTAAAAGTCAGCGCATCCGATGCACAGACCTTTCGCCTTCATCATAAGGTACAGTTCGATGGGGTTCGGCGTCAGGTCGATGTATTTGATCCACAGTTTGCACAGGCGACGGTCGTTCGTGTATCGAGGGTCGTTTTCAAACTGGCCCAGACAATGCTCCAGCAACGCGGCGCAGTTGCCCTCGTGGCCGTTCTTCGGGTAACTTTGTTCGATCCAATAGATGTATTGGTAGTAGTTTTCCAAAGGGTCGTCGCCTTGGTAGTTTTTAATGGCCCTGTCGAATTCCTCCTTTTGGCGGGCTAATTGCATTTGCGACTCGTGATCGGTCTGCGCCTGCAGAGCGACCTCCAATTGATGCACGTTGCGACCCCCGCGCAACGGTTGGATGTTTTCCTTGCTCGAGTCGAAATCCATTTTTAACCTTCTTGTTGACGTTTCGGCGCAAACATAACGGCAGAAGTTTCGACTGTCACTAACGTCAACGGTCACTTTAGTTTAGCCGGAAAACGACTGGAACAAAAGTATCAGTTCCCGCAGCACTCTTCAAAATACTATTCAATGAAATGCCATAAAATTCATGGCTCACTTTTTTTAACCGCTTAGGAGAATCAACTTAAATTCTTTGAAAAATGGAATCCAAGACTGTATGTGCGCATGCGCTTATGCGACACACATAGGGATGTTCCGATACCATTAAAGTATCGATACTTACTGATATCGATACTTTTAGCACTTTATTTTTTTTTAAGGAAACAATGAACGTTGAAGGACAATAATTAAAACAAAATTAAGAAGGAAAAGAAAACTTTTATTATAAACGTTTGCGTCACGTACTTTAAAACAAAAAACTCCATAACATTGGAATAATATGCCCATGATTACAATAAATCTCTTGCATGTTTGACAATGAAAAAAAATGAACGGCGAACGTCTTTCTCGCGTTTGGCTCGGGCTCGGTCGAGTGAAGTCGGACGAGTTTGGCTTGGCTGGCGCGAGACAACGCGTCACCACAGATCAGATAGAGATTATGTTTGTCTGATGCGTTCGGTGTTTTTTTTAATCGTGAGGCTGATTCGATTTGATACCATGTACTTTTGTTTCGATACCGAGTAAATATCGCAAGATTGATTCGATGCTATACTTGGTATCGAACCAAAAGTTTCGAGTACCTACTAGTATCGGAATATCCCTAGACACAGAAAGACACTCGGAGAACTAAGTACCATAGTTAAGCGCTGTAACCATGGTACTTTGCTAAAAAAAACAAATTATTAAAATAAAACAAAAGATTTTTATTGAAATTAAACTCCGTCGATAACAATAAGCACTGATCAGTTGGACATTTTGTCATTTTTGTTCTTCCAATCTTTGAGGTTATTCATATTGAAACGTCTAAGCTTGAAGTTTTGTAGAAATCTCAGTTCTCCGGTCCATTCTTTCAGCATGCGAAATTGAAGGCTACTCAGCAAATCTGGCAACTCTAAAAGACCTCACGTGGCAGCCAATATTCGCGGAACATTCATATATTTACCGATGCCGCAAGTCTTGAACTCCTCCCGCTCATTCTTTATCGTCATATTTATAATGTCCTCTCTGCTTGCGTGCTGTCTGTTTCTTCTTTGCCCAATCGAATGTTTAATTTTTATTTGCTCCAATTCTGCGTCGAATCGCGCGAGATATTGTAAAATTGCCAACTCGATATCCCCAGCCGAACAAACTTCTTTATCTGGCAAATTGTCGCGAAACCATAATAGTTTCTCGCCGAGGAGATTTTGCTTCAACAATCCCGACAATTTCGATTTGTCCCGAGCGGTTTGCCTAATGAATAAAAAAGGATAAGCCGGGATCCCGTGGCAATACCGCACTCACTTTTTAAGACGTTTGACCAAGGCTTTTGTTCGTCTGCTGTTGGGATGTTTGCATTTCTCGATTTGCTTCAATTTCGGCTAAAAGAGCAACGATTACATTTTAATTAAGTATATCAAAATTGTCCCACTCAAACCATTATGGGAGATTAATGGCATGGAAAAATGATTTTCAGATGTCACTTGTTCAAATTCACGTCAATGGGGAGGGTTATTTTAGTTCCCACAGCATAAGGTGTTTCGCCATCTGTTAGCCGGAGGTTACAACCACATGACAAAGCAGAAGAGTGTTTACTAGAAATCTTTTTTGTTATTTTTGTCGATACCGTAAACACACTATTGGAATGTGGGCAATTTGTAAAGTGTTTACATTCCCATGTCCGGAATTGTGCTCGTATCTGTCAATATTTGTGAGCAAATGGTGGTACCGAAAAAGCTGGCCCACGCGTTGCGTCAAACTCACAAAATTTACCGTGAACAGTACCACAGGTAAGTGAGAATTTGCTCTAATAAGCATGCGAGGAATGGCTGTCCGCAGTTCCTTATCGCACCTATTTTCTATTTTCCGGTTTAAGGTTCCGAAACTCCATAAATCTGCTCAAATAACGAGAAATCGTCGACTCCCGGTTTCGGTTTGGGACTTTTAAAATAACCCGTTTCTGCAGCACGCTGTTTTCGCGTGATGTTCCTGAAACGCGTGTAAATAAATAAACGCCCACCTAGGGAACTCCGATTTCGAGATCGTCTTGTACTAGGTCGTCCAAAATTATCCAATTTTTACAATTATTTCACGTTAGTCGGTTGGCTCGTCTAGTTACATAGTTATTACGCATAAAATGAAACAATTACGTTCCAAATCAGGGACGTATCGTGTTTTCGTTACCCCTTAGAGCGTGGCTTTTGTAGTAAGGCCCCAAAACGTTTTATTCGGAATTATTATAGTTATTTATACGTGATATTTAAAACGTAGTCGGTCTAAAAAAAGAACCACATCCAATTTTAAAGGTCGACTTTGCGAGGTTTCGAGGCGCGCTCAATTGTCAACACGTTTTTGTTCTCTCTCCGACTTTCGCGCGATTTTTTTCAGTATTCGTGTGTGTGTGAAAAAAAAACATCGACATCTCCCTCCGGAATATGCGAAACGATAAAGGGAAATTCCGCGCGTTTTTACGAGAATCCGGCGCGGTAAACTCGCCTCCCGGCTTTCAATTCCTTGGGCCGCCGCGTATCGCACGTCACGTGACCACCGTTATTTAAGCTACGATGCCCGCGAAAGCTTTCCAGTTTGAAACTGCCCGTATAGATCGTTTAATGCTGGTGTTATCTCTGGTTAACTAACGACGAGTTTTTTGTTTGCGAGGTAATCTCAGTATTTTGTCATCGACTAGAACCGCGGGCCTTCCTCGAGGGTGAGTTTTTGATCGCGAAACTTGTCGCGCACGTACGCGCACGACGGGACGTAAAATGTAACGTATGACCCCGAATTGTTCGATTACGTAAATCCGCCAGTAAAGCTGGCCACCACACACTGCTATTCATGCTCTCCGACACTGAATATTGTGGCCAAAATGCGAGATTATCAAAAAGTTTTGCTTTCTAAATTATTTTCATACTATACAGGTTGTCTCAAAGACGTTAAAGGTATCAAAGTTTTTTTTTAAATTGAACGCAATTTATGTTATGGCATTTTTGGATTTTACGATCGCAATAACGTTTGATACAGAAATCTTAAAGTTTGTTAAATAATTTGAATTTTGTCAAGTAGTCAAAGTGGAGTGTAAAAATAGTCCAGATTTTATATCTCAAACTAACCAACGCCTCCCATCTATGCTATGAACTATAAATTACTATTGAACTGTAAAACTTAGTGCTCTTGGTGGTATTCCATAGGCGTAGGATTCAACTTATGGTGACAGGGACGGTATCACTCCTGTACCATAGTATTTAAATTAGAATTATAGTGACTTTGCCTGATCCTTCGGAGTTGCGAAAATAGTAATTGGAGGATAACAAATTGAAACGGTAAAAGATTAATAATTATTCACATTAGTAGCAAAAAGGGATTTCTGGGTGGTGGCTTACCGGTACTCCAATCAATACAGACTGGAGACTATCATAAACACCTGAATGTTGATGTTTTTAAAGACTACTTTCAGCAAAATTTCGACACATTTCCACCCACATCCTGAACAAAATGTCTTATTCTAACTCTTATCCTTCGCTTTGTGGTAGACGTTTTCTTCGATTTGTTAAAGTATTTTTGGGCACTAAAAAAAATCGATGGGTATCGGAAACTCTTAACAGAGGCAATAGCTGAACCATGTCTAAATAGGCAGATGCAGGGCATTCCATTGAAAAAATCAAAGAAACAGTGGTTTAAAATTTGTCACAATAGTGAACCAATTAAAAAATCAAATGAACTTCTTGAAGTGAAAATCGATTTTTTTAAGTTTTACAGGTAATGTTGTCCGAACTAGATGATCACCCACACTTTTTCAATTTTCACATCGGTTTCTCGCAAAATATCGACTTTAAACCGAATGCGACAAAAAGATTTTTTAGAGGGATCGTATTATTCAAAAATATAGTCTGAAGTCTGAAGTCGGTAGCTGCAATTTTATAGTACTTATTATGTTTTTTATATTTATATTGCACAAAATATCGCGAACACCCTGTACAATACTTAAAAACCGTAAATACAAAAGTTTAAGCTGTCTATATGGGCTATATCTTCATGTAAAATAAACTGACATCTAAAACAGATTTGAAACTATTGCCAATTTTCAATAATAGGGGAACCCATTTTTCAGTTTTTTTGAATGCGGCGCACCCTGTATATTTTTGAAAAATTGTCAATTGTTAATGGAGTCGTTTTCTCTGCGTCTTCTGGTTCAAGAATTTTTTTGGTCTTGTAAACGGTTTTTGCAAAATGGTCTTTTTTATAGACCCTTGCACGCACGATTTTTTTTTTAAATACTTCCCGACCCCCCAGCCCCACCATTTTCAATAGGTTCCGTCACGGGGCAAAGCTGCATATATGCGCCAAATATGAAGTCGATTGCTTCAAATTTTGGACACTACTCGTGATCAGGGCCATTTCTTATAAGCTTACGCGCGCCTCGTGGAAGGTTAAAGAGGAGGCAAATTTCAATTTTGTAGCTCCAACGGTTCGAAAGTTATTCGGGAAAATCCAAAAGACGAGAACGGAGAACGGACAGACAAAAAAATTTTTTTTTCGACGGTGATCATTTCTATATCAACCGAGATATAAAACTTTTATACGAGCGCACGTACTTTCGAAAAATTCGATTTCATCGATTTTCGAAAGTAACGAGTGATTTCTGAAGAAATCCATTTTGAACAATACAGCTTTTTTATGCCCTTTTCTTGTTTATAAAGCTAATACTAAAATCCTGTCCTAAAATATTTCCGAACATTTTTCATTTTTCTTGGGTGACGACGCTCTAGCCCCGAGTTAACGTTTCCTTTTCCAAACACCCTGTATAATACACGTTAAATTATCGCTCGCAATGCGCGGCCGGACTTTCAATTATTACAAATTAAGATGATTTCCATATGAGAAGCGTGCCTTTGTGGGGAGGCTGGCGTTTGAATATTTATCAGGCGTTATCGCCGTAAAAGCGGTCGTAGACGTGCTGCCACAATTATATCCGAGCAGATAACCCCGGTCGAAATTAAGCGGTGATGGCGGACAATAAAAATTATCTTAAGAAAACACCCGTGCGTCACTGGCGATAGCGTGGCGATTTCTGGAGAATTGCATTCGTTTGCAGATACGCCGCAATGACGAAACTGCACAGCGTAAAGTTGGCCATCCCCCTGCTGGGGGTGATGCTGTGGGTGTTGTCGATCCACGCGGGAATCTTCTCCGACGCCACCCTTATTTTGGCCCCCCCGAGTTCAGGTAATAATATGCACTCTTATTAGTCTAGGATTGGCTAAATATTCTGATCCCGTTAGCGGGCGGGGGTCGTTTGGTGTCGCGTCTACAACCATTCTGTTTTAGGTTATGTTGTTATAAATATGTATATATGTAGTTGGCAGAATACACATTTTCCGGATTAAATTCTAGATTAAACTCGAAACACTTGTACGCCGAGGTAAGGACAATATAGCGATAAACTATGTTTCCGTTTGCCCCAGAAATACTTACCATTCCGACAATTTGATAATGAGCTTCGAAGTTTTTAGGCGTTGAGTCACTCGCGAGATTTTGTTTCGACATAAAAGTTCCTCTTTACACTGTCCATACAGACGCGCCGATTAAATATTTTTCCTTATACCAAATACTTTAACTAAACAAACTAAACTAGGACGCTCCGAAGAGGGGGCCACGTTACGGAGTTTTACCAAACTTGTTTCTGTACGCTCGTATCTAGATGGCGCATTCGATTGCTGCGTCACAAACCACAAAAACCGCCATTCGCGATGCAATTTTTCCTTTTTGTGTATTTTCGTTCTTAATAATATAGTTTATGAGATTCGGAGGGTTTAATTAAATACTTTAAACCCATAATGCCAAAATTAAAAACGAGAGAAATAGGGATGTCTAACGTTTTTGTTCTCTAAAACTAATTTATTAAATTTTAATCTACAGTCTTATTTCGGATGTAACAGAATAATGTTTGTATGAACTGGTAGTTAACAAATTTTGCTTGATTGCGTTGTGCTGTTAAAATTGTATCAGGTGTAGTTGGGTAGATCTTGTCTTGTCTTGATTGTCCATTTTATTAAGAGTTCTCTAGTAAATCAATTTGGAGACTTTTTTATAAAATCAAATTAAAAATATAAATCAAAGTAATAAATTATTTTCTCACACATTTTTTAGGCAATTTTGAGGTTGGATTTCAATTGGTATGCGTTCAGAGACTCAAATCAATCACAAGAAATTCAGCAGATAAAATTACCATGTATTTTTCATAAACTGATAGGTTTAACCTCTATGGAAACTATAAGTAAACTCGAAATGACGAAAGGAGACTTTTGAGGTACTACATATCGCACAGGAAAATTTTAAGTGTTCAAGGAGCAACTTAGAACCTCCCATAGACAACGCTCAGTAATTGCAGATGAAAGTTGCGATTTCCAAATATATGATCATAAAAAATGCCAATAAACAATTTGTTTAATAAACTGCATCCGTCTACCGGGCGTCCTTAATGTAGATTTAAGTGTCGCCTAACGTTAGACAGTCCCTAAAAATGTTGGCGTGAACGGCCGTGTGGTCCTTTGATTGACGCGAGGCGACGCCATCTACCGGCACCGCGCGCCAAACTACTTAGTCTGTGCTGCGACCGCTAGGTGGCCGCTGCGATTACGAACACGTCGACATCTTCGATGCGATCCGTGACGACGACCTCAACCGGTCGGTCAGTTTCGCGGATCGCGTGGTGGGTTCCATGAAGCGCCTGGAGGACAACTTGCTGTGGTCCAGCATAACGGTGCACGACGGAACCCCGTCCCACGGCATGTTGATATCCTTCGGGCCGGAGCGCGAGGCGGCGGACGAATCGAAACACGGCGTGACCGCGCTGCGGGCCACCAATCAACTAATGAACGAATTTTGCGGCAGGTAAGTGCCGCGGAGAAAGCGGCATCGACCGCATTATGAAAACGTGGTTCTTCGTGGTAGGCTGCCGAAAGAGGACGGTGAGGCGGTGAGCCAACGTCAATGCGCGCGACTCATGGGCAGGTTCAGTTTCCGAGACACTCCCCTGGCCGGGGCCTGCGGGTCCCCGATCACCTGCCCGCCCGACGCTCCGTATCGATCAATCAACGGTAGCTGTAACAACCCGGCGCTACCTCGCCGAGGCGAATCCTTCACCGGCTACTCGAGACTCCTGTACGCCGACTATTCGGATGGTGTCCACCAGCTGCGACGCTCGGTCTACCGGAAGCCGCTGCCCAACGCTCGGAAGATAGTCAACGGGCTGACCGCGGATCACGAGCAGGTGCCCGCGGAGAAGGCCACCTTGGCACTGATGCAGTGGGCTCAGTTTTTGGAGCACGATCTCAGCAGATCAGCGACTGCGGTCGGAAGTAGGTCGCAGATAAGCAAATATCGTCTCCATAGATGGCGTGCCTCAGGTTTGCGGAGGGAGGATAACGTCGTCATAGTTAAGATTTTAGTGAAGTACGGGAACACCGGTTATGAATTCGACTGACTTATTTAGACCGAGATATATTTTTTATCCCAAAACTTCAGTTTAGGTGGGTGTAAAGACATTTTATCCGAGAGATGTAATGTGTTTGGTTTATAAATATTGATTAACCATTCACTTGAAACGTGTGCTTTTTGGTGCTTATAATAGCCAGTTACCATCATCCGTACTTCAGTTTCCATAGGTACGCTACACCAAACATTGCACAGCATAAACTGAAATCACTTCCAAAGGTAGAACGTAAATGGATAAACTAAATTGTGGAAAATCCATTCCATTACTTTTATCCATTCGATTACTTTATATCATTATATATTTGGATGAGTTACCTGAAGACCTGAGCCTCCCACGACGTCACTTAAACTGTGCTGTCGTACCTAACCAAAATCTAAACTATGATTATTTTATCCCCCCCCCCCCCCCCCCATCGCGTGACTCTGCAGTACCTTTGACAGTGAAGAATTTTATTTGTTTATTATGGCATTAATATTATACGAATCTCAAAAAAAAATTGGGGGTACTTGTAAAGCCTGACCGATCATTTTCCATTAATAAAAAAATGTGTGCAAGGGGCCTATCGTGTTCACGGAGCGGTTTAGATTATATATCACGGCGGCTATTGAACTGAGATGGCTTTTACTTGATGAAAATCGATTTATCAAAATAAATAAGAACTAAAAGTTCAGATTTTCACGAAATTATATATTTTTACATGACAATTGTTTCGACAACACCGTGTAAAAATATATAATTTCGTGAAAATCCAAACTTTTAGTTCTTATTTATTTCGTCCTCTTAGTCCACACGGACAACCCGATCGAGTGCTGCAGCCAGGAGGGCGGCAATCTGTCGCCGCGCTACGTCCACCCCTTCTGCTCGCCCATCCACGTCGGTTTCGACCGCGCGTACGCCGACAAGGGCGTCGACTGCTTGAACTTTGTGCGATCGATCCCTGCCATAAGGGCGGACTGCACCTTCGGCGCCGCCGACCAGGTGAACCAAGCGACCCACTACCTGGACGGTTCGCAGATTTACGGCTCGTCCGAACGCAAATCCGCGTCGCTGAGGACGTTCGCCGGCGGCAAGTTGCGTACCTCTAAATACGGCGGCCGTACGCTGTTGCCGCTGTCCGCGCAGCCCACGCACGATTGCCAGATTTTCTCCAAGAGTTCGCCGTGCTACGAGTCGGGCGATCCGCGGGTCAACTTCCAGCCGCAGCTCGCGCTGATGCACACCCTGTGGTACCGGGAGCACAACCGCGTCGCCGACGAGCTCGCCGCGCTTAACGCTCACTGGAACGACGAGACCTTGTTCCAGGAGGCGCGGCGCGTCGTCGTCGCCGAGATGCAGCGCATCACGTACGCCGAGTGGCTGCCCGCGCTCTTGGGTAAGCGTAACTTCGACCCCAACTAACATTTTGCGCGGCTCACAAGGTATACTGCGACACACGACGAATGGTTCCCTAATGCCTCTATATGTCTCTATCATCCGCCTGGTGAAACCGCACGTAAAGGGGTTGAGTAGAAAAAATGTCTAAATAACTAAAAATATAATTTATATACCTGATGGAGTCGGTTTTATAATGCCAAAATACTATGAATAGATTTTTGTAGCAAATAACAAAATATAGGTGCAAGTAGTCTATTGATAAGTTCTCTGGTTTTATCAATTACCATTATGAAATGTGTTGCGATGTGCCGTTTATTATGACGCAGGCTCCGAGGCGAGCGCGAGGATCGCGAATTCTGCCGGCTACGACGCCGCCGTCGACGGCTCTGTGTCGAACGCCTTCGCCACGGCGGTGATGCGTTCCATGAAGTCGCTGTCGGACGGCGCGCCGAAATTCTACGGCGAAGACCGCGAGGCCAACGAGTCAATCTTCATCCGCAACTACTTCCACAACCCGTCGGTGTTGCGACAGGAGGGCGTGCTGGACGCTTTGGCCCGCGGCCTCGCCACCCAGAAGAGCCAAAAGCTGGACGTCTACTTCGCCGAGGACGTGAGTATAGTGCGCAACTTGCGCGACGACCGCGAAATCGGTTTCTGCGCAGTTGATCAACCAGCTGTACAGCAACGGGCGCTACGGCTTCGACGTGCTCAGTTTTGACGTGGAGCGGGGCCGCGACCACGGTCTGCCCGGCTACGCCGCCTACCGGAGGCTTTGCGGACTGCGCAAGGTTCGACGTTTCGCGGACTTTGCCGACTCCGTGCCGCAGGACGTGAGTTTAATAATAATAATAATAACATGCTTAATTTCATTAACATTTATCCTTAGAAATTATGGCGGTTTCAAATATAGCGAAAATAGCGAATATGATAAATATTGATTGATATTATATGCACTTGAGTAAGCGGTTATAACTGCGCAGTGTATTAATAATTTTCCTTCGGGTGTTTGGTATAATCTGGCGCATTCACCACTTTTTGATCAATTTTAAAAAAACTGTTGGGATTGGTACTGGTTAGCGTTATGATGCTACACTTGCTTATATGAACATCGTGAGTGATTGCACTTTTCTCTCTGCCTCTCTGTGTCTCTCTGCTTTGTGGTTCTGATCCATCCGGTAGTGGTGTGGTTCCGATCCATTAGACTTTTTTTTCCGGCGAATATTAACATCAATATTAATCAATAATTTTTATTATTACGTTTAAATTCGGCCGTTTGAACTGTCAACCATTTGAGATTGGCTTCCACCCCTAGGGTCCAGTTGCATAAGGTCGCAAGGTCCACCGTTGTGCCCGCGTTCCGCTGCAACACCGACCATCGGTCTGATCAACCTCCAACCACAATCTTTTTTATATTGACTTATTAAATGATTAGTAAATTTATTATTATTTTTTTAATGCCATATAATTTTAACTGAATTTTTCTTATGAATAAAACCAACTATTCGTGGTTGCCCCTTTCATTGCCAGCGACAAAATGCGCGGGCTCTTCGATTTCGAAGCGAAACATTTTTTTGTTTTAACAAAATAACACATCACACCATTGCTATAAATTGGGATTTACATGTTTGTTAAGTAACTACCTATATATATAGAAAAAAAAAAAGTAAACCAACTAATCAAAACCAGAAGCTAAGAATGCAAGTATAAGAAATTGTTACAGTGAACCAGGGTTTTAGTTAGTTTGAGGAATGAGGCAGGTCATATATATAGTCTAGCCCACTAGTAATTGAACGATCTTACAAATATAGCATACTATATTAGAATTAGAATTAAAATTTACAGATGTTCACGTCTGTCTCAAAACCTGTTTTTTTTTCTATGGGGTATTCATTTTAATGATGACCACGAAATATTGCTGCTTAATTTGCAGATTATTCCATTATTTACTAATTTTAATAGAATCTTTTCTTGACAGTATGCAGCCCTTTGTTGAATATAGAAGCTATAGAAGTCCAACAAAAATGTTGTTGTACCTCGAGGGTCGAATCTGGGTCCCTTACTGATTTTGATTGTCATTAACGATTCCTCTATTACATTAAATTTACCTCATTTGTTCTTTCTCTGATGACAAAGATACTTCTGAGAATTACTACGCTTTGCTCATGGCTCAGTGGCGCTCTGTGAACTTTTTATCGAGATAATCGTCTATACTATACGCCGAATGTAATACGTTCTCAAATTTGGTTGTTGTGTCATTCATTATTTTTCAGAAGAAATATACCTCACTTCCCATGTTGATTTAATTAAACATAGCCGCGCGGGTTTCAGCACATCGAGCTGTTGTCGCGGATCTATGCGAGTCCGCACGACGTCGACTTGTTAATCGGCGGCCTCCTCGAGACGCCGGAGCCGTCCTCGCTGCTGGGTCCCACTTTTGCGTGCATCCTGTCCGACCAATTGGCGCGCACTCGCCGTGCCGACCGCTACTTTTACGCGAACTCCGCCCAACCGAAGCCCTTCTCGCAAGAGCAGCTCGCCCAGCTGGAGAAGGTGTCGTTCGCTAGGATTTTATGCGACAACGGCGACGACATCCGGCGCATGCAGCCCGACGCCTTCGAAACGATCGGCGAGAGGTGCGTCGCGCGGTACCGACGCCAGAGGGCGCCACTAACTTTTGCGTCTTGCAGCAACTCTTTGGCGGCGTGCGACGACCCGGAGGCGATCCCGAGGCCGCGCCTCAGTCCGTGGATCGACTACGTTCCGATTTCCGTGAACGTTTGAAGCCCCGCCCCCGCCGTAGACTGACTGACCGAAGGCTGTTTGCTAGCTTATAAGTTAGGTTAAGTTCTCCGCGGACAGTATTCGCGCTACCCGGCGGCCCGTCCGTTTAATTTAAGCTACGTTAGCTTGTTCGTACTTATTTTGAAATTTGTACGTAACCATTGTTTGTTTTTATTAAATAAATATATCCGTTTTGAATGTGTGTCGTCATTGCTCCGGAACCATGACAAGTAATTTCTCGCCTCCGGGCATGGGTAAAAGCGTCTGTAATTCTTACTCGTCAAAAGTACACTTGGCGCATACGCCCTTTCTGATCATTTCAAACCGCGTAATATTCACCAACTAAAATCCGCTCGGAAATAGCTACAATGAGGCGAAACATATTGCTACAATGTTGATAATATGGCAACCTACGAAAAAAATTGCTGCGCTAGATTTAAAATCTCGTTTTTGATAATATACCGGCCTTACTAGAAAAATCGATAGATCTCGGGTGACTATGATGTTTTCGTACAGATTGCGACGCAGAATCGTAAACCTAGAAGGATTGGGATTCTGTGGTGGAGCATTGAACACGACGGTTTAACCTCCGTTCGCTCCCGACAGAATCCCTTGTTTTTGTCCTCAAAAGTTTGATATCGGTTTCCACTGTGTGGATTTAATGTTTTTAGTGTTCAGTGCATGTTTTAAAGTGATAATCGTCGTCGGCCCCGTCGTTTTTCCCCGTTCACGCCGGTATGGAGGCCGGATGGGCCCGGATGGTCCGAGGTGGAAGCGGGGGGAAGCCGATTTTTTATTGTATCGGTCAGAATCTTTTTTTGCTAGCTGAGCAAATTATTGGTTATTTTTCTTCTTTGTACGTGGTGGTCGTTTACCAGAAGCGAAGATCCTCGACGGAAGTCGGCAATGGGCGAATGATCCTAGCAGTCGAGCCCAACATTTTTTAGTGAAACGCATACTTGAGCCTAGAAGGATTGCCGAATCCCGTAAGACGTACGTTCGGCAAAATTGTCGATCGCACCTGGTCGCTTGCGACGTGAGCGAAATCCTCTAACGGTTTTTGTGTATTCTGTCAATGCGTTTGAAGGCGTATTGAACCGTTATATTTTGTGTTCTTTGAACAATTGAAATAATTTAAACTGTGCGCCTGTTTGTGTTAATTGTATTTCTGTAAAAAAAAACTTGGACAGAACAGTGTTCTTAACCTTTAACGAATACAAGCGAGTGGCGAGAACTGAGAAAAACAGTATTTTTAACCTTAAACAAAGACTTAAAAAAGTTTCGTGTTCGTGCTGTTATTAGTTAGGAAGTAAGCTTAAAATATTACACATAATAATATAGGTAAAGGTGAGAAATAAATTTCTTTTATCTTTTTGAGTGGGATAAGTTACATCAAAAAATAGTTACGTATGCCTGGAACGAAATGTGCCATGTATGGGTGCAATAACAACTATTTTGATGAAAAAGTAAGTTCTCGAAAATGTAGTTTTCATCGCTTTCACAAAGGGAAAGATCTAGTATACCGAACTATTCGCAACGGAACGAAGAGAGGAAAAACTTAATCCACTAATACTGAAAATGATTACGGAAGAGACTTATAAAATGAGTTATTAAGTTTTTTTTTGTCTTGAGTAACACATTAAATTCACCACAAAATTTAAATTTTAGGTTTACCGGTAAAAAACATTCTAAAAAAAGCTGCCGTTCCCACCGTATTATTATTTAACCAGAAGCCACCAACAGAAGCAGGATTATCTAGATCAAAAAGACTTCATTCCAAAAATACCAAAAAAGAAGCTCAGAAGGTGTTGTTTGAGCTTTTAGCAACAACATCGAATGCCACAAGTGAAATTTTAGAGAAAAGTCCATCTCCAGAACCCATGCCAGAACCCCAAATAATAAATTATAAAGTATGATACCCGCAGAAAAAAAATTACAAAGTATAAATTTTAAATTCTTTTTTTAATATGTTCTGTAATATATCCAAAAATAGGGATTTCTAGTTTATAAGTATTTGTGGGTTTTTTATATTTAAAATGGTAGAATGCCCTAAAGCACAAAGTAAAAGTAACAATATTTAATTAATATATGTATTTCAAGATAATACATGTAAGCCAAAATTAATTGCAATAGTATTATTTTTACCCTGTCTTGCATTTCACCCACTAACCTGCACTTTGCTCCATTTTCTTTCTACACAGCTACTTAGTTCCCCTTTGCTTGGGGATTTAATGGGATCTGGACATAAACTTATAACGAACTGTCAGCGGCCATGTTGGTTAAGGGCGAGATTTTTTTTCTCATTTTTTTATAGTTGCTTCATAAGTTCCTGTTTTAACAGCAGTGGCCAGGCTTCTATGTTTTTAATTTGTATCAATAAAACCTTAAGCAATTCCCATTCGAGAATCTTGGACAGATCGTCAATAAATAATACAGACGCTACTATTCTCAATAGCAGTAGCAGACTCGCCCACGCGAGTACGTAGGTAATACGTCACTCGGCGTTGCCATTAATGTTCGGCTTTCAGAGAATGATATTGAATTTTTAATAGTCAATTTTCTAGTATACCGATGTCGTAACTCAGTTGGCAGTGTCCCATGCGCATGCTTTAGAAAGTTTGCATGAAAAAGATTTTGTAGGAATAATACACTAAATATCTCAAGAGGCACGACATATAGACTACGCTGCGAACAGCATTTTTGTTTCAGAAATTGTTGTGCGAACGTGTTTATTCTATTGCGTGCTGGCTGCGTATTTGTTATAGCCGCGACAACAAATCTTCAAACGGGACGAAGCTGAGTTCGTTCTCGTCATATGATCATAGCTGCCATGATTATTGTAGATTAAGAAGAACGGAGGCAGTATTCAGTATTACTACAACAACTATTACAAACTAATTGTGGATCTGTCAGTGGCCATGTTGGTTGTTGAATGTCACAAGGTCATTGGTTAAAAACAATAATGCGCAAGTTGAATGGACGTTGAGATTAAAATAGCCAAGAATCAGTGAATTCGGAAACCAAATAGCGACAAACTGGGTGGCTCCATTTGTTCCCCGTCCGCTCAACGATCGTGAGGAGCGCGATCTGCACGCGAGATGGCGCTAGCGGAACGAAATGAAAAGCTTGCGGCGTGGAGTTTTTATTATCTCGTATAAAAAAGTTACATTCGCTTTCAAACAAAACGCGCCGAGCAAAAACGGCAACGACGATCGTTATAAGCCAAAATCCTGGCGGTACCGGAACCCGGCGACGTCAATTTTGCCGCCGCACAGCGAATTCGCGGTGTAATTAAACGTGGGGGTGGACAGAAACGCGTACTGGCCGCCTGCCGAATAAATCCTGTCGGGGCCGCCGTATTGGGCGTAAGCGCACTTCCAGGGTACCACGTATTGCACGTCCGGACCGGTCTGGTTCTCGTACGTGACCTGCTGATTCGGCTTCAGGGGCGTCGCCGTTCTGCCGCCGCCGGACTCTTTCTGTGGCGGCGCGCTGTGGCTACGCTCGTTGCGGCGGAATTTCGCGCGGCGGTTTTGGAACCACACCTGCACCCTCGCCTCGCTGAGGCTCACCTTCGTCGCCAGATCTTCGCGCACGAACGCGTCCGGATAGTGCGTCTTTTCGAACACTTTTTCCAGGGCGGCGAGCTGCGCCGTGGTGAACGTGGTTCTGTTCCTCCGCGGCTTTCTGTTCTGTTTGTCTTCGAACCCGAAATCTGCTATGATATTGGTGTCCGTTAAGTACCCGTCTACTAAAAGTTTATTGAGATGAAATTTAGAAAAGACTTTCGATCGTTGTTGAGAAAAGTACACAAATTGCTTAACCAACATTGAACGTGCACATTTTCGTAATTTCTGAAAATTTGATCCCCATTTCTGGAAAAAAGGCTTGCGATTATGTTTTTGTTATTCTACCTTTATACGGGGTGGCCACAAACATTCTTTCTAAACTCGTTTTTTTCAAATGGGAAACCCTGTAATTTAAAGTTCTATCAAGTCCAGACCTTATTTTTCTATGAAACTAATTAGGGTCGCATATATCCATTCCGAGCCATATTCGAAATAATTTGGTTTTTTGATAGTAGCGTATTTGTTTGACTGAACATTTTTTCTTCAGTTACACGTTATGATACTAGTAATAATTGAAGGGAAAATATTCAGTCGATACCATCAAGAAGCCTAATTGTTTCGAATGTGGGTAAAGTAGTTTGATGGACAACTGTTAAAGGTGTTTTATTTGGAAAAAAATTGAATATTTGCGGCCTAATTTTGGACACCCAGTATTAAAATACACAACACAAATTAGAAAAATGTCCTCTTAAGACTTTTATTTACGAGGTTAGCGCCAAAATTTCCAGGCCCGACATATATGCAGCTCCAGTATCACGATAAAACGTTGTCTTCTTTTAAACATATATCTTAGTAGGCTGCGAAAAAAAAAATTGAAGTCTTGCGTCAAATAGTTGACAGCATTTTAAACAAAACGTGTCCGAAAAAATGGCGCAAATAACGCAAATTGAGTATAGAGCAGTCATAAAGTTTTTGACAAAGGGAGGGTTAGCAGCCGAAATTATTAAAGCACGGCTGTGTACGGCCAAAATTCTCCTTTTCGTGAAAGAATGGGCAAAACGTTTTCCAATGGGGCAGGAGTCCTTTGACGATAATTCAAGAACTGGTCGACCAGTGGAGGTCAGATATTGTTGCGATTGTGGAAGAGATGGTATTGAGTGATCGACGTTTAAGGGTCAAGGAAATCTCAGAAATTACTAAGCTTTCTGATACAAGTGTTCGTCGAATCCTGCATGACCATTTAGGTATGCATAAGGCAAGATGGGTTCCTAAAAATCTTTCGGCTATTCAAAAACAACGCCGCGTCGAGTGCGCGCGGGCTTTTTTAGAACTCTGTGGGTCAGAACCGAAACCTGTGATAGAAACTATTGTGACGAGGTTCTCTATAATGGTCCTCTATCGAAAAAAGAATCAATGGAGTGGCGTCGTAAGGGTGAAGCACCTCCAAGAAAATTGAGAGTCTGTCAGTCAACAAAAAAGGTGATGGCCACGATCTTTTGGGATTGCGATGGAATCCTTTTGATAGATTTTAAAGAAATTAACACCACTGTCATTGGTAAATATTACGCAACATAATTACATAAATTGCGAGACTGCATACGTGTAAAACGTCGACGAAAACTGACCAGAGGCGTGCGTCCATACTGCTGGTGTTGCACAACCTACCATTTTAGAGTGTAGGTTCCAATAGATAGATCATCCTCCCTATAGTCCAGATATATCCCCCAGCGACTATTATTTGTTTGGATATTTGAAAAAGGACTTACGTGGGCGGCGGTTTAACGACGAAGTTGAGTTAAAAGAGGCTGTTTTAGCTCATTTTGCAGACAACCCAAAAGAATATATTTTTTAAAGGAATTGATAAAGAGATGTAATAAGTGTATTGAAGTTAAGGGGGATTATATTGAAAAAAAAATAAAAAATTGTTAGGTACTCTACTTTGTTTCTTTCATATTCAGGCCGGGAAATTTTGGCGCTGCCCTCGTAACATTTTGCCAAATGTAACGATGAAATTTGTAAAAACTACAAAAATATGCATTTTTGAAGTTGGCAAACCGGGAGGCACAAAAAGGTTAGATATAGAACATTAGATATAAGACCTTATATATAAAATATGTTTAAAATTTCACACAGAATCTCTAAATAGGATAATATATGTGGTGTTCCATTTGAAATAAGCAAGTTGATAGCAACTTCCGATTGAACAGGAGATTGAAAATATTTTGTAAAAGAAGTACACTTAGCACCCCAAAAATTAATGAACGACTTAGGTGGAGACGTAACCTAATGCAAATACGATCTTTTTTCTGCAATATGTTTTTTTAATTTTATTTAGTTTATAAGTTTATAGACATTATCTGTCAAAAATTATGCTTAATACTCTCAACTAACAAAAATACAAAAACTAAAACATCCAATTCCAAAAGAAAACTTCCAACAATTTGGACACACATACTTATTTCTAAATTTCCATGGTACATTTAGTGTAAGTGTATGTAAAAACTACCATGCTGCAAAACTGAGGATTTTTTTTTGGTACACCCCGTATATGACTCGGGAATTTCCTCATTAAATTCATAAATTCCGATGTTTTCGGATGTGCAGTCCGAAAGGGCCTTTACATTAAACATTAAAGAACTTTTTGATAATTGGGTAAAAAAATTCTCCTCTTCAAAATATCAGATTACCACCTTATCACTGCGACTAGAAGTGATATGGGCCGAATTAAAAAAGTTAGACGCAATAATATAAGCCACGAATACAAAATACAGTTCTACGATACGCAATCCCACAAAATGTATTATGTTTCAATTGCTTTACTACTACCCAGGACCATTTTGATATACTGGCCCAAAAATGCCTACTAGCAGGTAAAACCGTTAATAGTATTTTTACAGTGTGTCGAACTATACCTACCGAGGTGTTAATAGCTTCGTTTGTGGGGTTAACTAGTTCCCCCATCGGGCGCCTCCCCAGGTGGCGGATCGGGGAATGCCTCCCAGATATGGGTGGTACCGGGGAAATGAAATACCCGGGGCGGACCAAAAACTAGTGAAGCGTCTGTTCTTCAGGTGAGAAGCGGCTTCAAACGACGTCTGACTCCATGTTAGGGGCGGTCGAGAACCAGAAGGAAAACTGCAAACCCTTCAGAAGGCAACGGGAAACCACTGAAGTATTTTCCCAAGAAAACTACATGGAAGAAGTTGAAAGTGAACGGCCCTCAGTCTCCGTCAAAAATAAATTTAACATAGGATCATGGAATGTGCAAAGCCTGTTCGAGGCTGGAAAACCCGCAAACACCATCAAAGAAATGCGAAGACTAAACCTAGCACTGTTAGGAATATGCGAAACAAGGTGGCCTTCCTCTGGACGTTGCATTACTGACGACGCAGTATTTTACCATTCTGGCAACGAAGATCAATATCACAGACACGGAGTTGGCATTATCGTGGATAAACACCTAAGCAAGGGTGTAACAGATTTTATACCATACAATGATAGAACAATGCTACTAAAAATTGAAGCAAAACCAATAAATATCAATATAATTCAAGTATATGCCCCCACCCTAGACAAATCCGAAGAAGAAATTGAATACTTCTATGAGGACATCAAACAGCTCCTAAAGTACACGAAGCCGCATGATCTGAACATTATCCAAGGAGATCGGGGGAGTGGTTGGTCCTTGGGGTCTGGGAGAAAGGAACATTAGAGGAGACAGACTAATACAATTCTGTCAAGAAGAACATTTTAAAATCATAAATACTTGGTTCTCCCTACCTCCGAGAAGATTGTATACCTGGAGGGCACCGCAGGATAGACCTGGAAATATTGTACGGAATCAAATCGATTTTGTCCTCGTTAACAAGAGGTTCAGCACAACCGTCTCAAGAGCGCAGACGTACCCGGGCGCCGACGTGCCATCCGATCATTGTCTTCTAACGATAAGCATAAAGCTAAAACTAGCTTTGTGCAAGGTCAACAAAGGTCAAATAAGAAAATTAGACACCTCGAAATTACAGCAGGAGGAGATAAAGTCTGATCTTAGGAACAAACTAAACCAAAAATTGAAACAAATAAAAGACCAAACAGATCAACAACCACTGGAAGTATGGGAAACAGTTGAAACTACCATAAAGAACGTCACAATCGAATGTCTGGGATATGAAAAAAGACGCAGCAAAAAGAAATGGATGACTGACGAGATCCTACAACTAATGGACAAACGCAGACAGCACAAGAACACTAATCATGATGAATACAAGAGACTAAACTCACTAATAAGATCCGATATTAGAAAGGCTAAAAGGAAATGGCTGGAGGGGGAGTGTAAGGAAATTGAATACTTGCAACAAATACACAATACGCGTGAAGAACACAAAAAGATGAAAGAAGCATCTGGAATGTATAAAAAACGATCTCCAGGAATATATACCGATGACACAAACAAATTCATAATAGAAGCAAATGAAAAGAAACAGCTGTGGGAAGAATATATCACAGATTTATTTGCCGATGATTCTCGTGAAGGCCTAAAAGACAACCAGTTAAGCGAATCATTATCAGGGCCACCTATATTGAGGGAAGAAATAAAGAAAGTGGTTATGGGAGGTTTTGAAACTGATAGATGACGACAATATCGACGTATTGCTCAAAATATTCAATTATATCTACAATACAGGACACTTTCCCCGAAGCTGGTTAAGATCAACTTTTATACCCCTACCCAAGAAAAGCAACGCCCGAAAGTGCAAAGATCATAGACTCATAAGTCTGATGAACCACTCCTTAAAAATTTTCCTCAAAATAATACACAGGAGAATACAGCACAGATGCGAGAAAATTATCGGCCCTAGCCAGTTTGGATTCAAATCAGGTATGGGAACACGTGAGGCGCTTTTCGGACTCCAAGTCTTAATACAAAACTGTCTAGATGTTAATAAGGACATATTTCTATGTTTCGTCGACTATGAAAAAGCTTTCGATCGTGTACAGCATTCAAAACTCATGCAGATTTTGAGAAAAACCGACGTCGACGACAAGGACATAAGGTGTATCGAGAGATTGTACTGGGGTCAAACAGCTAATATTACCATACAAAACATTATTACTGAAGATATTGATATCCGGAGAGGAGTTAGACAGGGATGCGTCCTGTCTCCATTGCTTTTTAATTTATACTCCGAAGCGATATTCAACGAAGCTTTTGAAGAACAATAGTTGGGAGTGAAAGTGAACGGAATACCAATTTCGAATATCCGATATGCGGATGACACTGTCCTCATTGCCAATGATGTTGAGGAACTACAGAGAATGTGTACTAGGTTATGTGGCAGCAGCAACGAATACGGGATAAACATTAACGCCGACAAAACCAAATTTATGATAATCAGTAGGAAAAAACCAATGTATACAGATGCCACAATTCAGATAGAAAACCGAAATATAGAACGAGTAACACAGTTCAAATACTTAGGATGTTGGCTGCATGCAGGATGGAACTCGGAAAAAGAGATTAGGTGCAGAACAGAGATGGCACGTGCGCCATTCATGAGATATGAAAAAATCCTTAGAAATCGAGACCTGCACCTGTCTCTTCGGGTCCGATATGCAAAATGCTATGTTTGGTCGGTACTTTTGTACGGAGTGGAGGCATGGACTGTGAATGTAAAAATGATCAACAGAGTGGAAGCCTTCGAAATGTGGACCTACCGACGTCTTCTGAGAGTCCCGTGGACGGACAGAGTAACTAACGACGAAGTACTAAGAAGAGTTCATAAGAACAGAGAACTACTTACAGCCGTAAAACGCAGGAAAACGGCCTACCTCGGACACATTTTTAGACATGGTAGGTATCAGTTGTTACAACTCATATTAGAGAGTAAAATAGATGGCAAGAGAGGAATAGGAAGGAAACAGATGTCATGGGCAAGGAACATTAGACGATGGACAGGTCTAAAAACAATTGGGGAACTTGTCAACGCGGCAAGAGATAGAGACCAATTTCAGCGTGTGGTCGCCAACATCCATTAAGTGGATAGGCAGCGTGATGATGATGATGATGTGCAATAAATGTAGAATTTTAACTTCTCCTTTCGAATATCAGGCGATCCAAATAGCTAATGCAGTTCTAGATGATGAGCAACCAAAAATTTTGGCATCTACTGAGAGACCTTTAGTGTTGGACTTTGCTTTCTGTAAGTAGCCGCAGAAGTTCGTAATTTCCGTTGGTCTTTGATTTGGCATTTGGCATTACAAATTCCAAATTTGTTACGAGTTTTAGGTAGTTCTGACATGGATAACATTATATCTCTAACACTATGTCTCTCAATGCCCTAGATACTTCTGATAGGTCATCGAGAATTACTCTCTACAGGAACTTTGCTACAGGTCGAGATTTGTCGAACAGTTGTTCGGTCTCGGCTGGCGCGTATAAATTGTCGAACCGTCGGAAAGAACATTTCAAAATATAACGCCCGAAAAGTCGTGGAAAGGATTAACTAATTTGTTGTCGGTTTCGTTCTCGGCCGCCACATATAATTTGTCAAGCACCGGACGCGTTTGTCAACCGGATGACTTGAAAGCAACTGGGGAATCGGGGCCAGTCCATATACAAATTCGAGCCTTCGGAGACTGATAGGAAAAACGGGGTTCCTTAATTTCGGGCAACTTTAACGTGTTCGATGAGTTATTTCGAGGAAATCTGGAAAGATTTCGATTTTCTTTTCCCACTACAAACATAACGGTTGTCTCAACAAAAAAAAAACAGAAAATTCCACTTTGTTATATTGTTTTATTAAATTTGTTATTATTTGTTTGTTCCGCTTTAATTGTTTTTTTTTTCACTCAAACATTTTAAGTGATCAAAAATTTCGCATTAAGGGTTTTGAGCTGAGTTTATGAAAAGTCATAAACTTAGGAAGTTATTGAGTTTGATTGGTGGTCGTGGATGTAATGTACCCCGTTTGTTTAACCCATTTTGTCCCAGCGGTGTGTTAATGCGCCTATGCATCTATGCACCTATTCTATGATTTTTTTTGTCACATCTAGGATATATTTTTGCACATCCATGTAGAAACTGTATTATTATCACTACTAAAGGACATAAAACCGTAGAAATCGCTAATTTATGTGTCAAGGAAAGATCTAATATATAACTTCAAAAGTTAACGAAAGCGGTAACATTTTCAAGTAAATCCAAAATAGTAAAAAAAATATTTTGGATTTGTATTTCCATTTTTGTTAAGTCTATACCATGTAGATTACATCGCAGAAAACATACATTGGAAATATTACATTGATTATGCTTTATTTTTTAAAAATATTTACTGGTGCTTGAATGCACCACTGGTTTTACCTGTGAAACAAAACTTTGTTATTGCAAGTCTAGACAAGTCGGCGCACGTAGAATAATAGTATTAGTTTGTGCCTTGTGCAGTGAACGTTACAGTTCGTAAAATATGGCATTCCCGACGTATTTGACTCAAAAGGAATTAGAGGCGGCTTTGGAGGAGATCGCGATGGATGAGGACAATAACAATGAAAGTAACAATGAAACGACAGGCTTGCTTCTACTGCCAAATGGAAGAAAGGTCAGGTTGAGTACACTCACACACCTATGTCCGATGAATTTAGATCATGTGAGGAACTAAAAAAATAGGCTTCCTGGAAAACCTCCGCTTGAAATATGTTTTTTGATGTCGAAGTGATTGATTTGATTTTAAATCTTACATTGCTTTGCGACTTTTACAAACTGATAAAACAATTACTCAAAGAAATCTTGCACCTGCCGTAGATGAGGTGCGTTATGATAATCAAGGTCACCTCATGATAGTGCGTGCGAATAAAGCCCGAAGGAGATGTACAATTTGCCACAGCCACACAATTTACGTTTGTAATAAGTGTAATGTGCATTTACATACTTCGTGCTTTGTAAAATATCACCAAAAATGAAACCGGGTGTTACCAGTGGTGCGCTCAAGCACCACAAAATACTAGGCGTTTTTTTTTTGTATCAAATCAGGTGCTATTTGGAAAACAATTAGGTATTTTCAATCAAGCTAGATAAGTAACTATCAAATGTTTCTTTAAATATGAATCCTCAAGCTGTATTAAATCTGTATGGAGTCGATTTTTTGCAAAATTTCAACGTATTAATGGACACCCTGTAGTGTCATTGCTTTATTCGTATTATTGTATTATTTTATTCGTATATCTGGGGTATTATATATTTAAAAGAAGTAGTGCCATCTCTTTGTTATTTAAGAAATACTTAATATTGCCAACAAATGGCCTAATGTGGCCAGCTTTAAATTCAACAAGAATTTATACGGGCGTCATCTTAAACTTGGAATATCTCAAAAAATAAGTAACATTTAAATATAAGACAAATTACAAATTTACCTAATTTTTTCTCCTGAAATTGATAGATCTGGATAAAAATATAGTGCGTTCCATTTAAAAATATTGAGGTTTTGTTATTCGTTGGTTAGTTTCCACTTTGCTTTAATAATAAAGTGTGCCTCGTGTCTTGCCCCGATTTTGATCATTTTAATTTAATTTAATTTTACAATCAAAATAATATAAGCAAAATGTCTTGGCCGCGAAACATCAGAACTACAAGATATACATTCCATAATACAGACCGCAAGAAATAGAAAGAGAAAAAAGATTGTGTAGTAGATCAATAAGTGTGAGGCTGGAATTTGAAGTTTACTTCGAATTTGCAACGAAAAATAAGTCACCTTCAGCGTCGAGCTCAGAATCGCGACGCTTTCCGCCGAGCCTCAGCAAACTGCTGACCGAAAAATGTCTGGCGTTGTTGGACGTCTTTGGCGCGTCGTACTGTTGTCCATCGGCGGCTGCGAAGTGGCCCGGAGGCGGCGGCGGCGCCGGCGGCGGCAACGGCGCGTCGAAACCGCCAAACATCCCGAAGACGACACTCTGAAATCGCTCTCGACCTCCGTCCACCCTTTCGATACTTTTGACAATCACAAAGACCCGATTGATCGGTATCGATCACTTCGGCAAACTGCCGTCCGATTTGATTAGGCCACGCGACATTCCGAATTGATATTAATTGCCGCGGATCTTGTAATTTAATTATATAGAGGCGGGTTCCGTGTCGCATACTGAAACCGTTTTCGGCTGAAATTTGCTGAAAACGGGCGGACCCGCACCCGACCCCCACCCGAACGACTTAACGCGGTGGGCGGAGCCCGGCGACCCGATTTAAGTCTCCCGAAAAAATCACGGGATGCGTCCGCCAAAACCCACTATGCCCGGTATCCAGCCGGAGTACTCATTCGGGATAGTGTCGGACATAATCGTATTATCGATATTCGACTCGTATAGTATATCGTACATGCTATTAACGTTTTTATCTGGTCGTAGCCATTTTTAAAAATGAAAATGAGTTTCAGAGAGTTGTACGAGAAAGGAGGGAAGTGCCGAAGGTGATTTTTATGGTAGTAAATACGCGCATGCGCAGTATTCATTGTGACACTACAAAAGTTGCGTGAAAACTTGTCGTTTAATTGTTTACCTTTTATATCAAATATTTTGGTAAGTTTTGCATAAAGGTCATGTTCTCTACATTGGATTTAAGTATTTGATGTATAGTTTTAAAACAGCTTATAAGCTGTATTTTGGATTTTCTATCGATGAGCGAGAAAAAAGTTGGTTGCCAAAAGTATGCTGCAATAGCTTGAGGTTGGCTTAACGAAAGTCACAAATGTTGGGGAATTTTCTCTAATATTGCTACTTGGGGACGACAGCCGCTACGGCCGGGATCGGGGTAGTAGGCCTAGCGCGGTTATGAAATTATTGGTCCTCTAATTGGTCGTAATTTCTTTGACAGGCCGAACCGACTCCAAATGTTGCACGGAAACAGGGAAGCGTCCCCTTAATGGAGTGTTTACAACTTTTTTCGACGGTTTCGCCGAGTCAATTAAATTTTATGGCGTTTGCCGGTAATTAGGTATTGCCGGCCGCCGCCGCCGCGCGCCCATCTTAAGTGGGTGTCAGATTTTCGATAATTAACGGGGAATCTAACCACCGCACACCGGATCTTATGAATATTAAAGATAGCAGCAAATTTTCAATTGACGTTATAATATTATTGTTATTTTTATATGTCGTCTCTATTGTTCATTTTTGTCAAAACTAAAAACATGCAGTGCTCCAATAGTTAGCTTAAGCTAGTCGAGGTTGATATACTTGATAATATAGTTGAGGTCATTCGTCGCGATCTTAATCGTATGATTTTAGTATTTAAATTCCAATATCCTCTAAAAAAAGTACTTGTTACTTACAATAATTAACGGAAAGTGAAATTATGCGTGAAAATATAATTCACCCCATCTTTGTTACTTCATTGCTAAATTTATTATTCTCCTTTTAATAACGTTTGTATTTAATTCTGGATGATCCATATCGACAATTTTAGACTTAAGTAGAGTTTAAACTCGTAGCCATGCTATTTATGAGGAAAATCAATGGAGTGTACGGTTCAAAGTTATCATAATTTTAGTTAAAATTTATAGCTTTTTTATAAAAATAAATGTGATAAAATAATAAACAATAATTACAATAATAAACAATAATTACAAAAATAAAGTATAATAACAGTGACAATTACACAGGTCTACAAAATTAAACTTTTTGAAAAAAGGAGAATCCTACTTAAAAAAATCCCGTTTTAACATCCAGCCGTCATCATCGTTATTCTTTAGTATCGCCTTTCCATTTCCTGAATATCCTAATGAAACCTCTCTCCCTGTTCTTCCCTAGCTGCTGCAAGATGACTGATCATCAGTCATCTGGCCAGTGCACTTCAGTCCATGGAAAAGGCAGATTCCTATGTTAAAAATTCAGAACATTGCACTCAGATTTTAGGTTCTCTCAGGATGGACAAGGACGACATTATGGCAAGCTTCGATGTCAAATCCCTGTACGCGAGCATTCCAATAGAGGAGGCACTCCTGCTTAGAGAAGAAAACGAAGATCTTCCGCCGCACATAATGGACACTGCCTGAAAAATGCCTTCTTTATGTACAACGAGAAGATATACCGACAAGTAGATGGAGCAGCAATGGGATCATCTCTCTCACCTGTGATTGCTAACCTCTTCTTGATCTACTTTGAAAAGAAAGCAATAGGGAAGGCAAATCTGAAGGCAAAACTACGGACAAGATACGTTGATGACATAATTTGTTGTGTGGCCTCTTGGCAAGAAGGAGCTTTTGAAATTCGTAGAACATCTGAATTCCATTCACCCAAGGATCCAATTTACAATAGAAGTTGAAGAGGATAACAGTCCGCCCTTTTTAGATGTTCACATCACCAGGACCGGAACACACTGTCTATAGAAAACCAACACACACCAATAGATATCTGAACGCTAAATCTTATCACCGCCATCACAGATATAGGCAGTGGCAAATACATTAATTGCTCGGTCGTTCAAGCTCACAAACGAGAAGAACGGAGATGACGAACTGAAGAAAATTAGCACCTGTCTTTGACAAAACGGATGCCAAAGGCGCATCATCAGCAAGACAATCGGCAAACAACAGCAGCCGCAGTAGAGAGTGCGGGACGAGACCCAACGAAGATCGATGTCCTGACATACATCAAGGGGGTTACTGATAAAATCGAACGAATATTGCGGAAACACGGCATATCAACGGCATACAAACCTGATCATACCGTCGGAGCAATACTAAGAAACCCAAAACAAGGAGTGTACAGTGTAGCACGCGGATCGTGCAGCCTGTCGTACGTGGGACAGGCCAATAGAAGGACATCTGCTTGGTTTTAGCACCAACACCAGACATTTAATTTTAATATTTCTGATTTTAGAGCCAGGATTATAAGAGAGGCCATCGAGATAGAAAAGTCCGGACACCTGAATACGAGAGACGACGGTCTGCGTTTATCCAATACGTGGAGAACGATAATCAAACAGCAGAGCGATACGCTGGGGTACTGAGGAGGGTGGCTGAGGAGAGAAAGGTCACGTTGGTCTGGGTTCCGGGTCACACCGGTGTCCGGGGCAATGAGGCAGCGGACGCCTTAGCCAGGGAGGGCTCCTCGCATAGGCATATAGGGCCAGAGCCCCGCTTGGGGATCGCCCCGTGTGTGAGGCGGGGAGCTCTCGAAGCCTGGGCGAGAGACCGGGCCGCGGGGGGCTGGAGAGTTGCTCCGGGAATGAGGCAGGCGAGGCTTATGATGGATGGGCCCTTCCTCGGACCAGGGAGCTGCTTAGACTGACCAGGAGGGAGTGTAGAGCACTAACAGGGGCCTACACAGGACATTGCAGGCTTAGGAGGCATCTCTGCTGGCTAGGCATTGGAGACGACCCGGAGTGTAGGTGGTGCATGAAAGGGGAGAAGACCCCATATCATCTGCTCACCGAGTGCCCTGCCTTGACATGGGCAAGATTGGGAGTCTTCGGAAAGGCCCTGATCGATCCGGACTCAGTGCACGGTATTGGGCTAAAGGAGTTACTGACCTTCTACAGGAGGGGCGGCATTCTGGACGCCCTCTAGAGCGGCCTGGGGGCACAACGGGCCCATCTGGTGGTCTAAGTACTTGGACGCCCGCGAGGGCGCCCCCCTTTAATACCAATACCAATACCAATACGCTCTGAAGAAGTAAAATTCTGACGGACATTTATTTTTTACTAAGAATATATTTTATTTGTTATTATAATTATAATTTATTATTTTATTAAGTAACCAGTGGAGGGCTTCAATAAGAAATTGAACCTAAAGTTGACCCCGCAAGATTTAGGTTCTTCGTTCTGAACTCAAAACTATCGCATTTTGCACACTTATTTATACCACCATCGCCTAATCTAAGTTCACTTTTGAGAGATGGTATTCGAACTCGTTCCATAGCGCGCAGTCTTCAAAGCAGTCGCGTTTTTAACGGTCGCACTGTTGTCTTTAACGCGGCCCCACCAGGAAACCGAACGACAATGGCCTGCGGGGCATCTGCTCGAAACCGACTCCTTTGTGATCGTGTTTCCCGGATTATCCCGTAGAAATCGGTCGACGCGACGACGACGCGTCTCATTCAGGTCATTTTTCGACGTCCGAGGAGGTCCGAGATTGTCACGTGTGCGAATTCCGGACAAACCGACTCCGTTCCGGTTAAATTGGGCGCGACCGTCCGTGGCGGACGGAAACGCGGCACCAAATTGCCCCCGGGACGGTGATTTAGTGCCCTTGCGGCGACGTCTATTTTCGGTGCCCTTTTATCAAAAATAGCGGTTTACGCAATTGCGACCAATCAGCCGAGCACTTCGTCTTGGCGCGCGCGCCCATCCGTCTTGTCTTTCGCGCTAAATTTATCGCCGCTTGTATAGCAAAACTTTTATACAGTTGGCAGCGCAGGACCTTCTTTTTTTGAAAGAGAAATGCCCATATACAGGGTGTTTCAAAGGTCAAAAATTTCGGTTCAGATTTTCACGAAATTATACATTTTCACATGACAATTGTTTCGACAACATGGTGCAAGACTAAGCAGATAAACATCGCCAGTAAATACGACTCGGAAAATGAGGATTTTTTAAACCAGACGGTGAGACACCTAACAAATTCGTAGTTAGGTGGTATCAGAAACAAAAAAGAAGCCCTCGAATCAATACTAGATAATCACGACGGCAATGTGCTGTGTATCTCAGAACATCATGAATCCTCAGACATTAATCTTCTTAAGCTTTTAGATTATAAGGTTCTTAGTTATTTCTCTAGAACTAGTTGCAGAGGAGGGGGAGTCTGAAAGTTTAAATTTTTCGAAAATCCTGTTTAATAACTCTGAAGAAAAAACTTTTGAAATGAGTTCAATAAAATTAGAGCTTAACAAGGAATGTATCACAATTTTCTCTGTATACCGATCTCCAAAGGGAGACTTCGAAGCATTTGCAGAGAAACTCAGAACACAGAAGAAGAAGAAGAATGAGATAATGAACTTTGCTCGTAGAGACTCGTCTTTTCGCTTCTCGTTTTCTGCTACGAAATGTTCTAATCGCCCTGTATACACTTGGCGAAAAATATCAGCCGGCCCCGCACGCGCCCCCGACATATTTAATTGATCATTGGCGCGGGACCCGCATCCACGCCGACTTATTTACCGCTTTTCCGAATAATAGCCGCAATTTGGTTGCCGCACCGACATATAGGGGATGCGGCACGCCCGCGTCCCATCACAAAATCGTTTATTCGAGCATCGATTCTAATATTAGCCCGGGACATGATCGAAAAGAGCAGGTGAGACACTTCAAAGGATTCCGTTGCGCCGCGGTGTTTACACTCGCGCTTTTTAAACATACTAATTTTTCGGCACCGCTTGTTAGACGCCCGTCGCCGCGACGGCGTGTCAGATTTTTATTCGTTCCGACATCTAAAATAACCGGCGACGCTACAGCGAAAATCTCGGAACGCCGCGGACAAAAGAGACCGGGCGTTTCTACCACTGTTTACCCACGCGGTAAATACCGATTATTAACCGCGAACGGTCACGCCTATGCGAGGAGACGAAGAAAAGAAGTCGCCGAGCACTCTAATTACCCCCGAGACATTATAGTCTGGTTTACGGTCTAGACCCTAGAGGAAAAAAAGCGCTAGTCGGGCGGGTTTCGACCCTTGCGCGCTTTTGCCCCCATTTGGGGGCCGTAGCGAAGTACTCCTGATGGGGAAAGTATTGGACGTTTGAACTTACAAAACCGTAGCGGAAACGTCCGGTGGCACATGCGTTACAAACCCAACGCGTTGTGGAATGGACGCCATTTTTGGTAGGGGGTTTATTTTGTACTAGGTAGTGCTAGCCAAGCGAACTCTGGTGGTAGAATTTGGATATATATATATATATATATATATATATATATATATATATATATATATATATATATATATATATATATATATATATATATATATATATATATATATATATATATATATATATATATATATATTCTCACGTATTGATTCACGGATGGAAAAATGTGATGACACTATATTCCGAGATATCATCCGTTCGCTCGTTGAACTCCGACTGGAATCCTGCAGACGTTTCGCCAAAATCTCACTTGGCATCTTCAATGCTCGCGCTCCGAGTGTTCTAAGTGTTTTCGGAACGCGAGCATTGAAGATGCCAAGTGAGATTTTGGCGAAACGTCTGCAGGATTCCAGTCGGATGCAGGATTTGCATGATTCCAGTCGGATGCACGATTCCAGTCGGAGTTCAACGAGCGAACGGATGATATCCCGGAATATAGTGTCATCATATTTTCGGAGCGCGAGCATTGAAGATGCCAAGTGAGATTTTGGCGAAACGTCTGCAGGATTCCAGTCGGATGCAGGATTTGCAGGATTCCAGTCGGATCCAGGATTCCAGTCGGAGTTCAACGAGCGAACGGATGATATCCCGGAATATAGTGTCATCATATTTATATATATATATATATATATATATATATATATATATATATATATATATATATATATATATATATATATATATATATATATATATATATATGTATATATACGAATTTTAGAGTCATGAGGGGTAACAGATTTTTTCACGGAGTCTGATAGAGAAGAAGAATTAATAACAGATTTAACATTGCGATTCATAGATGACGTAGGATCCTTTTTACGTTGAATCTTTTACTGATATTCATTTGTGCCCATGGCTACCTTTGTCTGCTTTTAGGATTACGAGGTCTGGATTGGATTTTAGAGATTTTATGTTTAAATGATAAACACAGCGCTCGCGGAATTCGGCGGAAACGCACTTCCCAGAGCCCTTTCACTGCCTTCCTGTTTTTTCAAGGTCCCTTCGCGTACGTAGCGACGCCGTTTTGCGCCAATTGATTTCGGCGGAGGGGAGACGCGACGGGATCAGGTTGACGGGCAGGGTCAACTGATTTTACGGTGTGATAAGGGCCGTCTCGCGGCGACCATAAGGGTGGCGCAGGATCCGTTGCGTATATACAAGGAGAACGTCTTCTGCCAGGTGTTTTTTTTTCTTCGCTCGCGATCGGTTTTCGCTTAAACTTGGGGACCGGTATCGGCCTTTTTGTCATCTCGACGAGCCTTTACTTGCCCGTACGCGCGGCTCCGGCAGCTGTAATTTTATTATGCCACCAATTTGATAAATTGGTACAGTCACATATCCTATACTTGTCTCGAAGTTAGTCCGAACCGAACAATATTAATTTTCCTGAAAAAGTCAAACGAATGGCACATCAATTTTATTAAGCATTTCCATTACCGACACATAGTATTTTTGAAGGTATTAATATTTTTACGAACAAATTTCGGAAAATCTGTCAAATTATGGGAAATATTGCAATAATCCAAGAAAAATAAAAATTTACAGGCATTTTTTAAATTTTGTTAAAAAAATCCTATGTTTCCACTAGTTTACAAATTCTGCCTTTCTTTTAGTGCAAATGTTATTTCGAGCAATAAATAAAGTGAAACTTAAATAAACAGTTTTTTTGTTTTGCAGTTTTGCTCCTAGTTTTTAAGCGTTTTTTCTGGAGTTATCCCTGTAAAATACTGATTAAATTGTGTTTCATAATTTTATTTAATTTTTTACACACAATCCTTTGTCAACATCTTCAGGAGGCGGTTTTTGTCTTTTAAGTTGGGTGAACTAATATTGCACTTGCAGAAACGGAAGTGGGCCGGTTGGCATTGGATTTGTATCTGCAACAACAAAAATCAACTTCATTAAACAGAGAAAAAAATCGGCAATATATGCAATAATTAATAATAAAACTATACAAACCTTTTGACAATTCTACGTAGAAGATTTTGTTGAAACTTAGCAAGCGGCACAGGGCAAGTCTGTTTGATCAAAAACATGGTATCTGCATTCATCCCACAGTTATCCAATTCATGAAAGAATAATTTCTTGTACCATTTTATACATACAATCAATGCTGCTCGTCATCATATCAGGTTTCAGGTTTGCTCAAGGCCTCTTCGGTTGCATTGTCAATTTTATCAATTGTATCCATTTCGTTTATATTAATTGTTGTTATCATTATCACGTCTCTCCTGCCTTTCCACTTCAAAACCAGGCAGATGTCCGAACTTCTTCACCTTTTTCTAATTTTTTTTTGAATTGGCATGTGAAGTCTTTTAGGTCGAACAGTTCCACAAGAATTTGTTTTTTTTTTTTCGTGAAGAAAATATGATAAGATCGGACTGCTATGGAAATAAAAAATCCTAACCTATAGGTCAGTCAGCCGTTTGTGAGGCAATTTTCCCAAAGTCAAACATATATGTCAACCGTCTTGAAAGGGTTAATATACAGGTCCACGAAAATAGGAAACCCTGCACACATAACGATAAATTTTAAATTTATAAATGAACCCAGAAAACTCGAAATATTTTTTTTAGTTTTCGAAGGTTATCAGTTAAGGTCTCATTCCGTAATAAACGCTCCAGCCGGTACATCGCAGTCGCCGCGAGCGACAAGGACGTACTAACCGCCCCATTGTCTAGAGAGGAACGACGATAGGGGTCGAAATACCTGGTCAGGTAATATTCCATCAACTGGTCCGGCCACCGACACTCGCACGGTAGAACCGGAGCGGGAAACAGCCGCGACGAGGCTATAGCGGACGTATCGACGTGCGTGGTCGTTAAATTTGCGGTTCGGCGTGTTTCAAAGTTTGATTTCGATTGACAGTCCCGTGTTCTCGGATTCGCCGATTCTCCTACGTCATCTCCGGGTAAGTGGCCAGCTTTGATTCGGACACGTGCGTCGGTCTTCCATCGCCGGTAGAGATTTTCGCGCGCTTTCATCAGAGCGTGCCACGCAAATCTTGTCAGATTTATTCGACGTCTCTCAACTCGCCGGGATCGCGTTATATCCGGTTTGTTGGGGTTAGTAAGATAGAGCTACCATTGGACGCTGGCAAAGTTTTAAAAAACCCAAAATTGTCGTAATAATACTATAGAATGAACAGGAATTTCTAATTTTCGAACTTAACCTCACTAATTTGTTATTTACGGTCAATCTTTAAAGGACTTAATGGAAAAGTCCAGCGCCACATTTACATACCTTGTAAGCCCTAGACAACTGAAAATTAGAGGCCCTCCCATGACAGTTTGTTTTATTGTTAAAAAAACAAAAAAACGAGTATAACAAAAATATTACGGAATATTTTATTTATCAAAATATATAATTAAATGTAAAAAAATTGGAAATGAGAAAACTCTTCAATAATTGAAATTATTATTATTTTTTTAAATAACTCTCTGTCAATTGATAGTATTTCAAAAGAAATTAAGTTATTGCTACCCAAAGAGTATCTGAAGTAAGTTTTGACTAATTTTAAAATTGATTTATCGTTGGAACCCTTGCTTAATAGAAAATACACATGTGACTTAACACCTGACTAGATTTCTTTAGCCATTAGCTTTGGGTATGTATGATTCGAAACGAATTCAAAGCAAAATTTTCCGTCCCGCTTAGCAAAATGTATGTTTTATTCGTCACGCTTTTGTGAGTCACCCTGTATACCTTAAAATAATTTTAAGTTGGGCATCCTAATAATTTTTACAACTGTTGTCCTTACCACTTTCTCAACACTTTTGATCGACGACTTACCCTGTATATTTTTATTGTTGTGATTCGTGAAGCTTATTTAAGCTCGCCCAAAAGCGTGCTGACTGTCGCCGGTAAACCCTACTCGAAGCTTCCTTCGTTTTCCCACGGCGTTTGAGATGTTTATTTAGGATCGCAACGGCGCAAATTGTGTTTCGCCAACATCCTGAAATTTACCTGCGTAATCCGACTGTCGGCTTTATTAATGCTAGCTGATATGAAATATTCGTCAAACAAGTTCTTATTATTATCCTATTCACGAAATAGCACCGTTGAAATGAATCGAAAAGCAAGGTTATGCTATGCTCCTGTACAATCTTTCAGCGCAAATATTTGATTTGATTTCTTTAATTGCCGATAATTCCTTGGAATTCACAGTTTCACTTATCGCACCTTGAAAATTTCAGTTCATCTGGGCTTTCACATGACTCAGTATTTCATAAAATTTTGTGCATTTCTGAGTTTAAATGCAAAGGCAAGGTTAGAATCAGAACTTTTATTTTTATACGCTCTTTTAATGCTTTTCAGGAATGTTCTACCTGTTTGTTTTTTTTTTAAATTTAGTTTTATTGGTTTTTAAGTATGTTTTTAGTTATAATCTTATCTATCAAGGGGGGGTTTTATAATATTTAATTCTTTTACAAAATTTTCTATAAAAAGTAATGGATAAAAGAAGTTGTGGGTGAGGGTGATTTGAGTTATTCTGTGTTACTGTGTCCGCGTCCGAGGGTTTATAGTCAATGCCGAAATTTAATTTGTTATATAAATTATGTGTGAAAACTTGGAATCAGAGGATGTCCATGTGTGAAATTTTCCAAATTGTCCATGAAAATTTCTGCAAGCAGTGGATTAACTGTGAAAAACTGAACATTTTTTTAAACTCTTTTTTAACCAATTTTGTAATTCCTTATTTTTTATTTTCAAGCCCAGGCTAAAAGTTTTCTTTGGTGGTAGATACTAACTACGAACATTTTTTAAACTGCTTAAACTGCTCGGGGTCCTTTTAAACTCCTTTTTAACCAATGTTGTCAGTACATAATTTTTATTTCCTAGCCCGGACAAAGTTAGGTATCAAAAAATTATTAACAGCGCTGATAAGGTCAATCCTTATATAATTTTTATTTCTACGTAGACCCAACGGGGACCTAAACGTTCCAAATAAATAACTGTAGCAAACAACAAAAATAATTAAACTTTACTTTGGTCGGTTCAACTGACAAATGACATTTTGAGACGTCCAAACTTATTTTCGGTGTAAAGACAGGATTCTTAGCCAAGAACTTCACCAGGGAATTCATCAATTATTCCATGTATTTGTTGACAATATAAAACTAATATTTCAAAGAAACTTCCGCACGCTACTGTAATACTATTTACAAAACTTCTGTATTAGAATCGGGAAAACTCAAGCGGCTGAAATTGTGAAAAATAAGGACAGCATTCGTGTACAGTGGGAGTCGGGAGGCAATATTGATCAAAAAAGAAATTTTGTAAAAACTGAGGGACTTGAAATTGACAAAGGGGCACTTAGTATTGGCCAATGCTCAAGAAATAGCCGAAAATCTTAATGTTCGAAATCTTAAAGCCTCCAGTGGATGGCTGGAAAAGTGGCGCAAGAGACATGCGATAAGTTTTAAGTATATGTCCGGAGAATCAGCAGACAAAGGGGCACTTAGTAAAGGCCAATGGTCAAGAAATAGCCGAAAATCTTAATGTTCGAAATCTTAAAGCTTCCAGTGGATGGCTGGAAAAGTGGCGCAAGAGGCATGCGATAAGTTTTAAGTATATGTCCGGAGAATCAGCAGACAAAGGGGCACTTAGTAAAGGCCAATGCTCAAGAAATAGCCGAAAATCTTAATGTTCGAAATCTTAAAGCTTCCAGTGGATGGCTTTAAAAGTGGCGCAAGAGGCATGCGATAAGTTTTAAGTATATGCCCGGAGAATCAGCAGACAAAGGGGCACTTAGTAAAGGCCAATGCTCAAGAAATAGCCGAAAATCTTAATGTTCGAAATCTTAAAGCTTCCAGTGGATGGCTGGAAAAGTGGCGCAAGAGACATGCGATAAGTTTTAAGTATATGTCCGGAGAATCAGCAGACAAAGGGGCACTTAGTAAAGGCCAATGGTCAAGAAATAGCCGAAAATCTTAATGTTCGAAATCTTAAAGCTTCCAGTGGATGGCTGGAAAAGTGGCGCAAGAGGCATGCGATAAGTTTTAAGTATATGTCCGGAGAATCAGCAGACAAAGGGGCACTTAGTAAAGGCCAATGCTCAAGAAATAGCCGAAAATCTTAATGTTCGAAATCTTAAAGCTTCCAGTGGATGGCTGGAAAAGTGGCGCAAGAGGCATGCGATAAGTTTTAAGTATATGCCCGGAGAATCAGCAGACAAAGGGGCACTTAGTAAAGGCCAATGCTCAAGAAATAGCCGAAAATCTTAATGTTCGAAATCTTAAAGCTTCCAGTGGATGGCTGGAAAAGTGGCGCAAGAGACATGCGATAAGTTTTAAGTATATGTCCGGAGAATCAGCAGATATGAGTCAAGAAGGCGTAAATCAGTTTCAAGATAAGTTGTTCACACTACTCATCGGATATCGGCCACAATGCCGATGATACTGGCCTTTTCTTTCGAGTCTTATTTAACAGAACACTTGCTTTGAAACCCGAAAAAGGAGTGGTGGAAAGCTTGCTTCAGACTAGTATTTTAGAGTTTGTTGTTGTTTGATGATGAACTGTATGAAGCAAGCGTCACATTCGTTGCAAAGATATCTCGTGCGAAAGGAATCGGCAAAATACGTTACGGAAAAAAGGACCCGAGGGTAAGGCGAAGACCCGCGGGCACAATAAAAACTAGTCCAGTGTCCCGAAACGGGCCGCAGGAACCCTCCGAAAAACCAGTCGACAGTTATGGGAAAAGACCTTTTCGCTTTGGGTCGCCGAGCCGCATAAATTTACCTTTATCGGCTGTTGAGACACTGCCGGGAAAGTATTTTAATTCATATGCCCCTGCGTATACGAAAGCCGCGGAGATCGGCGGCTCGAACTCTTCGGCGACGATCCAAAGCGGTAAAAATTCGTCGCCCGAATGCCAATTCGGAATAAAATTTTCCAGCCGAGGGATCGGCACGAGCGTCTCCCACATGTCGAGAGATAGGACATCTTTAACAGAAGTTTACATACGGTTTAAGTGGTGCCGCTGGGGTTCCTACGGAATTAAACGGTTTTCAACAGTGCCGCACGAATTTTTACGAACCCAAAATCGGACCGGCCATCATTAATTTTGTGTCCAGTGTCGGCGGGGACAATGCGCGGGCATGGGGCGTCCGCGGGTGAATAGATGTACATTTATCAACGCGTCGTCGAGCATGACCTGGCAAATATCTTTTTTTTTTAAAGTAAGAGTCCATTATTTTGCTCCGCATCCAAAAGGGCCGCAGCATGTCAGATATTGAGCTATACGTTAATGTCATGGAATGCGACATGTGCCATTTTTATTGATATGTGGAAATATAATAATAATAATAATAAACTGTCTTTATTGAAAATAAAAATATTATAAGTAACAATACAAAAGTGTCGACATTCGCGCTCTTCCATGTAACCACAAGAACAACAACACCAACACCATAATTTTCAACAAAATAGACACGCGTATTATATACATCGTAAACACAAGAAATAGACGCACATCATAAACTCATACGCTGTTGCTAGGATTGGTATTGGTATTGGTATTAAAGGGGGGCGCCCTCGCGGGCGTCCAAGCACTTAGGCCACCAGATGGGCCCGTTGTGCCCCCAGGCCGCTCTAGAGGGCGTCCAGAATGCCGCCCCTCCTGTAGAAGGTCAGCAACTCCTTTAGCCCAATACCGTGCACTGAGTCCGGATCGATCAGGGCCGTTCCGAAGACTCCCAATCTTGCCCATGTCAAGGCAGGGCACTCGGTGAGCAGATGATACGGGGTCTCCTCCCCTTCCATGCACCACCTACACTCCGGGTCGTCTCCAATGCCTAGCAAGCAGAGATGCCTCCTAAGCCTGCAATGTCCTGTGTAGGCCCCTGTTAGTGCTCTACACTCCCTCCTGGTCAGTCTAAGCAGCTCCCTGGTCCGAGGAAGGGCGGGCTCGATTAAGTATAGCTGGCCAATAGACAATACTGCAATATGCGACATGGGGTAAAACTGAGTAAATGTTTATGAATATACAATGTCCTTAATTTATAGAAGGATTTTTGTAACAAGTCACCGTCAAACCATAATCTTAAATATTTACACTCGCCTGAAGAAAGAGAGATAATCTCATCATTTAGTGTAATCTTAAAAGAGGCGTTTTTTTGCAATATCTTCCCTTTTATTTCCAAATAATAACATCTGCGTTTTGTTAGTTGAAAGCTGTTTCCTTATTTGTATATACATAGTACCATCCTTAGCTATCATCACTGAAACTTACACTAGTTTTGAAAAATGTTATAATATACAGGGAGTTCTAATAAAAAAAATACTTCCTTGCTTTTATCACTTTAAGGACTCGATGATATCTGGTCAATTTCCTCAGTTGTTGATTTCATCGCCTAATCTCTAAGTCATGCAAACCATATTGATTTTTCTTTCTGCTTGGCTTTCCGTTCACCTCATCCTAACCAATGAAGCATAATCTTTGGCTGAAACAACAACGTAGACAATGATTCATTACAAACACTAAGATATTGTTGAACTTGAACACAACTGCCCAAATATTCATATTTTTCAGAAGTACCAATGAATCAAAAACGGCATAAAACTAACAGCAACACTTAAATGGCAAAATGTCCAAAATATACAGGTGTTATAAAGAATTATAAAGAATTCTTCATATAAACTCAAACTCTGAATTTCGAGTCATTTAGCAGATTTCCCTACAATAAATCCGAATTCCGATTCGTTTTGTCAAATTTTCAAATGTTTTAAAAAGTTGTTTCGCGTGCCAGTCACTCGTGCGTTAAATAAGTAATTTTGAGCCTGTCGACCTGCTGGCCGACGCGGGCGGTTTCAGAAACCCCCACAAAACTTTAAACGATTCCTAGCGGTTGTATAGGAAGTAGTTAAGGCAGCAGGTGGATTTCATTAGAACCGTATACGATTCCAATGGATTCCGGACTTGCAGCGCCACTTTTTGGTAGACGCGATCGCGGGGAACTAACCAAAAGCCATTTCGGACGGAATTGGGACGACGTCGATCTAAAACATATATAAGTTGAAGAATGTGGCCCAGTGCTGTTTGACGTATCCGTCGGGAAGTGTGGGTACTGTACAACCCACCAGATTATGCTAAATAGATGATCCTCTCCAAATTCTAAGTCATTTTAGTACAATTTTTTTGGTTCCTCAGTATTTAAGGTTAAATATAGGGCTGCACAATTATATTGACAATATTTTTTTTTAATTTCTTGTTCAACATTTAAAAACAAATTGTGGGTAGTTTTGGTGTTTCAATCCAAATACAAGAGCAATTGTAAATATCAAAAATCAAAATATCAAAAAACATCTTATCTAAGTGATTTGACATTTTTGATCTTAGATATTTCCAATTCTTAATAAGTCACCCAGTATAAATAGAAACTTCTATTTATACTGGAATCCTAGAATATAGAATTCTAGATTCTAGTTTAATTACTTTAGTTACGTATATCATTCTTACTAAAATCAATTACATATTATTTTTAACTTCTTAGGAAATTCGTGCCAATTGATATCAAAAATAGTAATTGGGAAATAATTGAAAAATTCATTGAGTGTTATTTTGTTGATAGATTAGATTAGATTATGATAGTTGATTGAAATCTTTCTTTAAGGTAGAATTCAAGACAACATGCGCTGTCCAGAAGTTGAAGGGTATTTTTTTCAAAAACTTTAGTGACCTTTTTTATTCAGGTCGACTGACTAACTAAACAAACAACGAACAATATCTTAAACACTCTAAAGCAGCAAGAATACCATTTTAAATTGTTTACAAGTTGGATAAACTTTTTTTATTAAATGGTAGGCTTCTTCAAGCTTCGTCCGGTTCGTATTCGCCGTTCTACTCGTTCCCATAGGTTTTCTTCAAGTTCAAATCCGGGGACTGCGCCGGGCAGTCTAAACCTCTAACATTGTTCTTCCTGGACTATTCTTGCGCGCGACTGGGTTAAAAATGAGCCCGAGTTTAACCATCTTGACCTTTTTTAAAAATTACAATAAGTGATTTACACAATCCTACGAATACTGCTTGGAATATTATCAATCAAGTTTCGATTAAAAAACCATTCATCTATCCGAAAATTTTCCGTCAAAAGGATGAAAATGCCGAGAGATTTAATGTCCTCTTTCAGAATGCACCCTACAGCATCATGGAGAAGCCCAAGGGTGTCCAGAAGTCGAGCCCTGCCTTTATACTAAAACATTTTTTGAAAATAATTGCCTTACCAATATTGTTTTTAGTAAATAAATCCTTTCCGGTCGGTATTTTTTCTAGAATATTAAAAATAAATAAGGTAGTGTCCATCTACAATAAAGACGAGAAAGATTTACTTAAGGACTATAGACTTATATACTCTGCTATCTCTAAAATTTTCGAGTATTGCTATCTAGATGAAATTAAACAATTTTTTTACAAAATATAACATCTTGACTGATAACCAGTGGCAAGACCTTCGATTGCGTAGACTATACTATGATGACCTTGCCTACTACGGGGTAAAGGATGGACCACACGATCGGATAGAATCTTATCTCGATAATGTACTCGTTTCCTGACGAAACATCCACTGTATACATACTGGGCTTTGTGAATAAAACTATCTATCTATCTAATACAGAACAATATGTTGAAATGCTAGAGATAAATGTTAACCTCAGGGTTCATCAAATTACATCCGATTCCATAACCAAGAAACCAACTTTCTCTTAATTAGAGAGTTGCTGAAGGACCCCTAAGGGTGGTTAGCTTAAAGTTCCTTGGAAGTATTAACAACAAAGCAATTTATAGCAACTATTCTGAGGTACGGATTTTGCTTCTGGGCAGCAGCAGTGGGCGTCTTCACCTGAGATAGAATGAGTCATGTAGACCTCATTTTAAGAGCAGGCTAAGATCTCTTGACTTTGACTTAGAAGACACCGACTTATCGTCTAGAGCACATATGGGCAACCTTTTAAAAGTGGTGCTTAGTGTAGTCTTCATAATTTATAGCCAGATATTGTTATTAGCATACAATCTATTAAAATAACAAGAGACACTTGAGTTGGAAATTAGGCAACTTATCCATATTTTTATTTATTAACTTGCATCATTGAAGAGAACTATTCGTATTTATAATCATTGGCAAACGGACGAGGTATTTTTTTAGAAATTGCACAACTCAACGTCTTCAAACTTATATTTTCGAAGTTGCAACGGTATTTGCAATATCTGTACAATACTTGTTGTTGCAGTAGCAAATAATTAAAACAGTCTTACATGTTTTTGACAGTAACTCGTTTTTTTATTTAAATCATTCAAATAGCCTGTAAGATCTATCCGAAATCCTAAGTCACATATCCATTTTGACTCATTCTTTGCTCATTTATCTGATTTCACAATGATAGGTTCCTTTCTTATATTTGGCTGATATTTTATCGAAAAATGCCTTGAACTGACGGATGGTTAAGATCGAGTAAAATTGATGGTTTTTGTCATTCTGGAATCGTCTTCCACAGTTCACAATTGAGTCTAGACTGTGTGGAGGTCTCCTGTGTCATGAGGAATACCAATTATTAATCTACTAGCTACGGAATTAATTACTCTTTCCGTACATTTTAATGTCTGACGGAAACAAAAGCAATTCTAATTTTAACTCTGATTATATTCCATTTTTCAAATGCTTGTGCTACAATTAAAGTTTTTGATTTTTATTTTATCTGGAAGACTTCAGTTTGACGTTAAGGGGCGGCCGATTTCTTTTTCGAACCAAGGGCAATATCGACCTCGGGGACCCGATTCAACGGTATATAATATCGCGTTACCAGTAAATGCAGTTTTGTCCCGACGGTTGCCAAAGTCGCCCGGGTTTTTTCGCCGCAGATGCGTCGCAAATCCCGCTCTCTTTTCACTCGCACTTCCGCGATAATAAGACGGGGGCCAGGTGATGCTTAACCTTCCCTAAGGGTCCGCCGCGACAATGGCCTGATCTAATTTTGAACGGGCACAATACTTCGAGGTGTTTTTTCGGAGAAATTCGGTCCGATTTCTCACGGAATTCCTACCCGCTCCCAATTACGACACTATTGTAAACTAGGCCAGGGGTTTCTTCTCTATGACTAGACGGAAAGCCTGCGGCTTTGTCTGCGCTCGGCCAAAGTCCGTATTTTAATGAGGGAACCTTCCAATTTCGCTTTTGAAAGATGCTGATGTAGACGAGTATAGATTTTTTTTAAATAGCCTCAAAAGTTAAACTGCATTTTGCCTACTACAAAATAAGGTTTTAACCGCAAAAATGTCTAACTTTTTAAATTTTGCTCGACCAAAGCGTATATAAGTATACACTTGGTAATTTAGGAATAATTGAAGGCACATTGGATAAAAACGTGTACCTAAATTTTTTAAGAGCAAACCGGCAACAGCGAACTCGGGTTAGATGATGACTATTATTTCCACTTCATGAATGCCTATTGGGTTGTTCGGAAAGTCATTTCGTTTTTTTTTTTTGGGGAATATGAAAGACAGTTTTCGTATAATGAATAAATATTTTATTAAATTATATATTGGCCATTCTGGTCCAACACCTTTTGCCATCTTTCCGGCAGTAACATAATTCCCCTCTCATAAAAGTTTTGGTCCTTGCTGGCAAAAAACTGGTTCAGGTGGTTTTTGACATCTTCATTTGAGGTAAAGGTTTTGCCATCCAAAACATTTTGCAGGGACCGGAACAAATAGTAGTCGGAAGGCGCCAGATCTGGAGAATATGGTGGATGTTGCAGTACGTCCCATTCAAGCTGTAAAAGTTTTTGGCGAGTGACCAAACTTGTCTGAGGTCTCGCATTATCCTGATGGAACACTACACCCTTCCTGTTGATTAATTCGGGCCTCTTTAAGTGAATCATTCAATTTGTCCAGTTGATGACAATAGACTTCTGAATTAATCGTTGTATTGTCCGGCAAAAGCTAAAAAAAAACGATTCCTTTGACATCCCACCAAACGGAGAGCATCACCTTTTTTTGGTGAATGAGATGGCTTTTGACACGCTTTGAGCCGGTTCATCTTTTCTGCTCCATGACCTCTTGCGTTTAACATTGTTGTATACAACCCATTTTTCGTCCCCAGTAATAATCCGCTTCAAAAATGGATCATTTTCTTGACGTTTGAGGAGCAAATCACACACGTCAACGCGACGACACAAATTTCGCTCCGTAAGGACATGGGGCACCCACACATCGAGCTTCGAGGTTAAGCCCATGCCTTTCAAATGGCCATAAACAGTCGAATTCGACAAATTTAATCTCTCACCGATCTCTCGTGTGGTTATTCGCCGATTTGCATCAACTAATGCCTTTATCGCATCTTTGTCAGCTTCGGCCGGCCTTCCAGACCGTGGTGCATCTTCGACATCAAAATTGCCGGATCGAAATTTTGCAAACCAGTTCTGGCACTGGCGTACTGTTAACACGCCTTCTCCATACACATCCGTCGATTTTTTTCTCGCTTGGATAGCATTTTTACCTTTTCTGAAGTAAAAAAGTAAAATATGACGAAAATGCTGCTTATTGCTCTCCATATTTAAAAGGGCACCAACCAAAAACTACTGCGTAGAATTAATAGAACTTTTTCACACACAAGCCTTGCAATATCAGCTCTCAAGACATATAATGGTTATGCGGCTTAAGTGTGAAGTTGGTTTCGAAAAAACGTAATTAAGTCCTCTGACGGGAAAAAACGAAATGACTTTCCGAACAACCTTATACTTTACAATACTCCTCCACAAGCTTGAAACTCCTCCTCAAAGTCCGGATCTCAATCCAATTGAGCACTAGTCATGAAATAACCAGTAAAAATGAGTTAAGCAACTTTTTATTGGAAGAATACCAGGTCATAAATTTAAAAAGTTACCTAAGGAAATATCAATCGAATAGTATCAGACTTCGCTATAACACGTTATGGTCGTGGTAGAAAAGCAAGGGGTCGTAAATTGGTATTGTGTTCGTTTAATTTCCCGAAAAGGACACCCTGGCGTTTTTATTTGTCAGATTGGTCGCGCGCTACGAGTATAAAATGCTAAGATAAGGATAAGGATCCTAACCGTAGAAATCTCAGTACCTGTTGGTGATACAACTTAGGTTAAGTTGTGGTTTTTTGAAACTTACATTACAAATTTTTTGTTTAAAGGAAAAACAATGCTTTTATGTTTATTTGATGTCATGGCAAAACAGCAATTGTCGTCGTTCGTATCCTATTGGTGGAGTTGTTGATTTTAGAGTAATTGTAGTTATTGTTGAATATTTAATGTTGTGTAATTATCGCAAAATGCATCGGGTAACCATTACAGTCATGAAGAAAAGTGCTAATATGCTACTTCTTGTGCCACAAAAATGCTGTGAATACAGCTGCAATTTAAAAGAACACGGTTCGTGCTGTTTTATCTTTAGAATAAACCCAAAATTATGTTCTACAAGCAGTTTTTGACAGCCTTAAGGTATTAACTAGGAAAATCGAGGATGATGTAGGAGTAAGCAAAGCCACAGATCCATTTAATTTGCGTCAAAACGGATATCATCCCTGTAAATTTAGGATTTGCCAAATACTTAAAGGGATTTCAAAATACATTTACTCAGAGAAATTCTTCTAGACCATAGAATGTTTAGGATAACGAAAATATGGTGGGGAACATGCAGCTTACCGCTCTGTCCTGTATTAATTGTTAAAGACATACAATAACAGATGTTAATCGAGCAATGTGAGCGGGTTTTGCTTGCCTTGAAATGTAGATTAATTTTTTCAAACCATGTCATCAATCTATCGAGTACCCCAGTACCCGAGCACTTCTTTGAGAGGTCATCGTCATTTCATAAAAACGATCTACATATAATAAGAAGAGTACAGTGCCTAAAACTGAACCTTAGGGACACCCATGTCTAATTAAATCTACAATTTCCAAAAAAATCCAACCGGACATTAACCATCCTCGATAAAAGAAATTATTATGAATGAAATTCAATTCAATAGTGGATTTTTTTGAATTAGCACCAGACGCGTTCATTTCAGTATTAACCTTTTTTTTTTTTGGAGGACGCACTCTCGTACCCGGAAAATGTAAACTAAAATTGAAAGGCAGATCCGTCTCGGAATAAACATGAAACCAATCCTCCAAACGAAGAGATCGCTCAAAATTCCGAATTGGGGAGTTGCTGAAGTTTTTACCAATCCGAGATACAATTTTCTAAACCGCATGTAAATAAGCTTCAAAGAAAACAACTTTTTCTTAGTTTGAGCTGTATCTCCAACAGGTAACTGTGTATTAGGGATATTTAAAAAAAAAATGGTGCGCACATGTCACGATACGATTAAGTCACAAATTAGTGCAAACAAAAGCTGCGGGGTCCCGTTCGAACGAAACTGCCAACAGCGTAACAATATATGCGCCAGACAGTTACGGACCGACATATGGCCGTTCTAACCCCTTTTCCCGTGCACCACCCCAATGATTGACGTATGCTAAACAGCGACGGAATCAAAATGCGCACTAAATTAACTTAAATCGCGTGACCCCGCTTTTCGGGGGCGCTTGAGTGGACGAAACGATCTATATGGTAGCGGCGCCGGTGTCACTTTTTAACCATGAAAGGCACCCCCGATCCGGCACTCGAAATCTCTCCACAAATTATTTCCGCCCCGTTTCGCGGGCGGGGTCGCGCGCTTTTTCCCCTCGTTGCGTTGACCGGCCTCGACCCTTTGACGCGTTTTTTATATTAACATAGACTAGGAAAGGACTTTTTGTCTACTCTCTATTCTAAAATACCCAATTATGCACTGATCAAAACGAACACTTCATTAACCACTGTGTCGGACGTTTCCGGTACTTTAATCACAGGTTAGGGAGCTATCCGATGTTTTCTGTGGATTTTAATCACTATTTTCACATTTCTTAATTCTATCTGTATTGAATAGTAATACTATTAAATTTCACAAAAGAAAAATATTATCCCAGCCCACCAAAAAACATCTAAAGCTGATGTCTTAAGCAATTTTGGCGCACCCTGCGTTATCTTGCAATGTTTTTATTTTTTTTTTATTTTGGCAATCCTGGTGGCTAATGCACCAATGAACAATACGTACATTGCCCACTATACTTATAATATCTCAAACTATGCCCTAATGCGAAAGGAGTTTATGGACTTACATCTCGGATCAATGTTGATACGCGCTTCTTGTTAATTAGCACGGCATGCTGAAGTGGACGACGTTGCCGCGGCACAACCAGTGCCGCCCTCTGGCGTCCAATTGCGCGCCGTCCCCCCGGAGCACCCCCCGACACAAGGCGGCCAAACGGAGGCGGTCTCGAAAATCCGTCGACGACAAGGAGAACCAATTCACGTCGACGCCCGTCAAGTCGGGCGACAACCCGGCCCTGCCGCCCTTACGAGACGTGAGCAATTTGACACCCAACGAACTCCCCGAGGTAGCCCCCAGGTCCGGCACTCCGAAGCCGACGATGAAAAAGAAAAAGGAGTGCCTCGACAACCACACGCGGTACTTCAAACCGTTCGAGGCGGTAGACTCGCACATAGAGTCGGTGCTGGCCGAGCAGTGCCGCAGCTGCAAGAAGAACCTGTTTTGCAGCGGCCCGCCCACTAAAAAATCCAAGATCGAGTCCATCGAAGACCTGCTGCCCGATCGGGACAAGCTCGCGTTGCCCGGCCTCATCCTCAATCCCGACACGCAAAGGCTGTTCGACGGCGACGGGGTGAGGATCACGCCCCTCGTGAGGAAATTCTGGGACCTGCAGTTCAGCAAATGTGCCGACGGCAACGACTCGTCCTACATCAACGACATGTCTCTGGATAAGATCGTGGACGCGATCCTGGACAAGTCGGCGACGGACCACGGCCGACACCGCGACTCGGCCACCACCAACACTAGCAACGACGGCAACTACCTCTGCAAGTGCAACAACAATCTTCCGCTGGAGAAGACCGTGATCCAGATCGACGAGACGTACAACGAGAGGTGCGTGGACGTACGCAAGAGGCCGTCGACGACGACGTCCGACGACGACGCGACCGGCGTCAGCAAACGGCTTAAACTGGACGAGAATTACGGCACGCTGAGGCGGCAAAAGTGCGTGAGGCGCAGACGAAAGGTGGACCACTTTCGCAAGAAGTTGAGCGAGCTGGACGGCTCCATCGAGTCGAAGACGATAGCGCCGTTTTGGTCGGCGCGAAAGCAGCTGGTCAGCTGCAGCGACGACGATTCTCCGTTCACGGAGAACACCCCGTTGCGTGGGTGTTACCTGGAGAGTAAGACGATATCGGAGGGCGCCAGGCGCTGCCTGGGATTCGCGTCGCCGAAGACGACGAACGACTCGGGTAGTTTCTGCGAGAGCGCAATTCGCGGCTTCCATAGGGACGTTGGGGGCAGTGTGGACTTGGCGGTGCGGACGGAGGGCGACTCCCTGCTGCTAACTGGTGAGTGCCGTGAACAGAGGAAACTTCAATACGAACAAAACCAATCAAAATAATTAAACTGCGGCGTTCCAACGGAGCCTTCAAATAAAGTAATTTTTTTTAAAAAATTAAATTGCTAATTGTCTTCCTCCTGATGTAACGCCACTGCTTCTGGAGAATGTTTTCAAGTTTAAGTTCTGGGAAGTTTGCTGGCCACTCCATCACCTCGATATTTTGCTCTTGGAGAAATCCGATTACTATTCTGACAGTGTTGTGTTGTGGTATAAATTCGGGCCCTTGGCAAATCGCAATGGTTAGTGTCCCCCAAACAATGACGAGCATTCACATAGCCCCCACGAAACACACGGAAGTTGGTATGCCCTGTCAAAGAAATACCACCCAGGCCATAATTATTTATTTCAATTTCAACTTAGGCTAAAACTTTTTTTTTAATTACCATTTAAAAAATATTATATATATCAACTACTTCTTTAAATTCTGGCTTAAATGGTCATTGAGGAGTTCTGACATCTTTGATAGATATGAAACTCAATGGAAGGTTCTAAGTTACAGACCATCTATCATAAAAGGCTCACATACCAGATTATAATTAACGTGATACTTGCAGATATTTGTACTGGCTTTATCTGCTAGGGGTCTCAGAAATTCCCTTTGATTACGATACCAGGTCCCATTTTTTAAATCCAATTTTCGATTTCTGCGTTAAATGTCATGCATATCCTAAAGCTATCTCTTATAGGAACTAAATTTTCAAATGAACAGTAGAAGTAGCTAGTATCGGTAAAGTTTTGAAACTGTCATAATTCCATTTTTAACAATAAGGAAAGTGAACTCCAGAGAATTGGATATGTATTCCACATTTTGAAGGCTGAATAACCCTGTCTATAAAAACACAGGATGAAATGACACAATAACAAATATATAATTTCTACATTTATTTGATAAAATTCCGGTTTTCTGAATTCATTACCATTAAATCCCCAACTTTCGATATATTTTCTTTCTAATTTTACGCAACTCAAACAAAATTTTGCAGTAATCTTCAATGTTTAATAAAATACTTGAATTTGAAATTTTGCGCACCTTCCTGGGAAAAAGTTATGGCATTTTAAGTTTTCAAAACTCCCCTCTCTCTTCCACAACCAAATTAAATTAAAATTAAAACTTTTTCGTGCCATTAAAATCTCTAAATCAGTTTGAAATATTGCATAGCTTTCCCGCAAAAGTTACGACCTTTAATTTATTTTTTATTTATTTATGAATAAATAAATTCTCTCAATTATGCTATACCTATTTTAAATTTAAAGAAAGTTATGACAATCCAAAATTTCAAAATTTTCCCCCTACCTCAGTCAAATAAAGACTTTCTTGTGCCATTCAAATCTCTGAATCAATTTGAAATATTGTGTAGCTTTCAAGGGAAAGTGACGACCTTGCGAAATATCAAAAATTCCCCCCCAACCTCGAATCAAAACCGATTCAAAATTTTGGGCACCTCCCGAAAAAATTCCAAATTTTAATAAAAAATCATATTATTATTATAGCGCGTCCCATGCTTAACCGAACAAGGACTTTTCTATTCTTTTCCTTAAATTGTGCGCGAATAACTTTCACCGTCCAGTGTAAAATTTTGTAAAATTGGTATTGTCTAACTACAAAGGAACTGTCTCTAAGTCGTCCTACTCATAAGAGCAGAAGACTATTATCAAGAATTCTTCTAACTTATTAAAAAGATTTGTAATTGATACACTCGTTGCAGTGATACGGTGCAGGGACCTTTGCAGGCCCAACGGGAGCGACAAGATCAACGCTTACGTTAAGGTAAGGTAATCTGATCTTAATTTTCTAATATTCACGTGACAGTAGCATATTAGTTGTACAAAAATGACAGTCCATTGAAACTTTGAAATTTGGAAAACAAGTAAAAATGGTATTTTCGACGTCATCGCTCATACACAGTAGCCAATGTTCGAGGGTTTTCGCTTTTTCCCGGCTCGTCCTTTTTTATTTTGCACACGCTCCAAAACGTCCGAACAAGTTAATCCGTTCAGACGCGTATCTCGGGCTGTCATCTCGCGTCCATATGACTGACGTGACAATCACGCACGACCGAGTTCTACGGTTAAATTGGAAACACGTGTGCGCGCCTGTGTTATATACGTTTGAAATTGATACGCAGGACTACGGATTGCGTGTATCGGGCGGCGCTCTTGCGAAAAAACGTCTCCGTTTTGGCCCTAATTGTAGACAAATGGCGTCGGTATTAGATTTTACGACTGAGGCCAACCTACAACACAATTTTAACATAAAAGTCCATCGAATACAACTCAGTCTAATAGCATATTTCTATTGAAAGATCTAACTAAGGGGTACTGCTTCATTTTAAGTTTAAATATCTTTGTTTCAAGAGACTTTACATATAACAAACGGTCATAGATAAAACGAGATGGTGTGGTAAGTATAATTAGGTGTTTATACCATGCATCACCTAAACTGTAATGGCAGACGCGATCTAGATTATAAAGGTTTCCTTATATTGAACTGAGGTGGCTTTTACTTGATGAAAATACATTCATCAAAATAAATAAGAACTAAAAGTTCAGATTTTCACGAAATTATATATTATGGCATGACAATTGTTTCGACAACACCGTGTCTTTATCAAATGTAATATTTACAAACTACCTGCTACTATATATACCGAAATATGACCATAAAACCTTAATTAATGTTGTTGCGAGAATTTAAGTTCAATAAAGGAGAGGTATTTAAATCTAATTGATCGTTAAGCAATACATTTGAATGTCTCATTTTGTTGATTAAATATTTAATTTTCTAATTTTTGGCGGCTGTATGTAAAATATCAAGATTGTTGTCAAAAATGTGTTTTTCTGTGTTTAAGTGTGTAGCATAATTATGTTGTAAAACTTTTTCACTGGGTTCTCCTATTGTTTTAAATTGTTCGTGTTCTGTATTAGGTTTCGGATAAATAGTGTTTACTGTTGTCTGGATTTATTTTTTGTTTATAATTTTATCTATAATGGACGGATTGTAGCCGTTGTTCAGTGCAATTTGTTTAATGATATTAAGTTCTTTGTTGTAATTTTTTGCTGAGAGTGGCGTATTAAGAAGTCTGTGTAAATGCAGCCATTTTGTGTATATAAGGGTGATTTGATCTTTTATGTATGACTGTGTCCGTGTGTGAAGGTTTATGATAAATTGAAAAATCTAATTTGTTTTGCGCTTTCGTAATAGTTAAGTCTAAAAAATTAATAGAGTTATCCTGTTCAATCTCGATAGCGAATTTTATACGATTATGTAATGAGTTAATGTAATTTAAAAAAGAATTCAATGGTCTGTCCGTTCCAACAAAGCAAGCAAAGACATCATCCACGTATCTATGCCACCATAGGAAACTTTTATTTAAAGGATGTTTTAGTATAATATTTTTCAAATTATCCATAAAAATCTTCTTATATCCAGGTAACGTCGGGCGACGTCGCCGACGAGGCAGGAGACCGAGTCGCCTTGCAGCGGACGCCGGTGCAGGGCGAGTCGTCGAAGCCGATTTTCAACCACACGTTTCGGCTGTCGGCGAACCAGCAGCGAGTCCGCATCGAGATTTGGCACCGGGACCGGGTCACCAAGTGAGTACCGTCTTCTCTTGGGGGCGGGGACGGGAGAGGAGAGTCGTCCTTGAACGACGCGGTGCCAAGAAACCGCGAAATCGCGAGTTCCAGGAGAGAGGCGCGCGCGCGCGAGCGAAAGCAAAATCGATCCGTGCCGGCCCGGAAAACGGCGGAGGGGAGAGAGTTTTTGGACCCGCGTCTGCGGAACCCCGGGTCACTACCGGCGACGTTGCCGGTGTTTGCAGTTTTTCGTGTCGACGGTTCGATTTCAGTTTCCGTTTTTACGGTGTGATGAAATCAGGATGCTTCTATATCCATCCGCTCTAGTATTACGAAGACTAATTGACGCTCGGGTTTTTTCTGCTTCTACTTTCAGTTACGTTTAGTACCAACTCTCCTCTCTTAAAATCGACCTAAAAACCATCCGCCCTCTCATAAACTTCTACCTGCCTATGCAAAAAAATGTTTACAATAAATAACAAAACTAAACTTTAATTGATGTATTTTGAATGTTGTCGTTACTTTGTCTGAAAGTGTTTTTGAAAAATAACCTAAAATAACTTAAACCTATGGTATTGTTATAGGATTATTATAGGACAACGGATTGGAAACTATTAAATTCCGTTTAAGCAACAAATTATGACGAAAGGAATATAAAATTTATGAACTTTTATATATCTGTTCAACTAAAAATTCATTGGAGGTAATTAATCAAGTTAATGTCAGGTATTGGATTTAAAAAAAAATGCTCTCACACAAGTTGAACATATACAGAGTAGGTTTCACGCTTATTTACTACTATACTACTCCCTTACTATGTTTCTGGAATCCAACCACTGTATTTCATTATTTTTGTTTAATTAACCAAAATTTACCATTCCGCCACCCTTAATTGGACGAGATAGGAACCAATAGTTTCAACAAAACAGTTTCCTTATCTAGTGTAGATTACGTTAAAACTAAAGGCATATTCTAACTCGAAATCTTAAAAAAAAAACTTACGCGATGCTCGTGTTACTGTCGAAAATCGATGAAATCGAATTTTTCGAAAGTATGATCACCATCAAAAAAAATTTTTTTTTCTGTTTTTCCGTTCTCCGTTCTCGTCTTTTGGATTTTCCCGAATAACTTTCGAACCGTTGGAGCTACAAAATTGAAATTGGCCTCCTTTTTAACCCCCCTCGAGGCACATAAGCTTGTAAGAAATGGCCCGGATCCGACGCCGGTATCCATCTTTTTTTCGCGATTTTCGACTGTTTTTTGGACCTTGCTATGAAACGCGATAAGTGTCCGAAATTTGAAGCCATCCACTTCAATAGGTTCCGCCACGTGGCGTGAAAATTGGGGGGTGGGGTTGTGGAGTCGGGAATTATTTTTCACTTTTCAAAAACTGTTTACGAAAAGTTGAAAGGTGGAATATTTGATGGTCCTCAAATACGGCGAATGATGAAAGACTCAGATTTCCGGAAAGCAAAGCTTGGGAATGTTTTGTATTGGTAGTCGAAAATTTCTAGGAGCAAATATGAGTATCAAGTTACACTACATTCGCAATCATCTAGATAAATTCCCGGATAATTTAGGGAATTATATTGAAGAACAGGGAGAGCGGTTCCACCAGGATCTTAAAGTGATGGAAGAACGGTATCAGGGTCGCTGGGATTGTCACATAATGGTAGATTACCGCTGGTCTTTAAAATGAGAGTTTCTAACATTTTTAACAAAATTAGGAGCAATTCTTCACTGATAGTTTCATGAATTGTGAGCATAAATATATCTAAAATTAGTTTCATATCGAAGGCAACAAAACCACTTATTATTAAAGCACCATCTGACAACGTCGCGTCGTCCCCACCGCCGAGACCGCGGGGTCTTTAGGCGCGCGTAGTTTTTAGTGGACGTATTTGCGCGAGACGGCGCCGGAAAACAACCCCTCGCGGACGACCCTGCTCCGTTCTACGGGAAAACGAATCGCGGCGGCAACGCGGGACCTAAATGGACGCGTATCCACTTTCGGCTCGAGCATATCGGTCCGTGTGACGTATAGCGACGTCCGTTTGGAGGAAGTGACGCCCGAAGGTTAGTGATCGAAGACGCCGCGTCGCCGTAGGGTCCACCAAGTCACCCCCGCGCCCGGGACTGCGAAAAAACGGGTCAACGAACGAACGCCGCGCGCGGCACGTGCCGCATATATACCGCAGTCATATATATATCGCGCCGGCACGGATTTATGGCGTCCGTTTGACATTTGATCGGGTTTCGGGGAGTCAGCGCGCGCGTTTTCCGGCCCCCGGTCGCTACTTTCGGTCGTGCGTGCGTAACCGAAACAATTGAAATGGAAACGATTGCGTATCGCGGCCCGGCGACAATCGATCTCTAAAAGAAAACGGTCAAGTGGGCCCTGCGAAGATTTTCCCACGGACGGCTAACCGACGAGGTCTGTGTCCGTCGACGCGACGATGTTGTCAGAGATAGGGACGCGCGTTAAGGGGTGCCGGGAAGTTTTCGTCGCGTCCTCATTTCGGTTCCGATAATTACCGCGAAATTCGTCGTTATACCGGGTGTCCCGTCAAGTGCAACGAGGTACGGCGAAACCGCTATAAATTATTGCCCGAAACGGCCGTCAGGGGGCGCGATTCACATCTTGTTAAGTTAAATAAAATAAGCAAGTGTTCGCACCATATCTCTTAAAGTAAACTGGCGGGGGCTGGCGGAACATTTTCGAAAATATTTAACGAAGTTTAATAGGTTTGGAGTCGTTAACAAGAGCTTACCCTAATCCCTATCTTAAAATTGCTTACGTCGCTTGGAAAAAAAAAGAATGCAACCATTATATTATCAAATAAGGCGTCCGCAGCCCAATGAAAACCGCATCTCACTACCTTTCTTTTTCTACAGATGTCGTCTCGGTACCGAAAGTTGGTACTGGTGGTGTTTACGTAGATTTCTTAACCTCGAATGTCTTTTCATTCTCACTTATTTTTCAATGCATTATTTGATATTTGTTGTCGTACCATGAAATTCGTAAAATTCTGCTATACATCCAAAGCTCCAAAAGTTCTATTCTCTTGGCATCGCACTGAATATATATATCCCATGAGTCGTATTTTCAGTTAAGATCTCTACTACAGAATACTTATCTCATCTTCATAAAATAACTCCAGACTTCGATCCTTTTTTTTTATTTCCTGAGAGGTTCAGTATTTTCATTAGAAAGAGTAATTGTAATTTCCAGCTCTTTCAATAAGTACGGCGTATATATACGTATATAAATTGGGAATGTTCCTTATCGATTATGTTATGAGCATAAATTTGATTATATTTGTGTTTAGTAATAGTCCATGCTCATTAACTTCAACAACCGCATCAATATGCGCCTGTCTTGTAGGGTTTCGGTGATCATCACCGCATTATGTTTATCCGATCCTAAAATACGAATAAAAGTTAAAAAGTAAGTTAAATTTTAAAAATTGTGCCTAATTTATCGCCAAATGATATTTAGTATCGAACTCAATGTTCATTATTTATATTTATTATCTTTTCTACAATATCTTCATTCTTAATGCAATATATACAATCACAGTAACACAATTTATAAGTTATATGAAAGTTTATTGTCAGAAATAGGAAGAATTTTTTCATGGCAATCTTAAAAATGATTTCTGTCAAAAGTTGAATAAAGCAAAGCTTCTTAATAATAATACCAAATATTTGGAAACGGAGTAACGCTGTCAAAACGCATTGTTAATATCAGCTGCTAGATATTTTGTACAGGGTATTTTACGAAAAGTAACACAAGTAATTCACCAAAGTTAATTTGAATTTAAATATCATTTGGCATCCCAAATAACAAATTAGCGTGCTATTTGCTAAATCAGGGATAATTAGACGTTAATATCCAGTAATGTAAAAAGAGCTTCCCAAAATTCAATTTTTTTTATCTTTAAGTTTTTTTGGTTGTATTTTGGGTTAAGATAAAGAGATTAAGGAAATTGTGATGGCGAGGCAAACTAACGCAATGGTAATACTCTCTAAATCACTATAAGTGTACTAAAAAAGTGTTAAGCCTTTTTGGAGTTATCAAATAATCTCCACCATTTTCCTTTCATGTTAAGAGCAAACGGCATTAAACAAAATTATTTGAATTGTCTCAGTAGGAGGAATGCCTAACTTTTACAATCCCCGTCACCCGCAGATCTTGGAAAATCAAAATTACAGATTCCTAACCGAATATTCGGATGGAATTTAGCCACTTGTCGATAGATGGCAGCACAAACGAAACTTAATCCAAATACTTTGCTTAGTAATTTTGATATATTTTCTTTATACGGTTACGTTACGGTTAGGTTAGAGTGGATCGTAATGAATTTTGTACAGTTTAATCTATAAACAGCAAATCACCGAAACAATGTTTATTAATTGAGATTCGCAGAGGCACATTTACATATGTATTTGTCTAAAGCAGGTTTTAAACATCCAACTGGCAATTACGCGTTCTGGTGGTCAGTGCGGAAATTCGAAAATGAGTTCCGGCCTTTTCTCTTGAGTGACTTACTTAATTTTTTTTCAAATTTCTATAATACCGTACCCCGTTGCGCTTACTGGGACACTCGGTAATCCTTATTTTTATTCGGTTTTAGGACCAGCGAATTCCTGGGATGCATGTCACTCGACGTCGGCGATGTGTCCGATAAGGTGAGTAACCGCCCGCGATGTTTCCGAATGCAAATTATCGGACACTTTTCAGAAAACTTGCGGATCCTACCGACTGCTCCCCGAGGTCGGCGGCCGCGTCGTCGGTCACGTGCCGATAGCGGCGCCCGAGCCTAGCGGCGAGCTTGACAACGAAATGGGCGAACATAATTGCGAGGTGGATGACGTCGCCAGCCTCGACGGTGGCGTCGACAACGAGCTAAGACGGTACGGGCGAGGAGGTCGGGTATTGGTCGAGCGTTTTTCACTTGGTACGGGTTACAGGTCGACGAATAAGGCGGCGCTGAGCGAGCAGCAAAAGTACGCGGACGAAAATCTGTTCCTTCGGTACCTGGAGCTCGACCCCATGGAGGGACCGGAGGCAATACCGGCCGCGACCCAGCGCAGGGCCACAGGAAACAAATCCGGCAGGACGCCGTTCACGCAGACGAAGCGCCTGACCCGGCCTCCCAAGTCGGGGTTCGGGTTTTCGGTAGTATGGACCCATCCCCCGCGCATAGAAAGGGTGGAGAGAGGCCTTCCTGCCGATAGGGCCGGTGTATTGCCCGGAGACTACATCATCTTCGTCGACAAGCACAACGTGGTCACCATGCCCGAAATCGAGATATTGAACCTCATCAGGTAGCTATGCGCACAATGGACGGAATGAAAGATCTAATATAAGCCAATACCCCAAAGTAATAATTTCCCTCTTAAAAAAAAATCAACTAACCAAAACTATAGCACCATTTCTCCAAAACTCCAAAACTGTTGTAAATTAGTTTGTAACTAAAAATAAAACCTTAGTAAATTGATTCGTTATCTCCAAGGTCCAAACAATGGGTATGCGCAAGTGATGACGAGTGATGAGTGTGACGTCGAAACTGGAATGCCACAGGGTAGTACTTTGGGTCCACTCTTATTCCTCATGTTAATAAACGATTTGCCATTGCATGTGTCTACTGGGACGGTATTCTGTCGAGGAATTATGCCAAAAGGTTAGCTTGGTCGTTCGAGAATTTAAACATAGGTCTATGTCATAATTTTTTGTGTCATTTCATCATACCAAATAATTCTACCCGAATCGCTTCTTTTAAATATATTACTTCCACAGTTGCGAGAGAATACATACAGACTACTAAACATTCTTAGCGATTTGGCAAATGAACACAAATTAATCATATTCAAATCCGATAATTAGTTAAAAATTGTTCTATTATTCATTTTTGCTCAAGATGATTCTTGTCATCGTGTTTTCTTTTACGAAATTCACGACAAATAATCACAAGGCGAGTCATTAATGTGTATCATGCTAAAATGTTCCGAGATACGGGCTTTGCTTCTGCGGTCTTCCGTCGCAGCAGAAGGGGTCTTCAAAAGCATGCCCGGCCTGAGATGGAATCAGTCATGTATTTTTATTCTCGAACTTAGTTCTCACATATTTAGAAACAAACACTAATTTATATTCTCCTTTTTTCTTCTCTTTATTGTTTTTCCACTAGATGGAGGTAGAGTCAAAATACAGTTCTATGAAGAATGTTGCCTCTATAATCGTTAGGTCTCGTTGATGTAACTACGCTTGTCAATAGTTTTAAATCTAAATCAAATTTTGTGCACAAATTTTCATTTAATTTTTGTTGCAATGATGCAAATGACAGAATCTGATAACTCTCGTACATTGCACACAGTTTCCTGCCAACACACTCTGCGTTACCATTCCTGAACACTTTCGTTATCCTTTCTAGTGAATCATTATCAAGGAATCTACGCGGGTTCCATGCTCGTCGACGTTTTTAGACAAATTTTCCATTAAACTATATATATAAATTATTAGCAGATATTAACATTTCAGCAATATTATAGTAAACGTTGAGAGTTTTTTTTATAAAATTTAAATATGTAGAAAGGTATGTTCAATAATAATAACAGAAATAATAATAATAACAATAATAATAATAACAATAACAATAATAACAATAATAACAATAATAATAATAATAATAATAATAATAATAATAATAATGATAATAATAATAATAATAATAATAATAATAATAATAATAATAATAATAATAATAATAACAATAATAATAATAATAATAATAATAATAATAATAATAATAATAATAATAATAATAACAACAATAATAATAATAATAATTAAAATTAAAATTTCATATTCGTTAAGTACCTACATGTATATATAAAAAAGATGAAAACCTCTCTTCTCTAATAACATGAACAGGTAAAAAGGGAGTATATTGGTTACACTTTTGCAAATGCAAACATTTACAAGATGGCGGATATACTTAATATAAAGGGCAACAGACCGAGAAATTGTGCAACTACAATAACCTGAAATTTGTCTTGTTGGTAGGGAGAGTCCACATAGTACTTGATCACTGGTGACGTCGAATTTAAAATGGAAATAGAGTTAATAAAAGCCTTGTTTATTAAATCTGGATCTGACATTTGGTCGGGAATCCTTTTTCCCGCGTTTTTTGAATTTTTTATGATGTTTAAATTTATTATATATTATATACCTTGCTATATATGATTTTTTTTCGCACTGGATCACTTTGTTGGTAAAGTTCCTAAGCTAAGCTTGATTTTCTGTTGTTTCAACCTTTATGTAATTTAATTTGACTTTATTTCATGAGAAGTTTAGTATTTTCTGTGATTCAGTATTCATATGAAAAAATGTCTTCAATCCCCATTCTAAGCAAAACAAATATTGACTGCAATGGCAATGGCAAAGAGCAACATAACTTAAACTTTTTAAGGTGTGGACACTATTAAAATAAAAATACCTCCCCGCACAGTAAATACGCTTTTTATTGGTTTATTGCTCCGTTTATTTAGGCCAGCAAGTCATGACCATTTATCCTGTGCTGGACTATATCGTTATTCTTATTCTTTTTGTTTCTTTAACTTTCCACTCATTTTAATGTCTAATATTTCTATCGAATGTTTATGACACACCGGACAGTTTTGTCTTATTCAAAAAAGAAAAGCCATTACAGGAGCATACTACACATCATTAATTGACATACTGTGGACAGAAATTGGGGAAAAACGGCCATATTTGCAAAAAAATCCTGTTTCACCAAGACAACGCGCTATACATCAGCTACGTTCAGTAAAGGCGAGGTATTTAAATCTAATTGACTGTTGAGCAATACATTTGAATGTCTCATTTTGTTAATTATATATTTATTTTTCTACTTTTTGCGGCTGGATGTAAAATAACAAAATTGTCGTCGAAAATGTGTTTTTCTGTGTTTATAATCTAGACTATTGTTTACAACGCTCATTTTTGTTCGTTAATGCGTTTCTTGAAGTATCTACCTGTTTGTCCAATATAAATTTTAGGACAAAATCCGCATCCTGTAGACACCTGATTTTTGACATTTTCGACATTTCATCTTATTGTTTTTTAAAAATTTCCCAATTGTGTTGTTAGTCCTGAAAGCTATTTTTAAACCACATTCTGACAAATGTTTTGAAACTTTTTCACTGGGTTCTCTTCTGCATGTAATCATTTTAAATTGTTCGTATTCTGTATTAGATTTCGGATAAATACTAATGGACGGATTGTAGCCGTTGTTGAGTGCAATTTGTTTAATGATATTAAGTTTTTTATTGTAATTTTCAGTTGAGAGTGGCGTATTAAGAGTGAAATGCATCCATTTTGTGTGTATAAGGGTGATTTGAGCTTTCATGTATTACTGTGTCCGTGTGTGAAGGTTTATGATGGTGTGGTCGAAACAATTGTCATGTAAAAATATATAATTACGTGAACATCTGAACTTTCAGTTCTTATTTGTTTTGATAAATGCATTTTCATCAAGTGAAGGCCACCTCAGTTCAATATTTAACGATCTTTTTATCTAAGTTAATTTTTTTGGGAACTCTGCTGCGCATAAATACTGCTGAAACTCAGCGTCCTCTTTCAGGTCCTACGGAAGTCAATTAACGCTGGAGGTATTCAGGCGGAACCCGTCGCGAAACGGCTCCCTTCCGGCCTCCTCGGCCGGCCCCTTGACCTGCGGTTCCGCCATGACCGACAGCAACGTCACCCTCGCGGCGCCGCCGCCGCCGCCGCACCGCCGCCCGTCGACGATATGCTCGACCAATACCGCCTCCGTGCAAGACCTGGGCCGGCGGAAACTACACCTGCCGCAGGTCACCTTCAGTACCGAGGTTGGTGGCGGCGTCATCGTCTGACATTGCTCCCCGCCCCCCTCTCGTTTTGTTTGTACAAATCTTCGTTTATTTATTTTTTACGTTAAGTTCGCTGTTTTGTTAACACCCTTCCTCGCCGCCGATCCCCCATCCCCATTTTCGTTTACCCGTTGCTCTGATATATACGTAAATACACCGTTTTAGTTTGAGTTTTCGTTTTATTTTTTAAGTACGGCAGGGCAAGACAATAAAAAACGACAATAGTCCACGCGCACAGTGGATCGAAATGTAGGATGACTGGGACATTCGCTTTAAAATCACAGAATTTGGTTTCAAAACATTCATTTTTCAAAGAAATTTTCACAGGCTACTGTAATACTTTTCACAAAACTTCTGGATTCATCTTGCAAAAAAATCGTATTAAATTTATAGGGTTCATTACTGTCTGGTTAAAGACTAATTTCCAAATTGGAAGATATTTTTCTTTTTTTTTTTCTCTTATTCTGATTCAATAAATTTCATAATTCGGGACCCACTTTGATTTATCACATTATAAGAAAGACGGACGAAAAAGAAAACGTTAAAAAGCAAATTTAGTAGAGTATCTGTTTCCAAAAAAAAACATTAAAACAGGGAACAGGAACAGAAATATTTCTCAAAACCAAAATTATAACAAACGCTGCCACGGAAAGGGGTAACAGAACTGTGAAAAAATTAATGTAGCAAAAAAATTTAAAAGGCAACTTTTCTTAATAACTTGGACTAAACAAGGAGCCACAAATGTAAATTTAATTTGATTCATTTGATCAAGACACGGTGTTATCGTATGTATATATATATATATATATATATATATATATATATATATATATATATATATATATATATATATATATATATATATATATATATATATATATATATATATATATATATATACATACACATATATATGTGAGGGTGTGTACATCGGTCAAACAAGCCAGTATCTTAAAAACAGAATTAATGGTCACAAATACGACAAAAAAAATACGACTGCCCTGAAGAGTCATTGCGCGGAAACCAAGCATTCTTTCAACTTTGCGAAAGTAAAAATTCTAAAAACCGAAAATAATACAAAAAAAAGGGAAATTCTGGAAATGGTTGAGATCCAAAAAAATAAGAACTCTATAAATTCGAAAACAGACACCAACAATCTCAGTAAGTTATATTGCAACATTCTGAAATAAAACAACAATGAAAGTAACAACATAGGGATATATTAATATAAAATTATAATATATAAAAATAATTTAAAATAAATAAAAGAAAAAAATTATAAATTAACAAAAATACCCTCTGAACCTTGCACCAAAACAATCGTGCATCGTACGATGTTTTTACAGTAACGTCGACGCGAGCAAACCTCGCGTATCGGAATTATTATTATTATTATTATTATTTTAAACTCATATATATATTTTAACTGTTTCGTTAAATTTGTGTGTATTATGTGTGTGAGTGCCGTATACAAATCATTTTTTGTTGGACTTTTATCTTTTATCAAGGGTATGACTTTTTTATTCTCATAGTTGGAAAAAACCAAAACAATAATATTTCTAGGCACTATGACAAAACCAAACGCTTTTAAAGTATAAACTTCCATATGATGCTACCTCTTCAATTTTAAGATTTGTGTTTGTCTCTTTTTGGTAAGGTTCTTTGTAATTCCGTTGTGTATATGTATAAAAAAAAAGAACTGTACTATAACATAATTTTAGACTGTACCCCTTTCTGAAGAAGGTCATAGAAGACCGAAACGTCAATATATGGACAAAAAAAATTTTAATCGCTTTTAATACAAAGACCTATAACCCAAGAACCAAAAGCTAAACATATATATATATATATATATATATATATATATATATATATATATATATATATATATATATATATATATATATATATATATATATATATATATATATATATATATATATATATATATATATATAATTTTTATATAATATTTACAAACCACTCCCCGGCTATACCAGAACGCCGATCGGGATCATTTGAACATTCGATCTTCTGCTACCATCTCCTCTGTACGCAGACGACCCCGAACAATCCCGAGGACGGGCGGAAGAGGACGATGTACCAGCTGATCGGCAAGGAGCAGCACTACTGCGCCGCAATGCAGTTCGGCGTCGGCCGCTTCGTGTCGCCGCTGGCCGAGCGCAGAGATCTGATCTCGCCGTCGGAGCACCGGATACTGTTCCAGAACTGCGACGAGGTGAAACCGCGCACGCGCCGCCGCCTTCGCCGACCCAACAATCTGTCCGCAGCTGCTCCGCATCACGGAGGACATCCTCGACCACCTGGTGCACGACGACGGCGAGGTCGAGGTCGGGCTGCTCGCTCGCGTCTACAGCGCCAAGCTGAGCGACGTGACGTGCGCGTATCGACGCTACTGCGCGGGCCTCAAAAAGGCCGATTGCGTGCTCGCCAACAAGCTGAAAAACAGCGGCGGCGAATTCGTTCGGTTCGTGCAGTCGCCGTCGATACCCCGACGCAGACCCGACCTCACGGCGTTCATCCACAAGCCCCTGGAGCACTACCGCGAAGTCCTCAAGGCGCTGATGGCGGTGCAGAGCGCCACGAAACCCAAACACCCAGACTACGTCGTCATAAACCGCGTAGTGCACGAGATGCAGGTGTCCTATAGGGAGATGACCGCGGAGGCGGGCTTGATGGAGCCGACCGGAGAGGGCCGACCCTTGCTGTCGGTGCAGGATCTCGAGAACAGGCTGGTGTTCACCAAGTGCCGACCGTTCGTGTTGAACAAGCCGGGCCGTCACTGGATATTCGGCGGAGCGCTCGGCCGCGTCGAGGGCCGCGATGTGGCTCAGTACTGGGCGCTGCTCTTCAGCGACATCCTGCTGTTGGCGAAGGTGTCCAGGGACCGTGTGCTCTTCGTCGCCGACGATCCTATACAGTTGGCCTACGTCACCGACATGTTCTTCAGCGTCCGGAAAAAAGGTAAGCAGACCGTCGCAACCGTCACAATTATTAGATCGCATGTAATTAAAATAATAATAATAAGAATAACAATAATAGAAAGGAATTGCCGAGAACACGGTATTATTATTATTATAATAATACGTCACATCTGCTATACTAGGATCGTCCGGTACTATGAACCAGAAATAAGTGTGGCTATTGCACATCATGCGACACCCCGAAAAGTATGGACTGCTACATGTAATCAAAAAGTCCTGGGTGAAAAACTTACGTCAATGGTATGGTCAGTCCTCCGTGGAATTGTTCTGAGCGGTCAACAGGAGACGAATCGTCAACATCAACAATATCACTCCTTCGAACTTATTGTCTAGCAAAATATCCGGCCTCCATATTAAAATCCTTTACAGCGAAAACTGATAGATTCGTACTTCATTTTTTTCACTTCAATGAATATTAGGTCCCCATTCCTGAACCTCTCAACATTAAGTCAAATTTATAAAAATCCGTGAATTTGGAATCAAACCTTGTTAATTGAAAAATGCTTATCTGTCGTCAGGAACGGTTATGGATTCTTCATTGTCTCGAGGCATACGAAGAATTTATTGGAGCTTTTGTGAAGAAAACCCTCGCCATCTTCGATCTAAAACCAAAATCATGGGAACGCTACGTTGATGACACTTTTGTTATTTGGCCTCCCACACCCACGTCCCGCATCACCTTCTTCTTCTTAAAATTCCATCTTCTATCGAAGGTTGGAAACCATCATGGCGATGCGGACCCTGTTGACAGCCGCTCTAAACAGCTCGGCGCTGCCACATCCGAACCAATCCCTCAGATTTCTCAGCCAGGATATTTTTCGCCTTCCGACACTTCTTCTTCCTTTAGTTGTAGCAAGCCATGTCTCGGGCCCCTCATTAGATTTCCCATGTATTCAAGTCTTCGTTTTTCGATTGTCACCAGAATTTCCGGTTCACATCCCATCCTTCTGTGCACCTCAGCATTTGAGACCCTTTCCGTCCACGATATCCTCAGGATCCTTCTGTAACACCAGAGCTCAAATGCGACCAGTTTATTTGTATGCTCCTGCTTCAGCGTCCATGCTTCCATACCATACAAAAGGACGGAAAACACCTTAGCATTCTTAGCCGCAGACTCAAGCTTAGGTCTCTGTTGGTGAAGAACAAATATTTGTATGAGTTCACTCTTTCGATGATGGTGTTGTTTATAACTAAGTGGCAGTTTATGCGTGGTGATTTGGTGGCGACCATAATTTTTGTTTTGTTAAGGTTGATCTTTAACCCGTATTTGTTGCAAATCGTCGATGTTTCCTGCTGTGATCACTGTGTCATCGGCGAATCGAAAGTTGTTGAGAACTTTATCTTTATCCCCTCTGAGCAATCATCCAACGCTTCCCTCAGTATTTGGATCTAACCTGACCCTAGCTGTTTGGTTCCAATACAGTGTTGATATTATATTGATGTCGCTCTTCTCAATGTTTTTAGCCATTAGAATCTCTATTAGTTTTTCTTGTTTCACCTTATCGAAGGCTTTCTCGAAATCAATGAACCCCAGGTATATATCTTGGTTCATATCTTTGAGCCAACACTTTTATACCAAACAGTGCCTCTGTTGTACCAAATCCATTTCTAAAACCAAACTGGGTGTTACTCATGTCCGTTTCAAGGGTTCTGAAAATACGATTGTGAATAATTTTAAGGAACACCTTTAGCGTATGACTCATTAGAGATATGGTTCGATGATCAGCACAAGTTGTGGCGTTTGGCTTCTTGGGGATGGCAACGAAGGTCGAATGGAGCCACTGTCTAGGTATTGTGCCCGTCCGATATATGGTGTTAAACAGGTCAGTCGAGACATCATTTACATCTTCATCGATGAGCTTTATTAATTCGATTGGGATTTCATCCGGACCCGCGGCCTTGCCTCCTCCCACATCACCATCCGGTCCACAAGTCATCGGTTATCAACTCACAAAATACACGTCACCGCAACCTGCCAAAGAAAATGAGTTCGAAAGCTACGGCACACTTGCCTCTGTCGTCCTTCTTTACATTCACTACCGTCGAAAATAGTAGAATACAGTCCAACAATAATCATTAAAGTATCTTATTGTCACAAAACACTTGGCTGTTTCGGATTGGCTTAATATGTGCAGGTTAAACCGAGCTACATTCTATTTTAAATTAAGTGTAAATCTCCTGAATATCTTTTTAACAAAATCTGGACGTGACGTCACCGCCGCGTTCCAGATACCGAGTTTCGGATATGCGTGGACGCCGCCGCCAAAAGTGAAGCGTCCAGCCCGACCGTCCACTGCGGGCCGGACCTGAGCCGCACCCCACGGAAAAACGCCGCGAAGAAGTGCACCGTGGCTCTGCGGGCGCCCACCCTCGAGATGAAGGCGGTATGGCAAAACTTACTGCAAAGGCAAATGTAAGTACCTCGTTTCCCGGGGAGGGGTAGAGTGTCGCTAGCGGCGCCATAAGGGCGGCCGTAGATATTTAGCACCTGGACATAGAAGTGTAGGCGTAGCTCCTAGCGAAGTATAGCGGGTAGCGTGGCGCCCCCTCGGGGCCGTTAATAGTAGTTCAACGGACGTAGCGAAGCGCTCCTGATACGTAGCGGTAACGCGTGGGGTGGGGAAAGTGTTGGACGTTTGGACTTACAAAACCGTAGCGGGAACGTCCGGTGGCGCACGCGCTACAAACCCAACACGTTGCGGAATGGACGCCATTTTTGGTAGCGGGTTAATTTTGTGCTAGGTAGCGGTAGCGAAGTGATCTGTAATGGTAGAATTTGGTTTTGAAAGTGACGAATTTGATCATGGTGAGTATGAATTCCCAGCATAATAAATATATTTTATTTGTTATTACTTATATTATTGTTAGTAGGGTTTCAATTAACGAAAACCTCTCGAGTTTTCGAAGATCAAGGTATGTCCTTGTTCAAACAAATTACACTCACATGAAGTAGATATGCTATTTTAAGTTATTTGATATTGTTATTTGAATGTGTTTTCACTAAACGGACGAAATATTGAATAAGAAATGGAGAAAATTGAAAAAAAAACTACACAGGCGTCAAAGACAATAAACGGGAAACCGAAAAGGGTACAATTTACTGGGAATGCTATCACCAGTTTGAGCAAATATATAGGGAGGACAAAACAGTTAACATCGCTAATCCGACAGCAGTTCCTGCTATAAGGAAAAGAGAATTAGAGCCCCTTGCCGAAAATAAGAAAGATCCACTCACTATCGCAGTGACTCCGCAGATGGACACCAATCATGGTATGTTAAGTTTCAATAATTATGTTTATTTGTATAATTCAAAAAATTAGAGGCTCATAACGTGTTATCATTTTAGAAGTTCCAAGACTATAGAGTCAAAGAGTGGATTGTTTTATCTACGAAGAAGGCAGAGTATAATACGACCAAAAATATAGTGCAGTTATTGCTTTGACGTTTCAACGGATGCTTATTCTGCATTAAGTGGGTCTTGCCTGAGATGGGCCGTAACGAATATTACGGAGATATTTAAAGTTATATGTCGTTTGTTGGTGGGTAGATAAATTCCTAGGACGGTCCTGGAATGGTTACGGGTCAGGGTCTACTCAGGATTGGAAAAGCACTATATTTCTGGTTCGAGTATACAAGAAATTAACCTCTTACGAAGCGCCAATAAAAGAAGCGACGAAATCCAGGAGGAAAGAAATGCAATTTGCACTGATTATGTGAATTACAAAAAAAAAGAGCAAAAATTCAAAAATGTGTTTTATTTGTTATAAAGGCATATATCGTTTTCACCCTCATCTACATTATCCACAAACATATTATCGAATGTCTCGCTGCTCCGAAACGTGCTAGGCCTGGAAAATACTCTAAGAATAATAACATAACTCATATCTCCTTATAGCCTTTGCGTATTACTTCCGATTTTTTGGTTTTGGACACCTACGACCTTCATTCTAGACAAATATTCGAATTGGTTCTGCTAATTCCAAAGCCATTTCACCAACCACATTTATATTTATATTATCCTCAGTCATTTCGTTTTCAATTAAAATGATCATAACGTCCGTTTCTACTAATTCCCGATGTAATAGGTACACAAACTGGTTAAAAAATATAAATGTTTATATAAATTTAACAAACATGGATATGCGTTCTTTTTATTTCCGAACAAATTTTGAGAAATCGTACCTACCTCCTTATGCTGTGTTTAACGAAAGCATTTTTTTAGTGCCTAGTCTATTCTACTTTTAGTTTCTTCTTTCACTAACATTTAATGAGAAATGTATTTAAAGTAAATATTGACAATCTCATTAATAAAATACACACACACGTATGTGCCATTTGCTTTAATAATGGCATTCAGTCTTCTTGTAAGACTTAAAACAAGTTTTCTTGTAACTGGCGATATGTTTTTTCACTCTCATTCTATTTTTGAGGTCTTCTTTACTCGTAACTTGATGTTTTTTCATTTGTCGCTTTAATTCTTCCCACAGGTGCTCCTATGGATTTAACATCCGGAGACTATAGCGGTGTATCTGGCCCAAAAAGTTTAATTTTTTTTTAATGTTTGAGGGCTAACGTTTTTTGGGAACTATTCCGTTATTTCCTCTGCAAGTTTTGTAGGGCTTGTTTTAGGATTAATTCTATTTTTTTTTCACAACAGACGACTAGTGCAGTTAACTTCCTGGGACGACTATTGTTTGATTGATCGACTGGTATTGATTTATTATATACCGTAGAGTTTCCATAATTTCCATTAATCTACTATGATTTTTCGAAGCGCAATTGGAATTTCGCAATTTTTGGCGCTCATTTTGCTTTTACTTGAAAACCGCCGACTTAAAGTGGCGTCAAAAAGAAACAAGTGTAACTCATTTGTTTAAACGAAATTCGATACAAGCTGACTTGATAAAATATTGATACTGAACGGTTCTACCTGCATAGTGATTTCTGAAAGCGTATGGAGACTTATTTGGCACAATTTCTCAAATATATTTCCCATTAAACATAAGTGAAAGAAGAAACTAAAAGAAAACTGACAGACTGTATGTCAAAAACGGAAACGGCAAATGACTTGACAGCGAACGTCGGACACTGCCAATCGTAATCTCTACCGCTAAATATCGGCAGCGCTTTGCTACGTCCGTTGAATGCGACCGTTGTGGTTTGCGCAAGCAGCCTCCAGCTCAACTCGGGACTGGACGGTAGCTCGCTGAGCTCCCCTCCGGAATCCCCGGACGTGCCCATCACCTCCTCCGTGGTTACGCTGCAGTCGGCGGAGACGTGCTCGTTGCGCCGCCAGGTGCGTCTACTACATGGCAACGCGACAATACTAGACTGTCCCCTCGCCCCGCCCGATCCCGTCCCCCCACCCGTGCCGACAAGCGCCTGCACCCCCGACACACCCAGCGCCCGCGTGTCGGTCACCTCGTCGCCTTCCTCCGCTTCCAGTTCCGACGGACCCGCTTCCCACTGTCCTCCTTCTGCGCCGAGTCCCAGCCCCATCCTCACCCCCCTCAAAGACGTTTCCGACGATTCCGAAGGCGTCAGCGAGTTCTTCGGTTTGGGCGACGAGTTCTGGGACGTCACCCAGTTCGATTACGATTTGAGCTGCTTGAACGTCGAAGGGACGTCGCAGACGAGCGGCGCCGACGACTTTTGATCCCGGAACGCGTCGCCCGTTCACGATTTACAAGACTGCCACCGTACCGGGTCCCGGCTGATTCGTACGGACAGCAACGGAACAATTTTTAATGGTTTTACGCGAGCCTGCTGAGCCTCTTGAATTTTTTAGATACCTCACGAGTTAACTTATAGAGATTAATAACATACAGAAAAAACTCATAATTAAATAGTCTTACTAAAATATCTTCTTTTGTAAACAATAAAGTCTGTTCATATAAGAAAGTGACTAATTGTTATGAATTAAGGAAAGACCCGGGCAAGCTGTAAGATTGAAATATGGCCGAACAGGTCCGTACTTTGCTTAGAATTTAATTATTTGGGGTTTTGTTAGGAAAGATACTAAACGATATTTATTTATTTATGTATGTATTTATGTTTAAATCTAAAATAAAATTACTAATTATTCTTATTGCCTACTTAAATTACTTAAAAATATTCACATAATATATCAGTATCACTATCGCTATCAGTTGAGTCAGCCCAACCCTTTTCCGGGATATCATAAGTGTCGAACCAGGTTTCGTCCAAGTAAATAGTTGGCCTTTGTTGTTCTCTGTAAATCCTAATTTTTTCTAGATATTGCAGTCGCCATTTCCGAATTCTAAAAGATTCCATTGAAACTTGCCTTTTGTCAATTTAAAACCCATGTGTTGAATACACTTCCCTAAGGTAGTTCTGCCACATTTAACCCCGGTTGTATCTTTTTCAATCCTCCTAATTAACTACACATCTACACTCGAGAAACTGTCAGCATCGCTTCTTTTTTTCCTCGCTGAAATGGGATTATTCACAATTTTCCATACAGTTGATATTGAAATTTTCATCAATGTGGCCGTTTCTTCTAAAGATTGCTTGCACCACGTTCAAATAAACATTGTTTATAACTTCCTTAGTCTCAATAGAATAGTGTTTTCTACATTTGGGTGGGAGCATCTCCTGAGATACACTAGACTTGCACATATTTTGCATAATTCGCACACGATTCAACACACGCCGTATTACACACGAACTCAGTATGATTACTAATACACGTAAACTAAGTAGTAAAACTAAACCAAAGAATATTAAACACAAGTAGGTATAAAATTATTTTCTATTACGGACCACAATTTTACCTGAATTTAAATTCCGAAACTTTAGGTAGTAATCTTGTTGCGTTGTATTCAAAAGCAATTGGTCACTTTCTTATATCTATGAACAGACCATACTTCGTATTCGCAGTATCAAATACTGCAAGGGCGGTCAGAGCAGTAGTGCAGTTACGTCACGTATAGTGATTTAATCAAAAATGAGAGATAGACAGATATCGTCGGTGCACAAGAGAAAGTGGGCAAATCCAAATTTTCTAGAATTTAATTTGTAACATAAGTTGATATTTTGCAATTGTTGAAGTCCATATGTAAAAAAAACTTACAAGAGAAAATCACTACTTAATTTTTCTTATTAGTAATTATTATTGTTTAATAATTTGTTATAATCGCGAATTTGTTATTTAAATAGTTAATAAATGTTGACCTTAATTTCCTTGGAATAGGAAAATAATAGGTATAGTTATATTGGACTTGGTCACTTTCTCTCGTATCCCGACGATATTTCTTAGCTCCGCTCAATGTAATGCATACAGTTAAATAACACAATACATTATGAGACGGTCCAGGATATAAAATAAAAATTACATATTACATTGCAATGTATAATACAAACTGATGTAACGGACAACTATGCGTTAAAAAAATAACAAACATACAATTTAGTGTTAGTATTCCATGACGATTCTGCAAAGCTATATGGTCCGTATGTCTTGGCTATATTGCTACCGCTTTTAGATGCGTTCCGATTTTATTTAATACATTAGTTTTAGGTACGTTCGGATATTAAATTAAATTAATGCTTCAACGACAAAAACAACGAAAACCCATAACGCAAAGAGCAAAGAAGGAGAACAAAAACTAGTTATAATCAGAAAAAGTATCTTCTTTCGAGCCTGATTGATGCATATCGATGACAACTGGGAAGATATCAGATGCATCCATCAAATTTTACCTTTCTCAAGCCTCACTTGCCCGACGGTCTATGCGCCTAGAATAGTTTTTCAATCAGAAGTATTATAATTATTTTAATAATACCGTTTAAAATCGCTACCGCATTAAATTGACAATAATAAGACGGAAGCTGCAAAACACGATGACATTTTCCAATGTTTACTTGTCCATTGTCAAAAAATAAAACTTTTATCTCTGTTCATAGGTTAAAAAAAAGGCCACTTCAGATGTCATGCTATGACGTAACTGCACAATTGCTCTGGATTTTAATATCGACCAGTGGAATAACCAACCTATAATCGACCTATCTGTTAACTATAGAGTTAGTCTTTAATTTGATTAATGCGAGGAGATTTTTTAAATAGACAAGTTAGAATTAAAAGCAAAATTAATAATTCTCCATTCTCGATTAAGGCGAGTTTTTTTGCAGAACACCTTAAAATATTTCCCGCGAGCCGCCACTGGTTTTAGGTAGAATCCAGTCGCGCAGGTTTATTTTCAGAAGTAACTGACTTTTTGTTGTATATTATTTATTTCTGGAAAGCAATAAGAAGAAAATAGAAAAGATCAAATTTGGTTTATTTATTTGTGAGATATAGAAGAAAAGCCCATGTAAAAAAAGACCAGTTTTCACCTTTTTGATAATTTTAAACATAACCGAGCTATAGAGGGTGTCTGAAAAATTAAAATTTCCAAAATCACCCGTTATCTAAAAGTTCAAGACAGCTGTCTATTTCTCCTTTGATTTCACGAATAATCAGCCTTGAATCACGAAAGGCGTGACGTGCCAGCTTTACGGTGTAAGACCATCAAAAGTAGGACCCACTGTCCCTCGGGAACGGTTAAGGTTATGATGACGAATGAATTAGAATAAAGGCGTCGATTGCAGTAAAACTTGTTCAAATTTCCTTTTCATATACTTTTACCTTATATTTGGAAATCTTACTTTCGGGGATGGTACCCTTTTGGATTTTTCGTTTTTCGTTTGCGTGAAACCATCAACTTCGACAACCTCGCAGATTGAGGGTAGAAGGTTTTCATGGACGGTGCACTTTTTGCTGGATAGTATATCCAGTTGATCGATAATTACTAAATTGATGGTTTCCCGGAAACGAAACGTCGCACACAGGCGAATTTGATCAAAATGCTGCCGGCCAATATTATGTATCTTAAAAAAATATCTAAAAATGATGAATAATGAATTTATTTAAGAAAAGTATAAATTTTAATGATAATACAGTACTTTACACTATTATTCCGCTACACGTAAAATTATACAGTGTGGTCGAAAAGTCGTACCTAAATTAAATACTGATTAATATTTTTTTTTTAGAATGACGTTAGAACATTTTTAATTTAGTTTCTTACTTGTTCACATTTTTACGTAATTCATTTATTTTTCAGTGACAGTTATCAAAACTTATTTTAACAACACCAACAATGTGCATTATTGAAGAAAAACATAAAACAGTTCTAATTTTAACCTTCAATTATGATAATGTATATGTAATTACAAAAACAATATTACAAATAGATAATCATAAATATTTTAGAGAAAAGGGGTAAAAACGATGATGAGATATTGATATTTGAGTACTTTGAGTATTAAGAATTTCGCAAGTATAATCTTATTATTTATGACAATAAGCAAGCAGAACTTTTTATGACAAGTCTTTTTATGGACTATTGAAATTTGTACAGTTGCGTCTATGAAAATCTAGTACGAAAACGTATCTCATAATTAATGGTCTATTATAAAAAAAATCTCATTAGATACCTAATAACTTTCTGTGTCACAAATTTTTAAACACAGGTTTTAAACTGTCATGTATGCTATATGTCATCCATTAGTCAAAAAACACTTAATAGTCTAGGATATAAATATTTCTTCTCAAAAAGCTGCAAATCTGGCAACATTGCCATTAGCATTTTTGAATTTTGCATGTTCAAAAACCCTACAATAGTAAATTTTACCAAAATTTTCTTAAAAAATATATACCCATTAAGATCGCAAATTATCGCAAAAATAAAAAAATATGTCTTTTTAAGAACATATTAAATAAGAGTTCTGTGCTAATTTGAAGATGGGGAAACGCGGGGGAATGTACTTTTTGTCATAGATGATAATAATTGCGTAGATAATAATAATTATTTGCTTGCACTTACCACCAGCAATAGGATCCATACTATAATTTTATTATTTTTCAATCACCAACTTTCGGAAAAATGGTTAAATACACACTGATGCACTCTGATTAAATGAATACAAATTAATAAACTTCCAAGTTTCAATAACAATATGGCGAGTAGCAACGCGAATCAAAACAAAAGTTTGTTTATTTATAATAGCCAGGTAACTAGATTATTGAAATATAATGGATTTAGCTCAAGATTTTTAAGTTGGAGTTGTTGACTTCTGGCCAGCTTTTGAGGAAAATTCGCCTGTGTGCGTCGTAGGTAAAATCTAAGTGTAATAACATTTTTAATATTCACTTTTTTTCTAAAATCTACCAATTCTTATAAATTGCCTTGTATTTCAGAAAGTAACAGAAACTTGGCAACGCCGTTTTTTTGTCTTTTAATTAAATCGACGTCGTAACGTTAACTGCTACCGATATACAACTACCGGAGTACAAATAGTTGAGTAACGATAATAATAAAAATCCGGTGTTTTCGCGCGTCGGAGGCGTCCTTTCCGGTACCCGGACCCGGAACGACTGTCCACGTTTAGTCGCGAAAACGACAACCACACGAATCTAATTTAGTCTTAGGGTAGATGTAATGGAGTGATTTATAAGTTACTGTTCAAGAAATGAAAGTCGATATGTATTTATATTTGCATACGTTAAATAAAAGCTTTATGTTTTAGTCGACGCTTTTCAATGACCTTTTTTTCGGGACGGGGTCTTTGTAGCTTAGCCGTTTTGTAAGTAGCGCGTAGATGTATGTCCGGGGTCATAGTGCGGGGTTTTAGACTGTTACATGGCTCGTTACAACCATAATCAGAAACAATTTCTTACAGTCACACAGTCACAGACGGTTGGATCATAATTAGTTTTCTGTTCCGTTTTGTTCATTGGACGTATCGAGAGTTTCGAAGAACCGAATGCTATTAGGAAATGAGCATCGCGTGGCACCCCAAGTACTGACCACTTTCTAACTCTGTTGTTGTTAATGAGTTCGAAACGCGTGAAAGTTTTACTGGATGCAATTTTTAGTTACTCTCCGTTTTGATTTTCCTCCAAAAACAAAAATCCAAGGGGGTCAAAGTTGTCCCCGATCAAAAACCTAATTCCAAAATTCATTATTTTAAAAATTGGTAACATGGCAAAGCAACCCTGGTGACGCAAAAGTGGACGGTCAACGGATCTTTGACTTAGACAGGGTAATGTAAGAAAAGGTGCTGTATCTCTTACCGTAATGAAAATAAAAGTTAATTTTCATGATCGAACGAAGAAAGTTTCGCCCCTAAACAAAAGCTTCTTAGAACCTCATTTTCATTTAATTTTAGTTGCTTCTTTGTGGTCATATTTCGAAAAATATTTTTGATCCAAATTATTCTATATTTGGACAATATATCCAGTAAGCGCAAGGGTTCTTGAAAGGCTTGTAGGTACATATCCCAAATATTCTCCATTGAGTTGAGATCAGGACTGGTTGCTGGCCAATCCAAAGTCCTACCTCATTAAGAGAATTTTGCACTATCTGAGCAACATGTGGAGCATTATCTTGCTGAAATGTGCATGTGAGGATCTCCCTTATGTACCTATCTTCTGTTAAAATGCTCTCTAGAATACTCTGAAGTTAAAGCTGGTCTCAGGTCAGATTCAGCTCGGTGTCGACAATTAATATCAGTTACAGCCTGTTACACAGCCTGTAGCTGTATCTGCAGCAAACATCATGTCACAAACCGTTGTCTATGAAGCAGGAACTCTTAAAAAATGGTCTTGAACTGGCGCAGAAAAAACGAGGCACGTTATTTATCTGAACTCCAACAAAACAAAAAATAAGATAATAAATTTGGAAATTTGGACTAAATTTCCAAAAATAGTTCAAAATAATTCAGTTGTCTGTTGACAGTGACAGAGAAATAAAATGTGTTGAATGTTGAATGTTGATGTTAAAATCATGAAAATTAATTTTTATTTCAAATACGGTTAGAGATAGGTATATGGAAACTTGAACAAAATTGCGATTGTTCCTGGAATTGGAAAATGAAAGAATGTACAGGAATCCTTATTTTCCTAAAATGGTATGCCAGGAACTGTCTGAAAGAGTTCGGCTTTCCGCTTGATTAAAGCAATGAACTAATCGATTTCGAGGGTAAGGCAAGCCTGAACAAAATCCACTTCTTTGCGTAGAATTTAAGAATATACCCCCTCTTCCTCTTCCCAGTTACTTCTAATAGGCCATCGATTGTGTGCCATATCGTTGAAAAGCAAATTTCATAAAAAAAGTTTTATTTTAAAAGAACTATCTGTATCGCTGAAGGGGTTCTGGTAAAATGTTTGAAACCTGTTTGTGATTTGAGGTTGAAACGAACCTATACAGGGCCTTTTTTAATAAGTGCACGATATTTGACAGGCCTGTTGATCAATTATTTTGAAGAACAATATTTCATTGTTTTTTTCAGTTTAGTTAGTTAGTCAGTTAGGTTAGATGGTTAGTTAAGCCCTGAAGAAGTCCACAGGATGATGGGCGAAACATCAGTAAGTTCGATTCATCATCAACCGACGCAGAAGAATCCAAAGATTTGTAAATAGTATAACAAAATTTCATATAGCCAACGGTCTGCAACAGCTTCGCTATACAGGGTGTTGGAAATTCGAAGGAAAGACCAAAAATGTTTTTTAATAATCCCTACGATTAATTCAATGTCTTTTGTTGGAAAGGCTTTTTGATCTTGATTTTACTTTTTTCAAGAATATACCAAAACTAATTTTAGCGTTTATTTTTTCATCCGAAAATTGACTGCGACTATCGAAGAAAATGTTTATTTTTGGAAAAACTGGTACCATATGTCTTTCTTTCCTTCAAAAATGATCAGTCTAAAATAATATATTTTACCTAAAAAACAATTCAAAATTTAAATTTAAAAAAATACATATAACCGTAAAGTAATTTTAAAATTACTATACAAAAATATTTTTTCTAAAAAATTTAGCCTTAATAAGTAATTTTTAATGGGAGAAACTTTTTCAAAATACTACCTAAATACACATTGTGGATCGGTTTTTCTTATTATGCTTGTTATTAGCTTCTCAAAAATATATACATCAGATCTATTCGGAATACAAGACTATGGCTCATATTAACCAAATATGATAATTATGAAATATAAAAAAAATAAAATTGAAGATATAGTATGCTTTGCATTTGCATATTTTTTAAAAGCTAATAATAAGTCATAATAAATAAATAAAATAATAAAAAGGTTTAAAAAAACGCAAGTTTAGTTTATATTACCACAATTTGTAAAAACTACCTCACTGGGTCCTATGGAACACACTGTACGGGAAAAATGTGCCTTTAAAATATCGTACAATTATCAAAAAATACCCTAAACAGCGAACAGCTAAAATTTGGAAAAAATTCATTTAAAAATTTAAAATTTGGCTTTTGGATTTCAAGAGAAATGCTCGCACACTTTTTCTTGCCCAATTTTGGCAGTAAATAGAAAATATACGGGGTCTGCCAAAAAGTAGATGGCGATGACCCGACCCGTATATTTTCTGTTTGCTGCAAAAATCATACGAAACGATGACGAACGTGTGCGAGCACTTTTCTCGAAATCCATTAAATGATTTTTACGTGAATTTGTTCCAAATTTTTTGGCCGGTATTTGTATATAGGCATAGGCGCTTAGATCGGCGCGCGCGCTTTATCGACGCGTTCGCGGCGTCGCGACGCGGGTGCGTCGGCCGGACCGGGCGCGCGCGCGCCCTTTTAATTCGAGACGTTTTTGCACAGCCGGCCGCCGCCGCCGCCCCCGATTTAACCGCGCGAAACTGTCGTAACGACGACTCGGCCAAAAGGCAAATCGAATCCCTCATCGAGCACAAGTGCAAACAAATGGGCAAGGGCAGCGTCAACGGCAAATGCAACGCCGTCCACCTGGAGCGGTGGATGAAGGGGCAGCTGCGCGACGAACCGCCCGCCGACAGCCCCGACGAGCAGATCGAGGTGGAGTGGACCGCCGAAATGCTGCGCCAGCGATCGGAAGAGTTGCAGCTCATCGATCGACAAGGTGCGTGTGTCCCGACTATATAGGTATGGTCTGTTCGTAGATATAAGAAAGTGACCAATTGCTTTTGAATGGGATTATCCAAGGGTGGTCATTAACGTACCATGCAACAAGATTATTACCTAAAGTTTCGGAAATTAAATTCAGGTAAAATTGTGGTCCGTAATAGAAAATAATTTTATACCTACCTGTGTTTAATATTCTTTGGTTTGGTATACTATTTAGTTCAAGTTTATTAGTAATCATTCTTATTACGTGTGTAATACGGCGTGTGTTGAACCGTGTGCGAATTATGCAAAATATGTGCGAGTCTAGTGTATCTCAGGAGATGCTCCCGCCCAAATATAGAAAACACTATTTTATAGAGACTAAGGAAGTTATAAACAATGTTTATTTGACTCTCATTGAACGTGGTGCCAGCCCATCTTTAGAGGAAACGGACACATTGACGAAAATTCCAACATAAACTAAATGGACTTTCTCTGTCTGCGAAAAATATTAAAGATTCTGGATTACCACGAAGACATCACCGCTGATTTATTTGAAAGTTGGTTTAAAAACAAACTATAAGGTTGTTCGGAAAGTCATTTCGTTTTTTCCCGTCAGAGGACTTAATTACGTTTTTTCGAAACCAACTTCACACTTAAGCCGCATAACCATTATGTGTCTTAAGAGCTGATATTGCAAGGCTTGTGTGTGAAAAAGTTCTATTAATTCTACGCAGTAGTTTTTGGTTGGTGCCCTTTTAAATATGGAGAACAATAAGCAGCATTTTCGTCATATTTTACTTTTTTACTTCAGAAAAGGTAAAAATGCTATCCAAGCGAGAAAAAAATTGACGGATGTGTATGGAGAAGGCGTGTTAACAGTACGCCCGTGCCAGAACTGGTTAGCAAAATTTCGATCCGGCAATTTTGATGTCGAAGATGCACCACGGTCTGGAAGGCCGGTCGAAGATGCGATAAAGGCATTAGTTGATGCAAATCGGCGAATAACCACACGAGAGATCGGTGAGAGATTAAATTTGTCGAATTCGACCGTTTATGGCCATTTGAAAGGCATGGGCTTAACCTCGAAGCTCGATGTGTGGGTGCCCCATGTCCTTACGGAGCGAAATTTGTGTCGTCGCGTTGACGTGTGTGATTTGCTCCTCAAACGTCAAGAAAATGATCCATTTTTGAAGCGGATATTACTGGGGACGAAAAATGGGTTGTATACAACAATGTTAAACGCAACAGGTCATGGAGCAGAAAAGATGAACCGGCTCAAAGCGTGTCAAAAGCCAACATTCACCAAAAAAAGGTGATGCTCTCCGTTTGGTGGGATGTCAAAGGAATCGTTTTTTTTGAGCTTTTGCGGGACAATACAACGATTAATTCAGAAGTCTATTGTCATCAACTGGACAAATTGAATGATTCACTTAAAGAGAAGAGGCCCGAATTAATCAACAGGAAGGGTGTAGTGTTCCACCAGGATAATGCGAGACCTCACACAAGTTTGGTTACTCGCCAAAAACTTTTACAGCTTGAATGGGACGTACTGCAACATCCACCATATTCTCCAGATCTGGCGCCTTCCGACTACTATTTGTTCCGGTCCCTGCAAAATTTTTTGGATGGCAAAACCTTTACCTCAAATGAAGATGTCAAAAACCACCTGAACCAGTTTTTTGCCAGCAAGGACCAAAACTTTTATGAGAGGGGAATTATGTTACTGCCAGAAAGATGGCAAAAGGTGTTGGACCAGAATGGCCAATATATAATTTAACAAAATATTTATTCATTATACGAAAACTGTCTTTCATGTTCCCCAAAAAAAACGAAATGACTTTCCGAACAACCCAATAGTTCCAAACATTCCTCCTAATAGCGTCATTGTAATGGACAACGCAAGTTATCACAGTAGACAGTTGACTAAAACCGCTTCCCCATGTGACACAAAAGCAACAATGCAAAACTACGCGTATAATAACGACATTTATTTTTTATTTTCACGAAGATTATACCAATAAGCAATTAATTGAGGTTTTACAAAACTTGAACCTACAGAAGGAGTACTTCTGCGATAATTATGCAAAAAATCTAGGGCGACCTGTTCCGTCATATTTCAATCTTACAGCTTGCCCGGGTCTTTCCTTAATTTGTATCAGTTAGTCACTTTTTATATCTGTGAACAGACTTTACGAGATATACGCTCGGGTAAAGATTAAAAAAAAAAGAAGAGAAAAATGTGTTAAATATAAATCAACTATAGTCCAAGTCACGCGGAGAATGTAGTGCGGAGTCTTATAGAGTGCACGGTTGCGAGCTGTAGCATCGCTGATGATCCCTGCATTTTATTTCAACATTTTTACTTTAACTTCTGTACAAAATTCTAGACATATTTTGTGTATAATGTTCTATACCTAATCTAACTGTTTTTGAAATTTTTGTATATGCCTAATATTTTTACTTTTTGAAATATTTCGTTTTAAACATATGTCTATCACAAATAATATGCTGTTTCCATACAAGTTTGATGGCTGTGACGGCGTTTGAACAAAACAAATGCTGCCACTATGATTTACCATTAAAATAGGACCACGAATACGCGACAAATAATGAATAATATTTAAAAGCTGTATGTAGCGTTGGGAATTTAAATTCCGATCAAAATATACTGGATGTATTATTCCGAGCCTCCACCATACCTTGATAGAAGTTCCACCTGATCTAATAACGTCGATATGTTTTTTATTATTCTTGTTGCTCGAGTAATGGGTAAAAGTGTCTCTCCATAAGATTGTTGCAAAAATCTAACCTGATGTTGTAAACCCGTTGCTCTAATTTCTGCACGGGACAAAATTTATAGGACTTCCAGTTGTTTATTTGAGGGCACGTTCGAAGCGTTGTTCTTTTGACATCTAGACCTAAAGACGCATTTCGGGTTGAATCTTCAGGGGTCTCTGCAAAATGCAGCAAAATATTAATCATTCATCCTTTTTTTATTTCTTCAGCGTTCCATATATTCTAAAGTGTTGGTAAATCCTGTCGAGTTCTTTTTTTCTCTAAGAGCCAGAGTCCGGTTTTTATTGTTCCTTATGTAACTTTCTAACGTATCAATCTTTTCCTCTGTAGTAGACATGATACGCAAGCAAGCGACCAAATCAAATTTATAAATGACAAATAAATAAACAAATGATGTATCAACAAATATTTCAATTATGACAGTAATCAACAACAAAACACGCGTGCAAGCGTTCTACGAGGTCTGTCAATTAGATTCCCGGAAAAGTGGCAACACTGCGACTCTCGTTATGCTACGGCGTTCGCGTTGTGTCATTCGAAAGAGGTTTCATTTCTGCGTCAGTCTGTGCAAGTTTCGTCTCGATCGGTTGTTCAGTTCGTGTGTTACAGTACTTTGATCATCGGCGTGTTTGGACCCCTTGTCGCGAAAATGTGTGCTAAAAAAACTGAACAAAGAGTAGTGATCAAATTTTTGGTCAAACGCGGTGTAAGTTCCGCGGAAATTATGAAACAGTTAATCGACGTGTACAAGGATGATTGCCTGAAAAAAAACAGCTGTCTACGAGTGGGCTAAGCGGTTCAGGGAAGGCAGGGAGTCGGTGGAGGGCGATTCACGTGAGGGAGCTCCCTCCACCTCTCGAACGGCACAAAACGTCGATCGCCTGCGCGTGCGTGTGCTCGGAGACCGTAGGGTAAGCCTTAGAATGTTGGAAGACGAGTTGGGTATCAACAAGGAAACCATTCGACAGATGCTACACGAGGATTTAGGGATGCGCAAGTTGTGCGCGAAAATGGTTCCCAAAGTGCTCACAGTTGAGCAGAAAGAGCTTCGTTTATCCATCTGTGAAGACATGATTTCTCGAATTGAGGAGGAAGGAGAAGACTGGATGTCAAATGTTATTACCGGAGACGAGTCTTGGGTGTTCCAGTATGACCCTGAGACCAAACGACAGAGCATGCAGTGGGTGGAAAAGGGGTGGAAGCGCCCCACAAAAGCCAGAATGTCGAAATCAAAAGTGAAATCTTTGCTCATCGCATTCTTCGATATTAATGGAGTTGTACACCACGAATACGTTCCAGCAGATCAGACAGTCAATGGGAAGTTCTACATTGAAGTTTTGAAACGTCTGAAGGCCCGTGTGTTTCGTGCACGGCCGGAATTGGCCGAACGTGGATGGGTGCTGCATCACGACAACGCTCCAGCCCACTCCTCATTCGCAGTTCGCGATTTTTTGACCAAAAACGGCATTCCAACGCTTCCGCACCCCCCCCCCCCCCCCCCCCACAGCCCGGACCTGGCCCACTGCGACTTTCATCTCTTTCCACAATTGAAGTCCTACCTCAAGAGCAACCGATACGACGGCGTCGAGGAGGTGCAACGTGTCACGACACGGGTGCTGAGGGACCTATCTTCAGGGGGCTTCAGGGGGTGCTTCCAATGGTGGATCCAACGGTGGCGCCAGTGCATCGAGCTAGAGGGAGACTACTGCGAAGGATTATAGCTTAATTTTAAGAATTTATGTATATTTCGGACCGTCCGGGCACTTTTCCGGGAATATAATTGACAGACCTCGTAGCACTTGTTTTGTTCAAACACCGTCATAGCCAACTTAACACTAACTAAACATATATGGCAACAGCATATTATTTGTGATAGACAAATGTTTAAAAGAAAACATTTAAAAAAGGAAAAATATTAGGCATATTATATTATATAAAATTGCCTTAATTTGTTTTTGGTAGTTTTTTTAATTTCATTTTTAATTTGTTAATTTGTCTTTGTCTACAACAAAATTTACTCAGGGAAAACAATAAATGCGTTTAGTGGATTTTCTTGTATATTATTGCATATTCCATGTTGTTTAATGATCAGCGGTAATCTGCAATCATTGCAACGTTTCATCGCCCTTGCTCCTTGCTCACGGCACCAAAATTTTTGGGAAAGTAGTCCAGGTGTGAGTGTAAAAAGTGTAGTTTTATACTTGTATGGCATCTCATTTCCCTAAAATTCTGGCCACACAACAGTTCTAACCTTGCGCCAAAAAATGCAGTTTTATGGGGAACTCTAAAAGATCGTGTAAAGGTACACACTATCGAAAACAGAGAGCATCTAGAAAAGGGGATTAGAACAGAAGTTTTAAATGAGAAATATCCTCAAGTATAAGTTTATTTAGTGTTGTTTGGATCGTTATATTATTATCTATGCCGGCGCAGGCCGCGTGACCAACTCGATAGACTCCAGAGCGGCGCGGGCCGAAGAGTTGAGCGACCACGACCAGAGTCCGTCCAAAAGCACCACGACCGACAGTCAGGTGACGGTCAGGTCGAGTCCGGTGGTGCCGGAGAGCGTCGCCGTCTGCAAGCAGTGCCACAAGAACTGCCTGTCCAGCGTCGCGGCGACGACGCGACTGTGTCGCCCCGCTGACCGGCGAACCGACGACCGCATCGCCGAGGATTGGCAGTCGCTCGTCCTCTTGGGATTGAGCGCCGAGCCGGTGGCCGGTTTCCTAAATTACGACCCGTTCCGGTCGACCTCGACGGCGGTGCCGACGCCCCCGACGCCGGACGGCTCCCTCGTAAACGGCGACGACTCTCCGCAGACCGAGGAGCATCCGTATCGATCGCTCAGCAGTTCCGCGCTGACTCTCAGAAGATTCGGCACCGTCTCGAGCTTGGAACGCGCCGACTCGGAGGAGCGCGTCGAACAGAACCACGCGCACTCGGAGGAGTCCGCCGACGAAGACGACGACGACGAAGAGCTCGGCATAGATAACGAAGGGTTTAATAGTGCGACGCTGACGAGTTGGACCGCGAAAGCGGGCAATTTCGTGGCGCAAAAGATGGCCTTCTTCGAGAGGCTTGGCGAGGAATGCGGGGGCGCGTTTTTCGAGCGCTACCTAAAGCCTAGCGTCAACGGCGAAGACGTCCAAGAGGAGGAGACGTCCGGCGGCACGTCGGGCGAGGAGATCTGGGGCACGCCGACCAGCGGCGGCGACATGGACGAGCCCCCTAATTCGCCAGACTGCGAGGTTGTACCGGCTGGTCCGTTCACTATGGGGCCACGCTTTATCTCAGCGCCTGTAAACAATATCGCACAGTGTGCGGTAATTGTGTTGCTAAATGGTAAATTTTGTCACGTTCACCATAGAGCACAGCTGACCCCTAGTCATGTTTTCACGTTTTTGCGGCTATTCGATGCAAAATTAATGCTCAAAATGTTCCTAAACCGAGGTATATATACAATAATTTTAATTATTATTTTAAGACCTTTTTCCCTGTGGTACAGATATTTACCAACCGCTATTTTTGAAGATCATGTCTAGGTTAGAACACATATCAAATGACAAGAACAACTGAACAAGACAACCGGTATGGTATGGGCATGTTAGACGAGTGAAGGCATATAGATGGCCAAGAAGAGCTTTTGAATATGCTCCACTAAATAAAAGAGAACGAGAGAGACGAGCTACCACATGACTGGATGGAGTTATGACAACTCTAAGAGCAATAAATGAACAGGCCTGGTCACCCTGCTCTAATGCTCGCTGGTCATTAGAAAATTTATAAAATGTACATTACATTACGTGGTGCATACTATACTTTTTCTACGACCGTTAATTTATGGGTACATTTTCGCAAAACAACACGAATACATTCACTGACATGACCGTCAGAGTTGACAAACGTCAAAATTGAAGGCGTGGAAAATGTCTCCGAATACATCCGATTGCTGTCAAATCCGGGCGGTAAAATCCCGGAAATGTTGTAAAGTGGCGCTTCCCCGCACGCTAGATCAACTTTTACAGGCACTGAGATAAGGTGTCAATCCATAATAACCGGGCCAGCCTATAATTCTTGTTGGTCTCCTGCTCACTCAAAATGATCATCCTCAGGTCAACAACGGATCGGCCGTCGACCACGACGATACCGAGATTATGATGGACGAGCTGTTAATGGCGCCACCGGTTACGGGCGCGGCGATGCGTGGTCTGTTGCCGCGAAGAACGCTCGAACCACTCATAGAGGAAGACTTTTCCGAGACGAGCTCGTCGACCGAGTATTCGGACTACGACGACGACGACGACGACGCGTCCGACTCGTCGGAGCAGGTGAGTACTTCCGATGCCGGTGGGGGGCGGTTTTGACATCTGAGAACCTGACACTGCGGACAGGGGAACCCGCCGACCGGGAGTGCTGCTGACGCTCGTTCTCTGGATGCTGCCGTCCGCGAAGGAAGCCTCGCCGTCGGAAGCAGCTCCGAGGACGTGGGCACGACGGCGGACGATTGCGAAACGGGTGAGTCGGTAGATATAATTCGTCGTAAAACCAAGAGAGAAGGTCCCTCAGAATTTTCCCTGTTTCTGCTCGTATTCCAAGAACGGCAAGGCCCACCCGTTTACCTGGTAGTTTTCTACTTGGTGTGCTCTATTACGCCCCGCTGTCGTACACTCGACAGAGATAGCATTCCTAGAGTTAGGATTTTATTTAAAAAACATCTTTTTTATTATTATAAAGAGTTTTTTTTTCATTATAAAGAGTTTTCTTTATAAAGAGTTATAATACGGATTTTAACATATACCTAGGAACATTTTATACAAGAACTACATTTAATGTTTCAAATAATCCGTCATTTTCTTTTGAATTTTTTTAAATATGCTGATACGATGTGCAGGGCAGTTATCTAAAAGAAGTAATATTTTCCTCCCCTTTAATTCTGCATCCCATTTTCGTATCTCCTCTTCAAAAATTTGCGACGTCATCCAGACTTGTTTGCCTTGTAAGTGACCGGAAAATGCTTGATGTTTCTTACAACATCGTGGGTTAGTAGATTTTCCGATCATGATTAGCTTTCTTTTTTCTCTCCCACTCATATCGGCAGCTACTAAGACTATTATACGTTCTTTTGAAAGTTTTGAAAGTCTTCTGAAAATTATCTATGATGGTGCTTGTGATTGAATGAAATACATCCCACCCTCTTCATATGTAGTTTTGAATTTTTCCAAGCATTTTGAACATTTTGTCCGAGAGTGAACTATCATTGAATTCAAAATGCCGAATGTGAATTATCATTTGGTGTCTGTATGGCCTAAAAATCAGAGAAAGAAGAAGTATTCTGAAAAAAAGTTACTGATAATTATTTGCAAAATTGTTCGTACACCCCCCCACCACTTTCCCTAAAGACCTAGGGCAAAAGATTTTATTTCGAGAAAAATAAAGTTTTGCTTAAACGATCTCGGTTAAGTCCTCGAACGGCGAACATTTTAAAAACATGGTAAAAATTTGGTAAGGACTTCTGAAAACACGAGCTCCTATAATTATGGAAATTTCAATATTGTTGATCGATCAATTGCCCTTCTCGGGTATTACTTTCTCCCACCTTTCGTGGTTACCATAGCAACCATTGACAAATAAGCAACACTCCTCCGCTTCTCTTCTTGTGGGAAGTCTATGAGCGACCATTTTAATTGGGAATACTTTTTCCTGATCAGGTGGCGACGAGCCCAGAACGTCAGACTGTTCCGGCGACGAGCCGATAAGAATCCCGCGTTCGGAGAGCTACAAGCACATAGTAGACGCGGCGGAAGACACGACCATTGTCCGCGACGAAACGATGTTGTTCCAGCAATTCCGTCCGGCGGCCAGCTTTGTAAATATTGCAAGGGTGTCTAGATCCAGGAGCGTCCGCATGTAAGCGCGCTGCACCCGTATCGAGTGTGAATGTCAATAATTAATTTGGGCCATTTTTGGGGTCATTTTAAAAGTAAAACTTTTTCTTATAATAGGATTATAAGAAAGGTATTGATCTGGGATCTTATTGTAATGTAAGGGGGTGTTTTTTTTTCGATGTATAGAACTTTAAGTTGCAATAAAACAACGATTCGATTGACATTAATTTTATTTATCCGAAAGATAATCTTGTGGCATTACATTTTAAATATGATTTCTGGCATATGACCGCCACGGCTGGCGCGGACGTAGTCCAATTTTCGATGACTTTTTCCAACATTTGTGGCCGTATATCGGCAATAACACGGCGAACGTTGTCTTCCAAATAGTCAAGCGTTTCCGGCTTATCCGCATAAACCAATGACTTTACATAGCACCACAGAAAGTAGTCTAGCGGTGTTAACTCACAAGATCTTGGAGGCCAATTCACAGGTCCAAAACGTGAAATTAGGCGTCACCAAACGTGTCGTTAAGTTAATCGATTGTGGCACGAGCTGTATGACATGTTGCGCCGTCTTGTTGAAACCACATCTCCTGGACATCATGGTTATTCGATTCAGGAATGAAAGAGTTAGTAATCATAGCTCTATTCCGATCACCATTGACTGTAACGTTTTGGCCATCATCGTTTTTGAAGAAGTGCGGACCAATGATTCCACCAGCCCATAAAGCGCACCAAACAGTCAGTTTCCGCTAAACAAAATTCGCTTATCAAAATCGAAAATCTCGTTTTTTGCCCATTCGACGAATCTACGCCTTACTTGATGAATTCATGATGAATTGCCAAACCAAACTGAGAATATATCACTTGACAGCTGTTAGATCGGTCGCCATCCTGAACAGCAATGCCAACTTAAAGTTCTATACATCGAAAAAAAACAACCATTATAATACTTTCTGCTTTTTTAATAATTTCACCAGTTTTACGATTTATTTTACCGTTTTCTATAAGCCGAACCTGATGTATCGTTGAGCTCTTTCTGACATATATCTTGTCTTTCTATATTCTTATCTTCCTGGAAAGCAATTGCTCTGCTAATTCAACATTATTATAATATTTATCCATGTAAACATCGTACCAAATATTTTCATATGTATCTAAAATATTTTTTACGAGATTTTGCAACTTTTGTCCACTTCCGTTCGTAATGTTTTATGCACATAACATTCTGACAAGCATACCATACCTAAATATCTGGCCTGGCTTGTAGACTCGGAAACTTAAACGTCCTCTGTGGGGTATCATAAACTGTGCCAAAATTTATTTAAAAAATATTCTGTTATTGGTTCAATTTTGAAGAGCCGATCTGCGTTTGTAATGATTGTAATATTTGTCTAAACCTGTTTCGAGGTAAAATTGAAGTCGCCTGTTTGCTCTATTAATAAGGGGCATATCTCCATTAAAAAAAGCGTAAGTTTTAGTCTGCATATCAAAATTTGTTAGTCTCAGTAAAAAACTAACTACGCCACTGAATCCTACGTAAAAAAACCTACCCCAGTCAGCTTTTAATTTTTGGTTAATTTGACGCATAACTATGAACACCTGTAACTAAATATCTAAGATAACTGTGACACATCTGTTTGTTCCACCCTTCATTTAATAAAAAACTAGCCTTGCTCGCAAGCTGCAAAACGCTAGCTTTATTAATAAATAAGATGTGGGCCAACTAATCTTTTAATACATTGACGATTCTTGCATTATAAGTTGCGCCAAAATGCAAACAAAAAATCGCTATAAATAGGAACACTTTTGTTCATTGTTTGAAAGTATTGGGAATTTTGAGGATTGCCTGAAGCGGCTCCGTAACCTTTGTGGAAAGAAAATCACTAAAAAGTGACGAGGTTCGTCCACAAACTGACAACACTAGCTGTCAGTTTCTGAATTACACCATTTGCTATTTTTGTGTGCCATTTTTATTTTTGCCTATTTTTCCAAAATATGCCCAGATTTACATTAATATATGCCGTTGAGCGGTACAATGCGGAATGTTATATATTTGAGCGTATTTACTATCGTTTCGTTTTAGATTCGAGTTTTTTAATGTTCGCCGGACAGAAAGAAGAATTTATGAAAAGTTCCCGGACGATTTTCGCCTGGCGAAAATGTTTAGCAAGGAGAATGTAGTTTCGGATTCAGTGCCGACGTGTTACGACGAAAAGACAGTGTCTTTGAGCAAAGTAAAGGTATCTCGATGATGGAAATAGGTGTCCCTTATTTAATTAAACCGTTGTTATTTCCGTCAGGATAAGCAGGTAGATCGGAGATTCTGGAAGCAGTTGAGCAAGCGGAGGGCTAGCATCAAAGTCAATCCGCCGGCCTAGCATTTTGTACTCCGCGAGGTGTTAGCTTTTCTAACAGTTTTAACACTATAGGTCAGTCCGAAAACGTCGTGAAGCCGCTTTTTAACAATTTGAAATTTATTCTCCGTCTCGAACCGTGTTCAATGAAGTGTTGTTATTTTGGTCGAGATAATTAAATTAATTTTTAACATTAGACGTTGTTATTTTCAATTTACTCCCCCCCATTCCTTATTTTGAGAGATAATCTCAGTTTACTCAAGTGCTACCATCTATTCTTTAGAAAAAGAACCCATGGAAGTATTGGCATGTTGTGCCATCTAGGACTGAATGCCGTAGACAAGCCACTCATAAGTTACAACGCTACACTGTTGCTCTCAATAGACGGCGCGTGGGTGTGTTTGTGGTTTTAAAATTTTCTTGTCATTTTGTATTTACGTTTTGGACAGAAAACCGATTTATCTTAATATGTAAAAACCGCGTTACGGGAACCCAAAAATAAAAATGAACTACATATACGCTTTTATAGTAATTTTATCGATATTTTCTGCCGAGAGTCACAATAAATACTCCAAAGACGTAAATGATAGGCCTGCGGAAGATTTGCGCCCCATTTCATTGAAGCACCTGAATAAGCCGTTCAGGATGGCAAAATTAAATCTTCTCTGGTCAAAAGCCGTAAACGTAGGTGTGCGAATGTCTATGTTAACTTGATGCTTAACCTCTTGTTTTTAGAGGTTATCAGAAGCCAAGTTAAAGAGTCTGTTTGGTGAACTGAAGCTTCACGATAAAGAAGAGATCGCATGGAAGCATCTACGGGCTGAGGGTAAGGATAAGGACGGTTTGAAAGAGGCGGAGCTCCGTAAGAAATTGAGGCGGATAATGGGCGACTATGATTTGTTGGATGAGCTTGAAGCCGTCAATGACGATCGGAAATTGCATCCCCACAAGGCGCTGAACGAAGCCTCCGACAAGCACATAAATAAGAGCTTATTTAAAGATAAAAAGTTAAATAAGCTTTGGGAGAAGGCGGAAGTCTCGGGTTTTAGCCTAGAAGAATTGGCGGCTCTGAAAGAAGAATTCAACCACCACCAAGATAAAATTGACCAGTACTATTCCCTGTTGGAGAATGTTAAGGGTAAACCCGAGGACTATGACACCAATTCGGTAGACGATTCGTTGGATAAGTACAATAGAATTGAAACTCTAGAAGAAGCGGAGCCCAATAAAGATTATCTAGACAAAGTGAACATGCTCAGGGACCACCATAGAGATATTAAAGATGGCTACGATCGTCTCCATCGGCTATCGGCTTCGGGACCGTCGAGCAAGGAATTTGTTGAACCAAAAGTGCAAGGCTTATGGCGTGTTGCGGTAGACAGTAACTTTTCATCAGCCGAACTTGAATCGTTGCGGGTCGAGCTGCTCCATTACGAAAATCGGTTACTCAAATTGAGACACATGCAAGCCGAGCATGCCCTAAACGAGGAAACGTACCGCGAGAAGCACAAAGTGGCGGGCGAAAAGAGCCACGGTCAGCGTATGATGGAGGAAAACATCAAAAAACAGGCGCGCAAAGTCGATAAAATCCACTTGGATTTGGAAACCAGGATCATGCAAAAGCACATTGAGCTGTAATCTCCAACCTAATATATAATTTTTACTCGGTTGTAGTAATTGGTATTTTCTATGCTTTTAAAGAATTTGTGACCTTTTTCTCGAGCCAAATTTAAATTCCACGTTTTTTGTTGTGGTAACTTTAAAAGGTAAGATCAAGAGATCACAATATAATGGTAATTAAAGGTCCTAGAAAATCCCTAGATATTGGGAATGGGCGAGTATTTCTGGACTCCTTGCCCCTCGTTAGCTGAAATTAAGAATTCTAGACAGCTGCCACGTCCAGCGCATGCGCATATTTACTCTCGCTCTTCCATATTTCCTAATGACGGTTACATTTTACTAGGGTCACGTGAAGCCCCTATGTAACTTATAGCTACCTGGTTTAAACTAACCAATTTTGTAATATATTGGGAATTAAAAATAAAGCGTTTTCGGTAAAAATCGATCATGTTTATTTACAATCATTCGGAAACAATCCAGAGCCTTAATGGACAATTAAACTAATTAATAAATAGAACAAATAACTACAGTTAATGTACAGATAAACATCTCGGTCGATCGGTTCTCAAATTAAAGCTATTTACAACGGCGGACCCGGGGGCCTCCCGTATCGAAAATACTCAAATATAAAATTAAAAACCTTTGTAAATATATTTATTTATATATATACTCTACTAAACTTAATTTGTGAATGTTTCGACGTCAGTCTGACGCGTCCTACGTTGACGTTTCGTCACCCGTCTTGTCGCAATCCTCCAAAAACTTGATCACTCTCTGCGTCGCTTTGATGGCGCAAACGCTCGACGCCTCCGTCTACGGGAGACACATTAAATAACAAAACTGCTACATAAAGGGGGTTATAATATGAGTTCCATAAATCGGTGGTTCCACTATACTTTCTTTTACAGAAAATTGAATTATTACTATAACTATTTACAAATCATTACGAGTCCTCCCGAGTCGTTTGTTGATAAATGGAATTTACCGAGGTTTTGTCAATCATTTTTTTTTGGTTTCTTCAAAGCTATATATACAAAGTTTTATATTATCTGAAGGGGGCGAAGCTAAAGGAGGAGCATGAAGGTTGTCTCAGATGACTGGTTTCCATATTGGTGAGTCGCAGTTAAGATTGTTCAACAGTTTAGAGATTTCTATGGGTTCTCCCATTTACCTAGAATTTTATTTTGGCAAATAAGACTTGATGCCAGGCTTCGTGTTGGGCAACTGCTCATCTTTAGAGTCTTAAGGCTCTTTCATGTTCTTTTCGCCTAGTTGATAGTTTTTGTCCTATTTCTCCAATGTATTCTTTGCCGCATATGTATGAATGATTGAAAATTTTGAGAAACTATTGGTTACTTTTGGACCACAGCGGCAAGTGTGGGATTGCTTTTGAACTTTTGAACGCTTATTATCTGTAATTGTGGAAATTATTAGAGTTAGAGTTTTACAGCTCTATAAACAAGACGGGATGTGACAAGGCATTAACGTACTGTGCGACTACGTTTGCTGTAAACAAAATGACCCAATATTGGATCTGATTTTTTATTAATAAGAATATCTAAGAATGGTTATTAGTTTCTAATATAATTGTAAAACGCATATTAAATGGAAAATTTCAGAGGGATTTTTGGCCATGAGACCAAATAACATCAACATATCCTTCTCAAAAGTTTCCATAAAAATGTTTGCGATAACTGGTGCTGACAATTGTTCCTGATGTTTCTACATAAATTTGACCGTTACAAGAAAAATATGTTCCACATAACCATGTTGCCATTAAAATGAGAATGTTTGATTCTCGATTCTGTAATCGATTTGTAATTAACTCATCCGTTAAAGGGCAAATTTAGGTTTATATATGGCCTGTTCCGAAACAAACTCGCGACTAAAATGACGTTCACCGAACTTATTATTATATTATTATTATTAAATTTGAAACGAAAAAACAGAAACATTTGTCATTGGCGGTGAGATATTTTGTTAAAAGTTGAAGAAGGTAATATAATGTCTCCACTGTTGTTATTCGCTTTAGTGTATATGGTCGGCAGTCTTGCAAAAAGATATAACGTTTTTACCTGCTAGGGTATGTTTGTTTAATGATTTATTTTTCAGTGTAAATCGAAATATTACTTATTATCATTTATTTATTCCATAAAAACAACGACAAATATAGGGTAATGGTAAGGGTATGCAGATACGGTTAGTATAGGTAATACAAGAAGTGGGGGGAAAATAGCGGACGTGGCGGCCCCGACTTACCGACGCGGTCAGGTTCATAAACTTGAAGAACTTGTTGAGCAATTCGACCATGTCCGCGAAGTTGCTGCCGCGCAGGAACTGCCGGATGTTGTTCTCGTAATCGGCGTTGCCCATTATGAGGAAGCCGACCAGCATCACGATGTAGGAGGCGAGGAACGTGTACTCCATGTGCGTGCCCGCCTTCTGCAGGACTGCGCGCACGCGCGAGATCAACGCACGGTCTGAGGACGGAGCCTCGGGGGCATACTTACGCTTTGCGACCGTTTCCTCGATAAACTCCTCGCCGGACTTGGTCGGCGCGGAGGCCGCGTCCTCCGCGTCCTTCTCGCCGTCCAGGATAGCGTCCGTCTTGCTCTCCGCGATCTTCGCGCATCCCTCCCACTCGTAGAACTGGCAAATCAGCGCCTCCACGGCGCTTTCCTCCCGCGAATATAGCCGCTCCTGTTTGGATGGCGCTTTCGCTTCCATCAGCAGCTTCTTGTTGCCGTCGTGGTCCTGGATCAGGTTGATGAGCAACATCAGCACCAGCACGCCGAGTTCGAACTTTTTCTGCTCGGGAATGTAATTGGGCACCTGCAGGAGTAGGTGGAGGCTCGTGTCGACGATGCCCGGCCTCGAGCCGATTAACTGGTTGCCGAACGCTGAAATGGCAGAATCGCGAGTCCCCGGGTCTTCGACGGACGCCGGCGGCGTCAGCAACTTACACTGTTGCCTAAAGTGGTGGGTCAGGTTGATGAGCACCTTGAGCGTGACCAGCAACGCTTCCCTGATGATGGTGCCCGTCGAGGTCTTGTCTTGGATGTCGGTCACGGGATACAGCGGGATCTCGCCGTCGCACAACTTGTACAGGTTGACGAGGGTGTCCAGAATCATCCCGTCGTTATACTTCAGAATGTAGTTCTGGTTCTCCTCGTTGTTTTGGGTCACCTGCGACGCGGCAGACGTCAAATTTCATGAATCGCCAAAGAGAACTTTTAGAGGGAGCTTTTATAGACAAAACTTTTAAATTGAGCTTTTTCAAAGAGTTGTTATAGGGAGCAACACTTGAATTTGTTCAAATACGTCAATTTCCGGAAATAGAATTTTCATTGGAAAATCAAAAAATATAGTGTTGGGCAGATGACCGTCTAGTGCTAAGTTGAAAAGGCATTGTTTACATCGTTCCTTGCAAGAAAAAGCAAAAGGTAGTTAATTATTAATAATATATACTAACTAATTTGTTACCATTGGACAGCCAGCAAAATATACAATAAAAACTACTCATTTTTTCGGAAAAAATTTTTGCAACATTTTAAAGCTTGTGCATTCACGTTGAACGGTCTCTCAAAAGTTCTGGAGAACTAAAAAAAGGGAACTTATTCAAACTAACCGAAACTATTATCGTTTGTTATATTTTTCAGATGGCACTTCTATTGTTTAATTTGAACTGTTTTCGAGATACTGACAGTTGAAAACTGGCCGTCATCCAAATTCGATTGGCGACACAATCTATTTGAGATTTTAATGTTGCCGGTGATTTTCGCTAGATCTGCCAACGCTGCACTTGCAAATTATTTTTAAAATATAGTTTATCATCTGTTACGGTCATGCACCAAATTTGAACAAGTTCCCCTTTTTGATCTCCAGAACTTTTTCCGTTGTTGTTATTTTTTTGCACATTTTGTGCTATAATCGATACATTTGACATATTTTCCATTGTATTGGGATTTTATCACGAGTATATGTTTGCAGTATGGTAAATTTTTTTAAATCTAATATATTTAGTGCATGACACGGCGAGAAAAAAACATGGAAACCTCTAAAATTCTCACGGATGTTGAAGAAAAGACAAATAACGCCTCACCTTAACGAAATTTAACGGGGACTTTCACATAACCTTAAAGCTCAGCTTCAAGATTACCTTTTACTTTTTTAAATTAAGACCCGTATATATTTCCCTTATTTTTTTTAAGTATTTTATATTACCTATTGTATACACAAATATATATTAGAAATCGGAATAGATCCGTACAACTAGCTGTTCCGATTAAAGGGGTTGCACCGCATTTAACATCTCATCCATCAAACAAAAAGTCAGTGGCTATCAAAAAACAGAGGGTGTTCTTTGAAGCGATGCGGTCAACAGATGAAGAAAGAATGAGGCTACCTATATTTATTTTGTCTACTTATGCTTACGTTTTCCAACACCCTTAGGCAACGGTCGACCTTCTTGAGTTTGTCGAGCAGGACGTCCGTCCACGACACGACGTAGTCCGACACCTGCTTGCAGCACTCGTAGATCGTCTTCATGATATGCTCGAGGCCGCCCAACTCCCTTAGCTCCTCCTTGAACCACTCGCCCGCCCGTTTCGACGTTAAACTTAAAAGGGTTTCCATCGCCAGCTGACCCGTCTGCAAAAAACGATCGATCTTTCCGGAAGATCGTCCGCGTGGGTCAAACTCACGGTGATGTTCTCCAGATTCAGATGCATCGCGTGACCCTTGCTCTGGATCTCCTCGCACAGTTCCCGCACCTTCTGCTTGTTCTTCTCCAGTTGGCCGGAGCTCAGGCCGCACACGTCGAGAGCGTGCTTATAGCTGACGTCCGACTCCAACAGGTTCAGCATTAGTTCCAAACAGTCCCGATCCAGGTCCATGTTGAGCCGATCCTGGCTCAGGACGAACATCACAGTCGCCGTGCACAGTCCCAAACTCTGCACGTTATCGATTATTGTTAGCGAAGTGACCCTTACAAAAAAAAAAACAAAAAAAAAAAAAACAGGAAAACACTCGCCTGGTCTTTGGTGGCATCGTGAAGCGCCTTGAAAAACTTGGCAACGGTGCCGTGCGCGCGCACATGCATCCTAAACGCGGGCGCCATGCACTTAGAAGCCAGACTGATAGCCGACAAGCATCGGGTGCTGATCGGATTGTTGTCCTGGAGCGTGTCGAGGATATAATCCACGTCGTCGTTGAATTCCTGAAACTCGCCGATCTCCTGAATCTGGTGGGCCTTCTTCACGTTCCGGACGACCATGTAATACTAGAAAAACGACGTTGCCAATTCGGGCGGGTAAGAAAACAAAACCGGTTAAATACTGACGCCCTTGTCGCTCTTGGCGCATTTTATACTGGCGACTTCCTGGTCCGGGTCGTCGTCGACCACCTTGGGCACCCTCACCAAAGGCTCTCCCTTAAACTCGTACCCGTCGATGGCTTCGTTCTCGACGCTCGGTCTCGCGGGGGTCTCCCCGCCGACCTTGTCCTTGTCGTCGATCCACTTGTGCACGTATCTCGCCCGCCTCTTCTTGCTGCCGTCTTCCACCTAGGTTTTAGCTAATCAATACCGCGTATGAGCACCATATTCGCGAACAACTATCATTTCGCAATATTCTCTTACACCTGTAGCTACAACAGACCTTCTACCTCGATCTGAAAACTACAAGTCGCAAAAATTTGAAATTTTTGAATATTTTTTGGGTTTTAGACATATTTTAAATTTTTTAATTTTATGTGAAAAATGGCGTTCGCAGACTAAACAATATCAGCAAATTTTTGGTCTACTGAACTAATTTTCCAAAAAGAATCACCCCCCCCCCCCAGCAGACCAAGTAAAAGCAAATTAAACGGTAATATCTCGAAAAATATAAATATTAGGAATGAATAGCCTAGCACAAAGTGCCATAATTTCTAATTCTAAATAAGATAGGTTAATAAAAATGGTTAGTTTCCATTTAAAATTTAAAAGAATGTGAGATAGGCATAATTATACATAAAATATGCCTAGAATATTCCGACGAAATTCAAAAATATATAGTGTGTTCTATTTAAAATAAGAAAGTTGATGCCCACTTCCGGTAGATCCGGATGTGCTGCCATCTTGAAAATTCTTTGGGCGGATTGACCCCACCAACGTTACTTAAACTCAAAATTTTCAAATTTTAGCTACTTATACGAATAGCCTGTATAGATTAAGGTTAGGTTCTAACTTTATCGACCAATATCAAACTCAGGTCATTCAAACTGGTCATATTATTGAAGATATCAATATTCAACAGATTTTTTAAACTAAATGATAATTTTAAAAATAAGTTACATTAGAAGATATCGAAAAAATTTTATTGGAAAATGCTTTTTTCCAGTTTTCTACAAATGTGCCAACTTTCACGTTTCCAACATAACTTTTCGTGGGACATCCTAATTTAAAGAAATAGGAATCAAACTAATTAAACGGAATAGACTGAATAAGTAGATAAAGCGTTTTTCTTTAAATTTATCGCAATCATTTGATTTTAAAGAAATTCCTCAAATGCCAATAACAGACCACCAAATTTAATATGGTTTTAATATTTAAAAATCAAGTAATTAATTACTTCTTTTATTGTAGTTTTAAACGTCCCAACACGGTACCCTGTGGTACACAGGTCACCTGTGCAGAGTTTATCTTGAATTTTTACCTAATTCCGCCTACAAATGACTGAAAGGGGCCATTAACCACTGCCTAATACCCATGGTACGTAGTCTTTCAAGTAAGATTCGGTATGGCGCAGTGTCAAATCAAAAAATACACCCAAAACTCGTGAGTGAAACAGTGAGTTATTTGAACTAACACCCAGGGAGACACCGACTCACCAAAGCCCTACTCTTAAAGATGCTGCCCTTCTTCTTGGTGATGACCAGCTTCACCGGCGGCGGGTCAGGCGGTTTCTCCAGAATTTTATCTAGGATTTGCTCTTTGTGCCGCTCGATCTGATTGACGCTCCTCTCCGGCTCCGGAACCACTTGTTTGACCTCCATTTCGGGAGCGGTACTGTTACTGTCCGAATCGGTACTCCACTCCTCCTCAATGGTCGGTTTCTTAGGCACTTCGTCTTCGTCTTCTTCTTCTTCCCTCGTCGCCGCGAGCGGTTCCTCCGCCGTAGCGTCCCCGTTTTCCAAGCGCGCCCCCGCGTGCACGTTTTCTTTGTCCTCGTCGGGGGGAGGCGGTTCCAGGTCCATCGGTTTTTCGCTTTCCTCCGTCGTCGCGTCTTCGTTCCTCCAGTCGCGGTCGACGACCGACGCTTCCGTCGCGGCGTCGGTATCCGCCTCTTCCTCCGGAGAGTTCGGCCTCAGCAAATTGTCGTACAACGCTCTACGTTCCTGCTCGTACTTTTCCGCCGGTATATACTGGGGCGACAGATCGCTGTCGTTCTTATCGCTAAACATGGACAGTTCAGCGGGGGTGTCCGCGGTCGCGGGGCTGCCGCTCGGGTCCTGCTGCATACTTCTTCTCGCGCTCCGCGTTATCCTGCAGTTCGTCGGCCGCGACGACGATTCCCGCAACGCCCTGGGAGACGTCGACGTCGACGGCGTAAGAGTGCTCTCCGACTCGTCCGAATCGTTCAGTAGCTGAGATTTACCGTGGCATATCCTTAACACTATCGGCGGCTTCGGCGGCTCGTTGACCGTCTTCAAGTTGTTTTTGGAAGAGAAGAATTTACGAGGACTGGTTTGCCGTTCGCTGCCGGGTTCGTACGCCGTGCGAGCCTTCTTTGAATGGTACGGAGGGGGCGAATAAGCGGACGGGGTCGACGACAAATCGGGTGGTTCGCTGTTGCGGCTCTTGAAAAACTTCTTTGGTTTAGGAGCCGCCGATTCTGCGGAGGCAGCACTGCAAAGAATTAAAATCCCATTTTCGGACCCGCTATCAGAATTGTGTGCCTTTCAAGATCCTAAGCCCTTAGGCCTACGCTGATAATACGGGCACTTTTGAAGCCAACATAACAAAAATTGCTAGAGAAAGCAAGAAATGAAAGAATAAACAGCAACAATGCGTAAATTTAGTGTGGTCGTAGATCCTAAGGGGCCATCGCAAAAAAGGCGAAAGCAAGTGTCTCGACATTTTTTACTTATCTAAAAATGTGAACTTTAAAGACTGACTGATGATTGATAAACCACTGCACATAAAATAACATAAACATAACCCTATTCTATGTCAAGTTTACGCGAAAGTACAGTGGGGTTTTATATCCTGCATGAAATAAGGCTCAGGAAACACGCGCGATACTCTGAGATTTACTCACCTCGACTCTGTGTCAGATCTGCCATTTAAGGTACGAATAGAGGTAAACGAGGTGATGCCCCATTTACCCACAGTGGCCGCGGACCGCGCGGCTGACGGCTTATTAGTGTTTTCTTTAAAAATACTATCGAAATGTAGGCTGGAATGCGTTCCGCTACCGCGGCGATATTTCCCATAACCCCTGGACATCTTGCCCACCAGTATAGGCATCCAGACTCAATCCATTCTGAATAGTCAACAATCTATCATGCTCTCTACGTCGTCGATGACAAATTGTCCTTCCTTCGCTTTCGAACAGTCTCTTATTAGATTCAAATTGATTCCCAAATCGCCATTTTTCCCGGGTTTTAACGGGAAACTGCTCTATTCCAATGCTTTCTATCCAAATGAAAACGGCCACTGTTTACTGCTAGAATATCACGGAGCACCAAAATCGACCACGATTTGGATATTTTACCCCGATGTCGGCGAAAAAAAAAACAAATTTCTCTTGTCAAACTGGGTAAATAGCCTTATAAACACGCTAGTAAATAATTGGCTACGGTTGTATGGCGTCTGCGAACGATTGCTTGGTTACGCTAGGTACTGACAGTCACTGACCAATTTTCCAGCTTTGTCTTTTGAATACGAAAAAGCAAGTTTGGCCATTCCTACATACAACACTTTTTTTTGTTAAAACCATTTTGCACCAAACTATAACCCCTTTATGTATTTTTATTACCAAATACCTGCCCCACCGATACGTAATTTTTATATTTTTAAATATATTGTTGAATTTCTGCTGGCAGCTTTCCGAATTGGTAGTGATTTTGTTTCCTCCGCAAAACTCAGATGCCCACGGCACTGTTTTGACAGATAAAAGCGCTTCTGCGTCGACGTGTCCGTCGATATTTTGAAACGTCCAGAAACGATGCAAATTAGTTGGATGTTCAGTTTGAAAAATTGCTAACGATATGAAGCAGTTATTAGTTTTTATTTCGATTTTAATTAGTGTGAATGTTATCACTGCGCAACGGGCGCCACCCGGAATAAATCCAAATCATTACCAACATCAGCAGGTAACATATGTTTAGGACGATTTTATTTGGTTAAAAGCCCAATTTTTATGGTTGTGTAAAGGTTTGCGCTATGTGAATGTAGTTTCAGCAACAGTTCCAACAAGTACCTGTTCAACAAGTACCTGGACAACAATACCAACAAGCACCTCCCCCTCAGTACCAACAAGTGCCCCAACAACAGTACCAAGCACCTGCGCAGCCTCAGCAACCACCGATCCAGCATCAACCGCAAGGTGGTGGCCATCATCATGGAGGCCATCATGGGCAACCCCAACAAATTCTCAACGCCGCAAATATTCAGCACGAAAAAGAGTAAGCCAGCCATTTGTACTGGCGGATCATTTAACACTTATGGATTGTTTTAGGCATATTGCGGAGCACCTTGAAGTTCCCATCGACACGAGCAAAATGACAGAACAAGAATTACAATTTCATTACTTTAAAATGCACGACGGAGACAACAACAATAAACTGGATGGCTGTGAGTTGATAAAGTCACTGATACATTGGCACGGTGAGTTTCATTAATCTGTGGGCGGTTTTTATAGCAAATAAAATAATGCGGCTTTGGTACTTGTGTCAAGATGATTGGAAAATATAAACTTAAATCTGACATTCTCATAATGTGTTTGATAGAAATACTTCCTATTTTTTAATTTGTTTCTAAAGAAAAACAATCGATGTAATATTTATACTGCATTGTATGTGCTTTTTTCTGAATCTTAATGTATGTATTTAAAGGACTATTAACTGGACTTGGGTGCAGGCGCGCAAGGAAAGCAAAAGCTTCCAATTTGGGTACTTTAACCTCACCCGGTTCCAATTGATTTGGTGCTATTTTAACGTCGAGTTTTAATTGTCGGTTGCGGCTTTCGTGTGAGTGGCGTCTCGTGTTTTTGTCTCAGAGCAGGGTAGCAAGGAAAAGCAAGGGGTGGAGGAGAAGGTCTTCAAAGACGACGAGCTGGTAAATTTAATCGACCCGATCTTAAACGTCGACGACACCGATCGGGACGGTTACATCGACTATCCGGAATTTATAAGGGCGCAGCAAAAGGCGACCGGCGGGCAACCGCAGCAGCAGCCTGGGTCCCATTAAGTAGGTGTGTGCGTCTATGGGGGTTCGCGGTGGTGGGGGGAGTGGCGTCGGCGTCTGCGGACATTTTATCACGAAAGGGAGTCCTTAATTTTAGATGACGAAAAGAAAGTGAACCACGAAGCGCCCCTCTTTGAGGACGCGAAATTGTCGGAGCTCATCGACGCCCTACTCGGGGAATTGGACACCAACAAGGATGGCTATGTCGACTGGGTCGAGTTTAAAAATAATCAAAAAATCGCCAGGTTAGGCTAATTTGTTGTTGTTTTATTTTTTATTTTTTTGCTGGGGGCTTGTTATTTTTGTACATTTTTCAAACAATAAAAGACTATTTTTTACCAACGATGGTTTATTTACTGCTTCTTCTGCGCGGGCCTGGCGAACAGATTGTCCTCGGGCATCAAAATTCTGCAACACGAATTAAGTTTCTGTTTTAAAAAAATGGGTCCTCCGCCAAAAGACATCTCAGAGATCGGACAACCTCTGAATATTTCTGGGCCGAACGCCAATCACATTCTAAACGCAAACGATTACCACTGAACTACGTTAATAGGATGGTACTAGATTTTGACCTCTCGGAGACGTCAGGTGCTATGGTATTTTTGACGTTTCGATTGTGGTTCAAAATTGGTTTTGAGCTGTTTAAGAGTGGTGAATAACCATTTACAAAAATCCTAACTTCAGTTTTCACAGGGCATGTTCGTCCGTGCACGAATATTGATTCCCCATCAATTTTTGCGGAACAAAGCGACGCATGTGGTTTTGGTCATTTTGTCAAATTAAGACACTGTTAGAAATGCTATTGCGTTACTGTCTTAGCACAACACATAAAAATACTATAATTAAAATATATACTTTTTGTATTTATCTTTTTAATCTTGATCTGTAAGTGCAAGTTCCACAGTCTGCGGATATTTCTTTGAAGAATTTTGATGCTTTTGTTTAAAGGTTTTTTTTTGTGATTAGGTACTAATATGACAATATGAACAACATTTTTGAGTGCTTTACAAATTCAAAAAATATGGGTAATAAAATGGCAGTTTCTTCTGAATATTTTTATGTGGTTCCTGATGAAAAAGGTGAAAACAAGAAACGTTTATTACACTATACCACAGGCAAACAAAATGTTATCAATTACGGCTTCATCCATTTTTAATAAATTAGCATCAAAACTGAAAGGCAGCAAACTCTTTGTGAGTCAAAAAAAAAAAAGGTCAAACAGTATATTATTTTTACTCGTAAAGTAAATATTAATATTAACGTGCGCATAAAAAATAGAAAGCCGACAGTGGGTGCTAAAATTATTTTTAGACTTTGAAAATTATACAGGCTGTTTCATTAAGGGTGAAAAACTGTCATACCTGGGAAACTACTAGACCTTATTATTAAAATGGATATGAGTAATATCTTACAATTCAAGATTTTTCCGAAAAATTCCAAAATTATAACGTTAATAACATTTCCGACGTATTGTCTAAGTCTTATTGGCGTACCGACTTCAACAAAAAAAACAAAGAAAACGTAATCAAGCAATTGCGAAGTAAATTCCTAAGCCCTTCTCTGATGATTGTTGTTGACATTTAAAATTGCATAGATAAACGTATAGTGACATCGCACAGCATAAACTTATGTTTCTAACTGTAGAATGTGATTGGCTGCACCAAAATCTGTTCAATCGTCATTCATAAATGTTTGTTTCATTTTATGAATGAATCGTCGCGTCCCCGTGGGATATAATGTCACGCCAACCACCAGGTACTCACACGTTCGAGTTGTTGGCCATGCCGGGGACCGTAATCGGAGCGAGTTTCTGCTCGTCCGGAACTTTGACCGTTAACGACGACTTGGGACCCGTTTTCCAGGCGTTTCCCTGCTCGTCGACGACCGACGCCTCGACTGCCAGCGAGTACTGGCCGCCCCTAGGGAACGCGAGCAGGAACTGCGCCGAGAAAAAGTCCTTGTGCGGACTGACGGTTTGAGACAACACCGACACCTGCTCCAGCGCCTAATCGCGATGGGACGTTTGAACTACCATAAGAAGCGAGCGCGCGGTGGTTTCGTAAAAACATGGCAACGTTGCAGATTAAAGTAAAATTTTAGTTTGCTAGGACTGCAAACTTCCAGTCGCCGGTTCATACTACTACTACTACAATTTGCGTTAAGTTGTCAGAATTCCCCCGTACTCTGTCTCCAAAAAATAAAAGCGATATCGCAAAAGCCAGGTTTTAGCGAAATACGACCGCAGGCGCCGTCACGCCTCACCTTGGCATCGATGGCCTCCTTGTTCTTGCTGCCGCTTTGCAACTGCGACGTGACGGCGATGACGACCTCCTGGATCCTTCGGAATAGTCCGGCCTTCATGCCGTGCTGGATCACGCCTTCCACCTTGACGGCGAGCTGGGAGCCCGCCTGCACGCTGATAAACTCGCCAAGCACGCGCGGCTGCGGCGAGATCGCTAGTTTCACACTGGTCGACTGCAACACTTGGAAAAAGTACCTCGGGATCGGTAGCGGCGCGCTAGCCAGCACTTCGGCAATCTTTTTCAGCACCTCCGCTTGTTTGTGCGTGATCGTGGCCACAGTTGAGTCTTCCAGCAGGTGCTGAGCGACCGCTTGCGCGTCCGCGCACCCCTTCACCAGCGGCCGCGACTCTAGCCGGACGGACCTGGTGCCGCCGAATTCCATGGGGCCGTCGCGGATGCGGGCACCGCCCGTGCCCACACACTCGACACACTGCTCAGTCAGTACGCACATTTGCTGCAGTCTTCCGGCGGCACGAAATTCATTTATTTAGTTATCTACCAAGCACCGGCCGAATAAACACTTTAACACAACAGGGATATGCAAATATTGAACCTAACCCAATAAAAATTCCCTCCGAGAACAGCGTATTATGTAATACAATATAATGCCATCAACGTGAATACAGATGCGTTCCAAGTCCCAAAGAATTTTGGTTTAAATCACTGGTGTAGTTTCAGTTAAGAACTACAATATTCGAGTTTTCGTCTATTATACAGGACGCAATATTTGAAAAAAACCTTGTTCGAAATCGCTATTATTGGTACAAATTTTTATATTTACCAAAGTTTGATATGACTTTGCAGTTAGTTCGAGTTCTTAGATGAAAAGCACTTTATATGTAAAGTTATATAGTGGTCCGCACTACAATCAGATCACATCATAAGGAATAGTATTGTGCTGTGCATCTCGCAACTTTGAACAATCAGCTGACGACATAAACACTGAAAAGAAAGGGCCCGAGATGGGATCCCTGAGGAAGCTCGACCTTGAGCCTATAAGGATTTTTGCAGAGGACATGAACTTGACAGCCCTCCTTCAGAGCTTCCAAAACAAAGTTAGCGCTAGATAATGGAAAATCGCAGACGACACTTGTAAAAGCTAACTGTATTGCTAGTGAACCTAGTATACTCACATTTGCATGTTCTCGAGAGTGGCGGGGTCAGCGTCGAACGCCGTCTGGTAGAGCCTCCAGTGCAGGTCGCCACAGTTCTTGAACTCTTTCGCGCACTTGCGCAGCTGGTTGGTGATGTAGCCGTGGCGTTGATGCTCGTCCCGCGTATTCTGCACTATGGTGGCCGCGATCGCGGGCGGCGGCACTATGCACAGGATGTTGCACGTGTAGATGAGCTGCGCGAGGCACTGTAGGAATTCGACGCGGATTTTCATGTACTCCGTCTGAAACGCGAGATTATGGGAAGGGGTGCTGGCCGCTTTGAGGGCCGCCACCGCCTTGTTGTAGTGGATGATCGCTTTGTCTAGTCTCGTGACAAGAGGGGCGGATTCGTCGCTGGATAGCAGGGCCTCGGCCCGGCACATCTCTCGCAGGCACGCGAGCCAAAAGTGAAAATGCTCTGAGCTGACTTGCTCGGTCAGTTGTTTGAAGACGAGGTGGGCAATTTGGTGGTGGCCGTAACGTATCGCGGCCCGGGCTGCAAAAGGGTTTATTAATAATTTAATATTAAACTCCATTTTTTCCACATTACTACCCTACGTTATTGAGATTTGAAAAACAAAAAATCATATTTTGAATGCTACCTTAATATTAACATTTTGCATTTACGTCAACAGAGTCAGAGTCTTAAACGCGGTTGGTTATTATGGACGTTTTAAGTAATACCACATTTGACTGTTTTATGTTTTCTGAAATTTGATACAATTATCATTATCGGGCGTGGACCGTCTCAATGACGTTTCGCCAAACATGCTGCTAACTTCTTCAAAACGCTGCCTGAAACTGATTTGATGATAGCTCGGCACCCGCGGCACAAGCCTCCCAACCATTCTAACTACTAGCCAAAAATTGTATTAATTTATTGTCACAAAATATTCCATCCATTCCATTTTCCAGTCAAAGCGCTTTTATTATTACCTACAGGCCATTGTTAAACTTGACTTTAACTTACATGATTTTATAAATTCGCTTCAAACTGACGGCCGTAAGTTTAAAATTTTTGCTATCAGAATATCAACATAAAATAACAAAATATAACTAACTAACAAATAAACTAATAGGAATTTTATTTTAAAAGATTTGGACTGCTCGATCCATTAAAAATTTGTATTGTTGCATAACACCTATTCCTTTTATAAGTAATCATTAAAATCTATTTTTGTCGGAGCACTCATGCTAAAATTCCGTAAATTAAATACGATTGTCACATCAAATGACTGTCAACAATTACGTCAAGATACTTAAATTTATTACAAGATTTAATGCCCAACTCAGTTAACTTGAAATTTACAGGTAACATATAATGGTAATTGATTGCCATGGAAACTATTAAACCATTTTATGTATTCTATAAAATTACCTTGTATTTGGTCTTTTTGATTTAGTTTAAACCCAGCCCATTACTCTTATTGTTACCTATGCAGTAATTCGCCCACAGCTTGTTGTCGGCCGAGGCCGCGGCCAGCACCGCGGTCTCGGCCTCGCGGGTCCATCCACGGCCCGACATCATCTGAAACAGCAGCGTGCACAGCATGATTTTGGTACGCGTCTGAACGTCATCGCTCAGCGAGCCAGCGGCGGTCAGCAGTCTCAGCGTCACGTCCATCAGAGGCAGCAGCGTTTCGGGTTCGAGACTGCCGATGGCCCCCAGGGCTTCGCAGACCACGATCGTGTAATCTGTGGAGGGGAGAACGTCAGCGGCGCGCGCATCGCCGCACAGTGGTTATATGACAACGTCCCCACCCCTCGGTTTTCAAATAAAAATAGAAGGCAGTTACAAAATTCTAACCTCAACAAACAACTGCGTGCTAGGACTTCTATTATTTATTGTTCTCTTATTCTTTTCTTCTTCTTTTTTTATTCTTCTATTATTATAAATGAATATTGTGCAAAAATGATTAATATTTTTTTTTTAACAAAAACCTATGTTGGCATTAGGAAATATGAAAAATAAGTCAAGCTATGTTTTATGAAATCCACAATTAACATGTCATATTAATATTAAAATATTTTCATATCTTCCAATATTTTAAGCTACATATACAGCAAAATATTAAATTTTGAATGAATATGAAAATCTAGAATGCAACATTGCAGCAAACCATCCCCGCTACCTCTGTGTTATTACTACACTACAGCAATTATGTTCATATAAGTTATAGTTACATCTCAAACTTTTTTATTCTGTGTGTACTTTTAGTCAGTTAATTTTATGTTTATTTTTTTTTTTCATAAAAAAAGATTTAGTTTGGAAATATCACAAAAAATATTCACAGTCAACCATCAACGACGATTTTAAATTTGTTAACAAAAAAAATAAAATTATTTTTTTACGTATTATGTCGTTTCTTTACAAATAAACTTTTTTTTATATAAATAAATATTTGAATTGGATTTCAGGACTTCGATCTAATAGTCTTCCTATTACTTTTTCCGTTCTTTTAACCATAACCCTGAATCTAAAACTACTTAAAAAATAATAAAAATGAAATTTTCCGTATTTCTCAATATTAATTATTGATTTAGTGAAAATAAATTGTACACTTCGATATTCAAAATAAAGAACCAAGTATCATGAATAAAATACGTCTCTCCTTCTAAATTATTTCACTTATCAAACAATAACCTAATCGCGTAATTAACAGCACTTCCTAATGCTGCAGGGTGCTTACTTAAAACGAAAATCAACAAAAACGTTCCGACTTCTGTGAGAGTGAGATAGCCAATGCCAAGCAAATCAGTAGTATAGGAATATAGTTTCTACAATTAGAATAAACCACTTTTGTCAAAAAAAACTGAATTGTTCGACTTCTGCTATGTTCGGGCTAGAAAAGATATTTTTTTACCTTTTACCTTTTAGGGGGTGAAAAACTGAAGGTTGTTGGGAAAAACAAAATTCTAGCTTTTAGTAAAAGATGAACATAGTTGAGCGTTGAGGGTTTTCTGGTTGCATTACCAGAACTCCAACACCCGTAGGTTAACGACAATCCAAATTTTCCCGCCAAAAGTGGCACTACTATACTACTAGAACTACAATGTCGCGGGAATAAAGGTTCAGCTGCGATTGTACTCTATACGTCTGTCGGTACGCGCCCATAGCCCAATGAGTTTTACCGTTAACGTCCGTCAACCTAGAACCGAGAAGTTCAACGAACGTCTGACAGTAGTGCGGCTCCGCCTTGCACAGCCTCACCGCGCACTTTAGGGCGGCTTTCAGGTCCTTCGAGCAGCCGCGATCACCGAACGTGAGCACCAGTATCAGCGTTTCGATTGCGACGATGACGTCCTCGGCGTCGTCGACGTCGAGGCGTTCATCGAAACAACAACACAAGATTTGGGTGACGATCTGTATGGCGCGGGCGGCGATTCCCGCCTCCATCGAGTACGAATGCTTCGAGCAGAGTTCCCGCAACTTGGAGCCGGCGTGTCGGTGATGGTAACACACTTTCGGCGACTCGACTAGCACCTGTATAAAAACGCATGCGCTCAACGGCCTGGATTTGACAACGTCGGCGGCGTCGTACCTGGAGGACGTAAAGGGCAGGCATTAAAATCCGGTTTTGCTCGGTCGACGACGCGTACTCTATGATCTCGTCGACGGCCCCTGGCGGCCACAGGTGCGCCCCCGGACGCGCCAACTCGTACAAATGTTCGAGAGCCTTCAACTTGACTTCCCAACGCGGGTCGTTTTTCAAGTATTTCAGCAACAAAGTCACCTTTCACATGCAAAAATTCACTATAAACAGGAGCCCATCAACCAGCCCATATATTTCCTATCTAGGATTTATTTGTGAAACTTAATATCACATAAATTGCACCATATATAATTCATTTCTGTAATATGTGGGATAATTTCTCTGATACAACCTCACCTGACTGGGAATGTCAACTAGGGTAGTGGCCGCCAGTTTGGTCAAGGTGTTTAGGGTAACCAAAACGAAATCTTGAGCTGGATAGCTTGGCAACAGGTTCAAACACAAAGTTCGTACCATGGCAGCTGTATTGGTGTCGTGATGCATATATTGCAAGATCGGTATCAATTGCAGCTTCATGTTAGCAGTCGTAGCTTGTCTTTGTATCATGTCGGACACCTTGTTGCACATACTCACGGCAAACGTCCTAAAAATATGACCCGGTCATCTAGTGACAACACGCACAATAGTTTCTACTTTGATTGAGCTGCAAACTGGATAGCGGCGTAAATTGCAGCTTCCACTTCGACGTTGTCGTGAGAATCCAAGCTCCCCCTAATGCTGTGGTGAATCTGTTGCCGTTCAGGAATAATAGCGGCTACCGCGCCGAAAGTCCTTAGAGTGACGGCCCGAGCGATCGGGTCGTTGCTATGAATGACGCTGTATATCCTTCTGACGAACTCGTCGACGTTTGATATTTTGTCTAGGTGTTTTTCGCTCTGCTGGCACACTCTCAGAACGCATAGCCGCAGAAAATTATTGCTACGACAAATCGACGGTAACCGCACAATTTTCAAAGGCTGAACGACTCACCCCATGCGAAATACATCGGCCAATTTCAATAACGACGCGTTTATCAGAATCGGAAACGGGTACTTTTCGAATAATTTCGGAAACCTGACTATGGCCTCGCACTGTTCGCCCACCTTTCCCGACCTCAAGCCTGCAAATATCTTCTGCAGTCCGGCTTACTGCTGATTTCGGCTTACCTTTATCCAGTTCCGTAAGCGCAGAATTCGCATCCTGTTCAGGTTCCCCCAGGTTTTCGTTAAAACTGGTCACACGCACACCTAACATCTTCCACCCACGAATGTCAACAAAACATTGCTATCAATGACAGTCTGGCAATGCCGATTCTTCTTCTTCTTAGTTATCGGAAACACGCGAGGATCGTTCGGCCACGACTACGAAGAAAACCATCTTTTCTCCTATACTTTTATTAGTACACTTCCCAAAAACAAAGTTTCTGATAATCCATATACAAGATAGAAAACTTAATTTATTTTTAATTGTGCAACAATTATAAATAACAATTAAGTACAAATCACAAGATCACAATTCACAATCTAGAACCGGCTCGCTATTCCACCGCCACGACTGTCGGAATGCGAAACCAAATCGTCTTTCCACTTTTCCACGCTGTTACTGCTATTGTAAGGCTCGTCAATTGCGACAACCTTGTTCCCTGTTATCTCCTCAAAGTACCGAACGGTCGATTCCGAAAAAGTAGGCGAACGAGCGACTTCAACTCCGATTGTTCCATCGGTCATAACGTGAAATCTGGCGCTCTCGATCGCCTCCGTGACATTTTGTCCGCCAATTACAAGATTTGCTAGAAGTTGGGTGGCCATCGCGACGTTGTCCGCCCCCAGAACGATTCTACGGCCGCAGATAAAGTTATTGTCAGTCACTATGAGGGCGATGCGGCTGCAAGGTCGCGGTCTCTCCTTTACGTCTTGCACGTAAACAAACTCGTTCTGTTCTTTATCGCCGAACAGGTCGTACATGCCCCTGAAGACGAAAACGTCTTACCAACATAGATACCAAAATTGTTAGTTGGCGCAACCTTGGAATTTTTCACCCCTTGTTGCCAAATATTCAATTATCATACTATACTTTTATACTCCTTTTTAAAAAAAAAATTTTTATGGCAAGAGTTGGAAAAAAATTTGATGTCATTTTTCACTCATTGTTCTGTTCATGCGTTAAATTTAAAAGTGAAATAGAAAAACTAAAATGATGTGAATTTTATTACTCCATATTTTAATCTGAGATGGAATTTTTCACGAAACAGTTTAATATAACCACAATTTTACTATTTTGTATAATTTCCTGGTTAAATCGAATAAATATAGCAGTTTGGCAACACTGCACGGCAGGATGATGTTATACAACCGCAGTTCAAATTTCACTGCCTACCAAATATCTAAACTGCGGGATTACAGAAAATCTAGCGCTAGCAATACTTACGTCACAAGCGACACGTAGTTCTCGTCGGAATCCATAACCGCAACATTTGAACCTGTGCCTTGATGGAAGCTCGTGGAAAGGTTAAATTTCTTGTAAGTGCCGAGCGTGGCGTCGACGAGGGCGTGAAAGCGTTGGGGCACTGGTGCCCCTGCGGCGTCTGTGAAGTTATACTTTTCGATTTCCTTAAGGTTGTCCAGCAGCGCGGGTCCGACCGTCTCGACCCCAGGAACGTAGATATTGTAACCGTAAAATGTTGATTTTATCGCTGGAGATCCGACGGGTTCGTTAGCAGAGTCGATGTAGTTTGTATACAGGTCTGTAAGCGATTCGGGGATATGTACCGAAAATTTAAAGTGAGCTTAACACCGACCTTCTTTGGTAATATTTGCGATCGTTGCGAGGGTGTCTGCAAGAACCTGGTGCGACAGCAGCTGTCCGGGCTCCAAACGGCCGTAACGATGTTGCGCATTTGCCTTGTTCACTGCCTGTACCAGCATCTTCGATACGACGTAACCGTTCCTGTGGGACAAAGCGGGTTTTCGCACGACCTAACCTAAATGGATGGAAGCAGCGCACGTCGCGTGCGATCCAAACCTTTCGATTCGACAGTTTTCAGTTTGAATATGACATTTTTTCCGCCAGTATTTTGTCAAAATATTACCAGATACCATTAAATTTTCAAGAGAGAAAATGACCGTTTAGAAATAAATGGCTCATAATTCCCGTTTGATTGTGTCTAATTAGTGACATGCGCGGAAGATCCCTTTTACGGTATCTAAACCATAGAAAAACGAACCCATAGAAAAGCTACAAAGTGTTATTTGGTTTGGTGGAATTTGATTTTGACATATAATTTTAAAATGATTTAGCAATTTATTGTGTATTGTCCATTTATTTAATTTTTGTATTTTAGTATTTTGTAAGCTGTTAAATTTAATCCGATTTTCCACCTTTTGCAACACAAGTAGCATTTTTTACCTTCAAATTAAAAAAGGGCGCGGATTTCACAACGCTTAAGGTATTTGTGTTAGTTTGTAATAATTTACCAAATATTAGAAAGCAATTTTTGCATTAATCCTTTCGAGTATTCTGCATACGCGCCATATAGAACTTATTAAGCATTGTCTCATAATCACTTGTCACAGTCCTACTACGTTGTTGAATGCATAATATGGTACCTTTAATTTTATTAATTTTTCAGAACGTTTGATCAGTGTATGAAAACGTAAATTATTATCATTCTCTCAGTTCAATAATGTGGATATACGCGTCAACTCAAGGTCATCAAAACTGGCACCCCTGAACATTAAAGATACCCACAAGCTTTGACGCTTCTCTAAATGTTCGTTTTTCTCTGATCTAAACGGACGTAAGTACATACTTGGCGAGGTCAGCTGCGGGTTTAACGAGATCATGCCAGGGTAAGGTGCCGCGTTGTCGGTGGATGTAAGCCAATCCCGACACCAGAAAGGGTAATTTTAGGGTGGGTGTATTGGAGACGCTGAAATTTATTACTGTGGGCGGGAGACGATCCCGGTGGTTGTAAATCATCATTTGCCCCTCCCTTAAATTAAACGAACGTTTGCGATAACAGAAAGTCACTACGCGAACGGCGTACTAACGCATCTAATCCCGTGACGTGTGGCGTCACAACGGCTAAACACAAAGTGCAGGCAATTGCGGCGTCCACCGCGTTGCCGCCCTCCTTTAAAATTTTCGTGCCCGCCCTCGAACATTCAAGGCTGTCGGAGGCGACGCTTCCATGCGGAACAACCTAAAATATATAGCAACCGGTATTAAAATAAAAAAAAAACATATTGAAAACAGTAAATGTATGGGTATATCTAGTAAACCTCGTGTGACGCAAACAGTCGGTAACCACACGAAAACTGATAACTGCAATTAAAAAAATACGGACCTGATAATCGCCGTAGTAGATTTGGATTAGGAGGGCTGCGGTGATGACGACGGTCAGTGTTCCAAAGGCGACGTTTACGAATTTAGAGCCGCTGAGGCTGTCGTCGTGGCACTTGTACCATTTCGGCGTCTTCAGGCCCGCCTGGTTTAACGGGATATCCTCGCGAAATGTATCCGGAGCGGTCGCTATATATGCGATTATTAAACAGTATATTTCATCGAACAGATTCACGTCATTAATAATCATTAATTTTGTCCCTCCTTCAATTATTTTAGTGAGGTTATGCCGCAACGTATATTTAAAAATAATACCTGAGGCGGTGTTCGTGGAAGTCATATTTCCCGAACGCAAAAGTATTACATATTACTTGTAAACAACGCACTGCAAACGGAACACATTAACGACCGACCAGCGACTTTCACAGGCGAATGACTAACAACGCCTTACGGTAACGTTTCCAAGTGCTTTAATCGCGCCTTACTTCCACTTCCTTGACTTGCGAGGTGGTGATCGGTTTGATAGTTTTGCTCCTCGAGACCGTCAAAGAGGTGAACATTTTACTCGCTAGATTTTAGGCAAGTGGCTTGGATTAAATGTAAATTCAACCCAATCATTCATTAAATTAAAGAATAATTTCATAATGGGTAGAAGTGGACGCATTATTCGGCAAGAGCGATTAGTTTTTAAAGAATGTACCTGATATCTCAGAAACATAAAAACTTCAACTCTAGCCAGGTTTGTTGTAGATAAAAGACGCAAACACGAGACACCCCCTTTAGCCGAATAACTAAAGCAGAATATTTTGATCTCTAGAATTTTTTTCAAATTTTTCCTCACCTTTTAGAGACATCCTGTATATCACTTCCATTAATATTATCCAGGAAGTATCTTTGGAAAACACTTTTTAGTTTGATAATCGTAAAAGAAACAAACGAATTCTCCATTAAGAGCGATCTCTCAAACTCCACGCAGCTCCAACAGATGGCACGCGAGGACCAGCGCAGTCTTTCAAAACGCCTGTTACCGACCGCGCGTCAACAAATGAAACCTAACCAACAAACTCTGTAAATATGCTTTAGTATTAGAAAATAGCCTTCTGCACAATAAAACAAATTTTTGTAAGAAATATGTTTAAAAATACGTTTCAGAGCGGTTTCTTGTCGATTTTGTACAGCATCGGAAGCAAGCCGTTGCAAATTTGGGACAAGAAAGTGAAAAACGGCCACATTAAAAGGATAACGGACGAAGATATCCAGTCGCTGGTACTGGAAATAGTCGGATGCAATGTTAGCACGACTTATATCACTTGCCCGGCGGATCCCAGAAAAACGTTGGGTATAAAACTGCCCTACTTGGTAATGATTGTGAAAAATTTGAAAAAGTACTTTACATTTGAAGTCCAGGTTGGTTGAATATCTCAACGCTAGGTTGTAGTTGATTTTTGCGATGCTTTGCAGATTTTGGACGACAAAAACGTCCGGAGGCGTTTCCGAGCGAGCAATTACCAATCGACGACTAGAGTGAAGCCGTTCATTTGCACCATGCCAATGAGATTAGACGAGGGATGGAACCAGATTCAGTTTAATGTTGCTGACTTTACCCGAAGGGCTTACGGTACCAATTACGTCGAAACTTTACGCGTCCAGGTGCACGCAAACTGTCGTATACGTAGGGTGTATTTCTCTGATCGTTTATATTCTGAAGATGAATTGCCGGCGGAGTTTAAATTGTTTTTGCCTATACAAAATAAAAATCGGACTATCGTGGCTGCGAATTAGTGTTGACGTTGACAAAGGCGCGAAATTTGATCCAGGAATTGCATGACATTGTAGCACCAAAACTAGCACGTCCCGATTTAACTTAAACCACACCACAAACCCACTCAGGTCGCTAAGTGTTGAATAAATTTTGATTATGATCCTAATATGTGTTTTTTTTTACATTTCTTCTTGTTGGCTTCTGAGAGAGTAGCAATAACATCCTCAACTCTACATTTAAATAACTGGGAAAAAAATAATCGACTGATGTCGGTGTTTGCCTGGGTCTTATGGGGTGGCTTGGTGGTTAAACCGTAATTTCGAACCTGGTGGCGATATCTGTCGTTATCTGGCTTAAGTGTTAGTTAACTCCATCTTACGATAGGTGTCGCGACACACACCTTCCGTGTTGAAACAAAGCAGACGAGTCAATTTTCCAGATTTTATTGTAATGCATTTGAGGACAACAAAAGAAAAAACGCACTAAAGCAAATTACGAGAGACCCGCTGTCGGTGATTTCACTGCCGCTCGCTTCAGCCGAGCGTCCACATCGGGCCTGGCAATTCTAAATTTAGAATTGAGCAGAACAAGCTCGGCTGCCAAAAAAGTTCGTGCACATTCCGCCGAAAAATCGAAATAGTATCGTGACGATATTTTTGGAATAGCGTAAATCCAGACTCGCAACGACCCAGGACCGTATTTATCGCATTTCGGAAATGCCCGTTAATCACGGTTGAATCGATAAGTAAGTACCGTGTAAAAAAGGATGCAGAGACCGCTTATTTTACGTATCGCTTCTCGGAGGATACGGAAGCGACGTCGTCTCAACTCCAAGCTGGCCTGATGGTCGTGGTTTGCCCCGTTTCCCTCCGATCCGACCCTGCAACCCCCGCAATCGGCGCGTCACAGACGGAGCGCCCGCGATCCGTTTTCAGTTTCCGGTGGCGTTCGAGCGCCCGCAGCGCCCTCTGGAAATATAAAACTCGATCCTCTCTTTGCGTCCGGCTCCACTTCTGGTTTTCGCGCACAGAAGGCTAGTGTACCCCCAAACCGTAACGATGGTAAGTTGTTGCAAGTTTCACGCCCTAAAGGCCAGTCCTATTAACTTATAAGCTTGCCGAGTGCGCGAAATAATGGCGACGCGGACTGAAATCGAAACCGAAAACGATGACCTGAAAGATTTCATCATGCGGAAGGCGCAGGCGGCGGCGGATGACGAGGAACCCTCGGGTTCCTCGTACACGAGCCCCCAGTCGCCCCTGCCGAAGATAACGCTTGGCGATGCGCCTTACGTAAAGGCCATCAAGTATTGGAAGAAAAAAGTCTACAAGTCGAAAATAGTATAGAAATAGTTTTTTCTGTTTCGGTATTTCAGGGCGGAGGTACATTCGGTATATTTTATACATGTGGATTTTCGGTGTCGAGTTTCCTGCGTGAAGTGTCTAAAAATTTTGTGCCCGGTGCTTGTGCGCGCGCGTGGCCGACGACCGACGATGCCTTTTTGGGCCGCGACGCCGAGCGTCGGTCGTCGCGCACGCGCGCCCCCTTGTAATCGTTTTTTGCCTGATTTTTGTGTCTCTGTGATCGTCTCTGTCAACTGTCTAAAAATGTGTCTCGTCTTCCTTATATCGTAACACTTGTTTCCGTTTCGTTTAGTAGATAACACTTTGCCTGTCCGTTGGATTAATACCCGGTCCGCGATTTACTGTATAACGAGAGAGAGAGCGAGCAGTTTCGCAAGGAAATTTGCGAACCTCTTCGGCCTCGAAGCGGACTTTCGAAATTCTCATATTTTTTTCCTTTTAGGCGGATCTCAGCGCAAGGGACGTCGAAAGTAAGTACATTCGGGAGAATAAACAGTGTCGGCATCGAACTGCGCTTGCGCACAAACGATACGCCACTTTAAAATACGTTTAATGTTTAAACGCCTATTAAACACAAAAACAAACGAAATCAGCTGCTGTGTGTAAGGTTGCCTACGCTCGCCTTGCGGCATTTAAATCTTTTTCTTACGGGTATTGATAACAAGCGCGCAAATTTTTGGTGGTGCCTCTGTAGTATCATACGATCGTAACAGTCTATCGTCGCCCGGTGTCTAAATATATCCCAGGCGCATATAAGGTCAGCGTGTTATATATTAGTGCCGCACCGAAATAGAACTGCTCGAAGGTGTTTGTTTAAGTAAAAAGTAGCGTAAGTTCTCGGCGACCCACGTTTTCGATTTAGGAAATTTGAGCGGGAAATATATATCTCGCTTTCATCCGTTCCGATGCGTTTCAGGGGCCAATTTTGTCTTCTCGATCTACGACTTCGACGGTAACGGCACCGTCGACGCCGTCAACCTGGGCGATATGCTCCGTGCCCTTAACCAGAATCCCACCCTGGCCACAATCGAGAAATTGGGCGGCACCAAGAAGAAGAGTAAGATCCAGCGCATCCGCCCTAATTCGAAGAAGGTTGTACTTGTCGTTTTGCAGACGAGAAAAAACTTAAGGTGGAGGAATTCCTGCCCATCTTTAGCCAGGTGAAGAAGGACAAGGAGCAGGGCCAGTTCGACGACTTCCTCGAAGCGCTGAAGCTCTACGACAAGGAGGAAAACGGGAAAATGATGGCCGCGGAACTCGCGCACACCCTCCTGTCCCTCGGTAAGTGACGCGCGTTAACCCCGGCGCATCCGCCACACATTAATAAACCGCGCGCTGTTTTACAGGCGAAAGGCTGTCCGACGCGGAGACCGACGAGGTCCTGGCCGACTGCTTGGAGAAGGAGGACGACGACGGATTCGTCCCTTACGAACGTGAGTATTCGCGTGCAAATTTCGGCGACGTCATTTTTTTTTTGACCAGCGAGAGGTCCGTAGTGATTTTCACGTAGCACGTGTTTGAATTTCAGCATTCCTCAAGAAGATGATGGCGTAGAGCGGTAGCCGCGCCTTTATTTTTATTTTTAATTTTGAGTAAGTCGAGTGTTCGCGTCGCTGACTCGCTTTTCCGCTTCTTCGTGCCACCATAACTGCTTTTCGCGTGGCAGCAAATTTCTAACCAGGGGACAGAATCCCGCCGTCGTATTATTGCTTAGCAATTTCATGCACTGTATGAAACTCTCGCAAAGTAATTTTGTCAGAAATAGAAGCAATAAAATTTTGGACTATCACCGTGCATTAGATAGATGAGTTAGTTCAACAAGGTGATCATCGTCGTATTTCGCAAAAACATGGCAACGTGGCTTGAAAAATTAAATGGCAATCTCAAATGGATTATTTTTACATGCATTACGTAAAGTGAGGTATTCATTTTCTATAACTAACACCCCATATATCGTTGAATGTTACGATTCCTGCAAAAAAAATCTATACGACATAGTGACTGTCTTTCAATTTGAATGCGACGTTGTCAAGTTAATGGACAACAACAGGATGTTTGGCGAAACGTCAGCAATTTCGATTGAGCAAAAACCGAGGCATTTATTTTTGTTGCAATGAATTGCACTGAAAGGTCTCGTTAATGAGTTACCGCAACGTCTGCCTGTTTTTTCATTAATAAGTACCGGAACTGGCAATGCTGGACCTATAAAATTGGGGACCCGGAGCTTTTTCGACTTGCAGAATTCAAAAACGCTAACAGCGGCGTTGTCAGATTTACCGCTTTTAGATCAAACGTCATCATTTTGTGGGCTGCCCAGAAGCTGTACAAAAATGATAAAAAAAATAAATGATGACCGATCGCCCAGAGAGTTTCTTGGACCGCTTGGATAATGTAATTTGACGTTTTCAGTGGATTTTGTGTGCTATCTGGGGGGTGTTTAAAAGTAGGGGCCCTTGGTAACCGTCCTCGATATATTTAAATTAAATAACGGTGGTACTTTTAAATTATTGCCCTTCACTTTCACGCATCTCTTTCGCTTTTGTACGCGATATTTTTGATTTTGATTATGGCCGTGTTTTTGCCGAATCCGGCCACTGCGGAACGTCCGGGAATGACGTGCCCTTTCTCAGTTTAAGGGACATCGTCGACGGAGAGACGACGCGTCGCCAGAAGTTTCAGCACCTCCATCCCCCGTCAATCATAATTCGTGGATAATTATTGTAACAATAAACGGAAAATCCAAAAAGAGTGCCAAACGTTTATTGCCACGCCCCCTCACCTCCTCCGTCCGTGCGCCACCAAGAGCCTTTCCATTTCGCCGACCGTGAAACGCGCCTCCGCCGGCGACCCGGCCCCCTTCACCTCCACGGTGACGGCGTCGTCGCGCGATTGCCCGTTCGCGAGAGCCCGGTTCCATATATTCTGCCACAGCCTAAATTTGTCGGCGGTGGTCGCGTTCTCGATCACCCTGAGCAACTCCTCCCTCTGCCCCCGACTCGGTTGTTTCTGGCACGCGCCGCTAGAGACCGCTCGAAACGAGATTTTCGATTCCTGCCACGCGTCCGATGCGGGGTTCACGTACGCGACGTCTAACGACGCCTTCCGTCGGCGCGGCGCGTCGACGGGACGACGGCACGTCTTTAAACTCACGTCGGGGACGTCCTGCGGACTCTTCTCCCACCCCCGCCGCACACCGCGAAAGGTCTCTTCGAGGAGGTCCGCGATTTTGTTCTTCAGGTCGATGCCCGGCCTCAGTATCTCTCCGCCCCACCTCCATACGCCCGGGGACGACGGGTCCTCCGTCGACGAGCAGCAGGGCCTCGGCTCGTATTCCTTCTCCGCCGGTACCCTCACCTGCTGCTCGACGAGCAACGGGTGGACGTGGTAACGCGTCCGGTCCTCCTCTTTCCGCCTGGCTTGGCCTTCGGTCGCGAAACTCGTCAACTTGGTCAGGTGGTTCACCAGTTTCGTGATGATTTTCCTGAAGTAGTCTTTGGGAACCGTGCGTTCCTCCTGCGCGCGCACCTTGCGCTCCAGATCGCCGATACGGGTCGAGAGACGTTCGAACAGGAACCGACACTCCAGGTGCGGCCCGTCCGCCCGCTCGAAGGTCACCTGCGTCGCGCGAAAGCGATGTGGCCGCGGTTAGATTTGGATTTGGATTCCGATTCGCGAATGTTACAGTTTGCCATTTACCTTAATTAAAAAGACGTGTTCCCGTGGACATGCCGGGAAAGTAAGCACGGAAATATTATCATTATCATCAGCAAATCCCAAAAATCTCAAAAAAAAAAAACCTGACAACCACCTCGAAACGGTCGGGAAAAAGTAAAACTATCCCCAATAATGAAACACTCGAAAATTCGATATATTTATTTCGCAATCCCAAAACAGTCTGACGTCGATGCCGATTAGAGAAACATGGTGTCAAATTTAAAGAAAAAACAATTTGAATCGTTTCAGGATTAGGAGCAATAGTTCCATGCTGGTTGTACTTTCTGTTGAAACAATTCAAAAACAAAAAGAGACACCGATTGAAAATTAACTACAGCAATAAAACATGATACAGGGTGTGCAACTTAACACTTCAAATATGACAATTTTTGGGGATAGTTTTATATCTTCCCGACGGTTTCAAGGTTATTGAGTAATACTTGAGTAATATTTTGAAGCTATCCCAAGTGTCTCTTCAATGGTCTAACTGAATATCTGGGACAACGTCAGGTTTTTTTGAGACACATCATTTTGAAACTCTCTTAAGTGACCCTTTAATGGTCTAATTCAATATCTGGGACAATGTCAGGTTTTTTTGCAATTGCGAAATAAATATATAGAACTCTTGGATATTTCATAGTTGGGGTTTTTTATATTTTCCCGACCGTTTCCAGGTGGTTGAGTAACACAGCATTTTGAAGCTCACCTAAGTGGCCCTTTAAAGGTCCGGTTGAATCTGCAAGCGGGAAAGGGGTTATTTTCTGTATAGAAACATTGGATATGGTTTTTGGGAGTTCCCTTACAACATTTCCGTGCTTCCTTACCCAGCATGTCCACAGGAATATGTTTTTTTTTTTAATTAAGGTAAGTACCGAATCGTGCAGTTGCGTCATGGCAGGACATCCTGATTTAGTTCATTACTGGATGTGCACTGAAATTTTTAAATTTGGTGAAAATGAGCAAACTCGCTCGAACAAAACATGAGGCAAAACCGCTTCTATCCTTAATATATAAGTGAGGCTTGGGAAAAAGTTGATTGCATTGCATTGACGCATTAAACGTTGTTCCAGTTGTTATCCATATGCATGAATCGGATTCGGAGAAAGATATTTTTTCCGAAGCTGACTAGTTTTTGTTTCCCTTCATTGCTCTTTTCGTCGTTTTTGTTGGCGAAGCGTTGAGAGTTTTTCAAAAATAAACATGTCAAATATATAAATATTAGTAAATAATGTACCAATACGCCACTGAACTAAGTTTTCATGATCTCATTATAACAGAATTATAATACGTATATAAGTACGTCACGTCAATGGTCAGTAATGAGTTAAGAGCTATTGATCCGAACAATACAAGTCCGCGAGGTACGAACCGATTTTTTCCTTTGGGGGCGGCGGGAAGACGCTCTCGATTTTGGCTCGGGCATCGGTTCCGTGACGAACGGTCGTTTCTGCGAGTCCTGGAGGACGCCCACCACCGCGCAGTTCTTGCACAGACATGGCTCGTCCTTCTTGCGCGTTTCGTAGTCGTGGACGCTCTTGTTCTTGCACGCGAATATCGACCTCATCGCGTCCACGGTTCTGGCCGTCGTGTAGACTTGCTCGCGCCTCTAAAACTACATAGATGTGCATACGCGACTTGAGACACTTCCGTCGGGGCACCTTCGGGAGTCGACGCGACGTCGTCGCCGCCGCCGCCGCCGCCGTCGTGTCACCGCCGTCCATTCGGGCGCCGGACCATTTGGTCTTCGGGCTCCCGCCAAAAATTTCCCGCAGCAGGTCCCGCTTGTCGTCGCCCGCTAAATTTAACGAATCGATCAGTTTCTTCACGTCGTCGCTTTTAAGCGTTTGCCTCTCGGTGGTCCGATCGAGTCCGACGGGTTTGATCACTGTGACGTCGAGTAGGGCGGACCGGCACTTTTCCGGCGACTCCATCAACTCTTTGACCTGGAACAAAGCTCGTGGCGGCCGCACAATTCATTAAAAGAAGAAATTTATGCCCGAAAACATGCGGGAACACGAAAAAAGAATTTGACCAGCCCATACCCAACTAACATGTTTCGTCTCTCTTACAAAACCTCTATGGAGAAATTTATATTGTTCAATGTACACAACAAAGCTGCGGCGCGGAAGTTTCTTTGAAAAATTAGAGAGCCTTAATGGAAAGGACATCAAAGACATCAATTTTTTGTACATCAGGGAAATTGGAGTTGTCGCCGGAATTAAAAACTAATAATAAGTTCAACCACGTTGTCTTGGTCTTGATAAAAAAACCTTTCCGGCAACTTTCCGAAACGGAAAAATCTGTTCTTCTTCGTTCGATGGAACGTAAAATTAAACGTGTCTTTAAGGCTTCATCTCAAGACTCTAAAATTCGTTCACTATGTGGTCTCTCCGACTTGACGTGGTACTCTTTCGCAAATTATCTAGAATCAATTTTAAAATCTTTTATAGGAACAAGTTCCAGATTTGTGCTTAATTTTTTTCATATTATTTAAGAACTAAAACGTATTTGATTTTATACAGATGATATTTTTAGTGAGTTTTGAACAGCTATTTGAACATTTTAGAAAACTGGCTATTGATAAGTTTCATCTAAAACCGAAACTGTGGCCATCAACACAATTATCAGGAAGAAATTCTTATAAACCGTTCCTATTGTAAACTTAAAAAAGATCCTACGTCATCTATGCAACGCACACCTTAAATATATTATTAGGGCTTCTTCTTTATCAGAAACCGTGGAAAAGGCTGTCATGAATGAATTTAATATTCATCGTCTCTACCGACTCCCTAAGATTCACAAACCATGATTATTGGTTCTCCAATATATTCTCTGATGTAACTGATGGTTTCCTACTTCTACTTTCATTTCATTGAACAATCAAAAACCATTAACTCTCAAAATTATCTCAGATATATTAACTTCAAACCTTACTCTTATTCTTAATTGAAAAGTGGTTGTCTGGAATATATTCTTGTTGTAACGGTCAAAGTAATGAACAAATATCGAGATCAAGAGTCATCGCGAATAAAGTTATGGAAGCTTTTGAGAAGAAATGCCTCGAAACCTTCCGTCTAAAACCAAAATGACCAAAAATTTCTCCTAGATTGTCTTAGCCATTTAATAACCCCAATATACCTTTTACCATTGAATTAGAAACGAATAATAATCTCCCATTTACAGTTATTCCTATTAATAGAAAATCATTGGGTCATTCTGTTTACAGAAAATCATCCTCAAAAAGAAAATGAGTCTGAATAGGATCCACTTGTCGCTGTGGTTCTTCCTTACAAAAGACGAAAATTCTTGTATGTGATGAAAGTAATAGAATGTGAATATCATTCAGTATATAAGCAGGTAGAGCCTAGAATGCGAGTCAGTTTCATTTCATCTCTGAAGCAGACGAAACGTCAGCGTTAGAAGTATAAACAATTTTTAATTTTATTTCTCTAGGTAGCATTTTTTTCCTGACATGTGAAACCACGAAACTTGGCCACCCAGAGCACCTGATTTAAATCTAATAGATTTCTTTCTCTGGGGACACTTAAAAAGTTTAGTGTACACTACACCAGTCCAAAGTGAGGAAGATCTAAGAAATCGGATAGAAGACTCTTGTACAGTTATTAGGAATACCCCTGGTATTTTCGAAAGGGTTCGCCAGTCCCTATTAAGGCGTACATACGCATGTATCGAAGTCGGGGGAGGTAATTTCCGGCAGTTATTCTAATTTATTTTTTGTTTGTTTACAGTGATTTAATATTATTTAGTAATTAACAAACGTCATCCTGTTAGAAGTTAATTTTTTGTATTTATTTATTTTTTTAAGCGAAATTCGTGCGTCGTACGAAAGCAAGTCCAAATCGAATGGGGATTTTAAAAATAATTTTTGTGTTCAGAAAAAGCAGCGACGTGCCATTTTTTTCTTTAAAAATATTCAGTTCGAACCCCGTACGGACGCCACTGGTAAAAATAAAATTAAAGTTTTTGTGTCAAAAACCGCCTCTCGATAGTTAAAAGACGTTCACCAAACTTGATAAAAATATCGAAAGTGATATAAAAGTTATAAAAGAAAAACATTTTTTTTTTATAAAATTTTGAAAAATATGCATTGCAGCGTACTTTTTTAACACCCTGTATAAACCATAAGAAGCTGAAACCTTCTCCGAGAAACTTGCTCTGCCACCAACGCCTAGTTTTAACGATATAAACACAATTCTACCCTCGGCATCGGCGAGTAGCTCACCTCGTCATCAATCTCCACCTCGAGGCACAATTCGACGTCTTTGGACGGTACGGTTTCGGGTCGTCGGGCGTCATCTCCGTCGCTCGTACCGCGTCTACGTGTTTTCATTTTCGTGAGGCGCGTTCCAAACCATCGTGGCTCAAACCGTACCGAAAATTTCGCGCTCACCGCTAATTTTGACAAACGTCATCGTGACTTTTCGATCGACTCCGAGAATGTCGCTGGTTTGCGGATCGATCGGCAGCACCGGGGACTGCGAGGCGACCAAAAGCGATCCCGATTTGCCCCGCAAGGTCGCGACGCAGCTCGTTTCCGAGATCGTGGACGGGGCGTTCGCGATGGGCGACGAAGACAGAGGCAAAGGTGATCAGATCGAGGTTTGCGGAGAGACGCCGATCTTCGAGCATCCCCAAGTCGAGAGAAAAACACGCCTGACCGATTTGGTGAGGAGTTCCAAAGAGATTTTGGCCAAGATGGTCGCGGGCGAGGCGAGGAAACCGCCGCCGTCGTCGGAAAACGACGAGCAACTACTGGACATCATCGATTTGGACGACGTTACCGTGGACGCCCGCAAAAGCTTGACGATTCCGGCGGCGAGGGGATCCGCCCCGACCGCGACCTTCCTGGCGAAATGCAAGACCTTGAGGGCGGGCGCGTCCAAATTGAAGAAGAAAAAATGGGGCTGGCGCGTTCTGAACTTTCTCAGATGGAAACGTGGCAATCCGGAAGATTGACGGCTCGAAATGACGACGATTTTATAACCGTTAAATAAATTTATTGTATTCAAAACACTTGTCTGGGGTTAGAGTGAGTTTGACAGATGCTGGCGCGTGTTGAACCATGTGGAGCCATTATTTAAAGAAACTGAAAAATAGGGTTTTCTTTACCATATTAAATGTTTTTTTGAAGATATCAGACGAAATAACAATTAGTAGATGGTTTATATCCATTTACACATGAATAGCCCGGACTATTCAATTAATGGAGTTCCACCAGCTACCAGGTATCAAAATCAGAACTGGTATGGCAGAATAACTGTATCCCACTTAAAATAAAAAAAATATTGTTGGTCAAACACTCTAGTATTCAAACGTATAAATGGACTTTATCTCCAAAATCTCGCAACACCCTGGTTCAACACACGCCAGCATCTGAAAATATACGGCCGACGCGACGACGTTTACTTCTTCTTTTTGGATTTCGGCGGGTCTAGCGAGCACATTCGCCTCAAAAACGCTGAAACGAGAGGGGAAGTTCGCGATCCCGACAACGCTTGATTATGTTTATACTCACGGTCGTATTCGATTTGTCCCTCGTCGTCTTCTTCGTCCAGGCAGTCTTCGAAGAGCTCGTCCACCTGGTCGTCGGTCAGTTTTTCGGCTAGAACGAGAAACGCAAATGTCAGAGAGGAGGAACTAGCCTTCGATTCGACTTATGCAAAAAAATATATTCAAGGCCTGAAGTACAAATTTGAGTTTTTTCCATTTTACTCGAAAACGGTAAGTTTTATCATGAAAGTAGGTCTGATAAAAGTTGTAGATTATGCAATTCTCTACAAAAATTGTTCAGGCACTTTTTTCTTACGACTCACCATTCGTGAGATATCGCGGTTTCCACTATCAGAAAATTCATATTTTGCATAATTTGCACACACAAGTTCGACTCAGCGAAAACCAACGCAGGAGTTTTGTAAAAGGTATTAGAGTAGCCTGTGGAAGTTTGAAAAATTAACTTCAGACCACTGTGCATCGAATTAAAGAATGTTAAAAAAATTTAATGCAATAAGCCATTTCCTTTTTTTAAAATTTATATCCAATTTGAAAGTCCTCTGGGCTTTTTGTTAAAAATTGTTTTCGTAAAATGTAAGACCTAGTGTAAGGCAAATGTTAAGAAAGTGCCACCAACAGTTTTTCCGAAAAATCTGCATTCTTACCAACTGTGGCGAGTACTTACCTAAAGCCAGCAGCATGTGCGACAGTTCCGCAGCCATCATATGCCCGTCCTCGTTTTTGTCGTACAATTTGAGGCACTCAATAAAGTCTTCGTAGCAGCCTTGATCTTTCACTTCTTTCTTCATCTGGATGAGCATCGGCACGATGTCCTCGATCTTAAACTTCTTTTCCCCCACTTTCTTCGGCATGCCCAACTTTTCCAGTGTTTCCATGCTCGGGTTCGTGTCACAAGCCCGCAGTACCTGACCCAGGTCCGTACCGTCGATTATCTTTTCGTTACCGCCGTAAACCTCCATGGCAAAGTCCAGCGCTGAAAATCGGGGACTCGACGAGTAAAAACGACCGCGTCCGAGGGTTGTCGATCGTATACTTACTGTCCATGTCTTTCGGTTTGAGGGTGTCTCCCTGAAAAAGGGATTAATAAGGTATAAGACGGTATTTCATCATATTTTTTTTATATAATATAATTTGCAACCTGCATTTTATCAGCTAAGTGTCAGTACCCTGTCGTGTCCATTTCCAAAATTTATCTACATATTCTTAATTTTTTGTGTAAAAAAAACTAAAACAAAACTAATGCTTTTTTATGTTAATGTTTTGAGTTAAAGTTCGATAACTTTTGTCCTTAAAATTTTAAAATTACGAGCGCCATCTACTGTGAGATCTATGAAACGTCTAGTGAATCTTGTCGAAAGTACGTTATCTGAGTAGTTTACAAACACAAAGTTGATGAAATAGTGTAGAGTTTATATGATTTAAAACTCAAATTTATTTTATGTCAGTGAAACTTGTTTCTCGTTCTTCGCGCTTCGAAGTACTACCACTTCAAACTTCAATCCTTCCACACTTTCATTGTTACAGTTAAATAGATTAATACTGTGCATTTAAAAATTAAAAGTCTAGTTTTGAAATCTAAGAAATTTTAAAGAAAAAAGTAATGAATTATCGCATCACACAAGATAAGTGAAGAGGGTGTGCAAAAAAGGGCATTAAAAATTACGATGGAGGCGTGCGATCATTTTACTGGAAATATAATATCTGATTTTTATGTTGAGCAATTTGGCACATTTCCAGACAAGGATTCAAGGTATAGTAATATGGTGATAAAGATATCAACTTTTTAAGCAACCTATTCTAGCTCGAGAGAACATACTCTTTAGTATTAAATTGCTTAGTACTCAATAACTTAAGGGTGTCAGCGATGACATATTGAGAAAGCGTATTTCTTGTAGTGGTATGGATTATAAAATTATGCCAAAATTGATTTTGATATTAATAACGGTAACGTTTTTCTTTGTTTCTGTTTTTTCAGCAATCTTATTGCCGCTTATGAGTGCAACGGTCAATCGCACGAATAATATCATCAGTAATATGTAAAAGAGCTATAGCTCTCTGTGATTCCTGATTGGAATTGAGACACAATGTTATGAAGACTTAAATATTCTTTTATTGGGAAATTTTAAATTTTTCCCATCACCTTTGATAAAATAATCTTTAAGAATTTCGATGCTTAATTGTTGAAGTTGGTGTATAACATTTTTTAAAATTAAAGCAATAAGTCAGCAAATAATCATATATTCTCTCATCCCTGGTAAATGAATTAATCTTTATATCTCTCCACGAAACCAAAACAACATCCAACAAAGTAATCTTGATAGCTCTAGTTTGCTTCATTATGACTTGTTTCAAATTAAGTGATTCTGTTAGAAGAATTTAGAAATAGAGTCCTCTCATCGCACTTAAAATATCTTAGTGTATTGCAATTTACAAAAATCGACTAAAAGTCTACAACAATTTTCATAGCTCCTATGCGACGCAACTTTTGCCCACACGCCTGGGCCCAAGTACAGATCGTTGAGGAACTCCAGTTGGAACAAACGCAGAACTTGAAACTTTATTTGGAAATCATCTGGATTCCCTCCTGCGTCCTGTTGGATTCGTCAGACCTTAACTGAAATTGAAGAGGCCAACAGGATGATCGACAACCGATGCAGGAGGAATCCAGAAGATGTGTAAATAGTATTACGGTAGTCTGTGGAAGTATCTTTGAAAAATTAACTTGAGACTACTTAACTTATTTGCACCTATAAATAAGACAGCTTAATCGTTTTAGTCGAGAACAGGCGGCCGACTCACAACCCTCTTAACAAACGACTCGCTCTCTCATCACTTACCATGGCGTCAAAAAACGATGTCACTTATCAACTAACGAAGTCTAAAATGGGATCGGGTCCACCGCAATCGGGGGTTTTATATACGGCCGCGGCCAATTTAAAATCTAATTTAAAGTACATCGGACGCGCTCGACTGTCGATTTTGATTGGACGACACGAACGGGCCTACTATGTGCGGCGGAAATTGCCAAGCCGCGTCAACGTTGACAGAGTGCGAACTCGATAAGCTATCTAATCTTCGTGCACTGATAGCGCGTCAGATATTCGCGACGACTTTTACATATCGGTAAACGATCGACGATCCGACTTGCATAATTTCCGTGCAAATGGCGGGCATAGAGCGGTTACTCAGAGTGACGGACGCCGAAAGGGCGGCAATCTTGAAAGGGTTCGATGTCACGGACCAGGAGTTCCAGGAAAAAGTGACGAGCCTCCGGGAATGGTTGAGAAGGAGCGACCACCTGCCCCGCGAAAACGGTATGCAGATATTTTTTACGGTAGTAAACTTTTTGCCTCTATTGTGTCACCGATGACATAGTTCAAGTCACACTGAGAATACAGTGTATAAATGAAATTGAAAAACATGAAGATATCGTCATAGTTTAGTCTAGAAATAGATGTTTCCACACAAGCCAATTGCGACCATCCTGCACAGTGACGTCATCAGTTCCTGAGCAAAATCATTGTATATCCCTCTGATTAGGTCAATAGGTCGTTCTGCTATAACTTTTGGTTTCACGTACATATACTAGATCTGCGAGAAGCGAGAAGCAAATAATTTTCACCACACGGCGTCGCTTTTTCGTAGCGGAACGCAATCTGAGGGTGGCGTTGTTGAACAGCAAACTGAGCCTCGAACGGGCCAAACAATGGATCGAGAACTACTACCGGATCAAAACGTTGTACGCCGACGAACTCTACGACAACATGGTGCCCGCTTCCGAGAAGTATCGCGAGGCCAAATCATACGTGTAGGTGGCAAACAGTGAACTCCGTTGGAATAGTTTTGTGAGACAAATTTTATTTAGAGCGAGACGGTTAGTACCGATGGGGATTGTTTTTTTTTTGTAATACTTTTTTCCTCACTTTGCAAAGTATTTGCTCTCTTGGGTATTTTTCTACCAAAGAGCTCAAAGGCCACCAAAAATAAAATGTAGGGCCAGTCAGAATTTCTGCGAAAAAGTCAAAATTTCGGAGAAACAATGAAGAAATTCTGATAAGTCAGAATTTCTGTAACACATTTCAGAATTTCTGAGAAACAAGTCAGGATTTCTGAAAAATAAGTGAGAATTTCTGACAAAAGTTTCTAGTAAGGGGCACTGTGAATCGAAACATCAGATATACAGGGTAATTCATAAAGAATGGAGAACTGGAGACACTGGAAATTTTGATTTGAAGTTTTTTGATAACTATTACCAAAATAACCTTTTCATCTTTAAAGTTATAAAATAAATCGGAAAAAGTAAATGCAGATAAGTCAAAAACCTACAGAGTTGGACTGCATTTCTATGAACAATTGAAAGTTCTTTCAGATTTCCATCATGTATCAGCCAGAACTGGACAGACGAAAAAGTATGATTCGATTTTTGTAAGTAATATGGTGAAACTAGGGCCCTCTAGGAGAAACGTCCAAATCAATTTCAAATTCGCTGCTAACCTGCTAATTTATATAATCATTAAAATTAATCATAATATTTTGCTCAAACATAATATTTTGCTGTGTAGTACCTCCAGCTTAGAACCATTTTTTATGAATGGCTCTGTATATCTGATGTTTAAATTCGCAATTTTTCTTACGAGAAACTTGTGTGAGAAATATTGACTTAATTTTCGGAAAATTTGTCTTACATTCTGACATTATCATTTTTATATTTTAATTGACAAAACTAACAGTGTGAAAACTTTGATGTTTTAATAATAATTTAACCAATTTAAATTAAATATTCCGTGCGCCTCCCTCCTTCGTTAAGACACAGACTCTTTAATAAAAACAATGGGTTTTTCATTAAATTTCATTAAATCCTAACAGCGGCCTTTTAAATTCGCGGACCGAAATTGTGATGGCCACAAAAACTGCAATCCACTAAAGTTCCGGAGAACGCACTTGCTATTGAATAGGTACATTGTGCCGCTGGCCAATCCAACGATTGGGGAAGATTTCGACTAAATGTTGCCTTACATGATGTGTTTCCAATGCCATGGGCCAACTTTAAAAAAATGTAGTCGTATGCGCTGGAAGGGAATAATAGTTTTAAGACTAAGATATAGGTTATGTTCACCATATTTCTAACATCGTGAGCTATTTAAAGATGATACCTTCTGACATCGGTCTTCTTGAATCGTAGATGTAATTGCGTTTCGTCACGACAGAGATGAGCCCTGGAGAGCTTGAGATGCGAGGTCAATTGTGATGTGTATAAAGAAAATAGTATGAAACTCAGTAGGGAGTCTTGGGCAGAGGAGCATGTGTGACCTGCCTGCTAAGTATTTGCTGAATCTCTGCGAATTATCGTTGAATACGTAAGAGGACATCGAAATTGAGGCTATCGAATGCCTTGGTATTGCAAAAAGTACTATTACAGTCAGCCCACCACAAGCCGTGAACCCCATTATGTCATCTGTCACTTTAATGCAGTTGTGCAGCTGCAACCCGCTTGATTCAATCTAGATTCAATCACCTTGTATTCAATATACCAATAGGTATCAATTATTTGGGTTCAGTTGGAGAAACAACTTTGGGAAAAGATAAGACATGAGTTGTCTAACAATCAGGATATGTATGGACAATCGTTGGAATAAATAGTAGGAATAATAGTGGAAGAAAGAAAGCAATCCCCTGTACTAGCCCCGTCTTTTCCTACTGCAAAATTTGCCTCACTTTCTATCTCACGCCGTCGCCGTTCCAGATTAGATCGAGTTCACTGTAAGTTTACGTTCCAGCGTGACTGTCCCTTTGCCCAAACTGACTCCCGATCTGTGCCGCATCACCGTGTTTAAGCTGACAGACCCGGAAGGGCGAGCGTCCGATGCCCAGTGCTACCATCTGGTCGGCGCCATGATCTCGGAAATTCGGATCACCACGGATTTCTTCGCTTCCAACATACTCGTTATCGACCTCGAGCAATATTGCTGGAAAATTCTTTTGAAATTCACGCCCACCATTAACCAAAAAGTGACCGACATATTCGTGAGTAGATATAAAGCGTAAAGTGTCTCCACCAAAGCCACATATGTCGACGACGTCGTCACCAAATTTTGTTACCTATTTTTATTAACACTCACCAAACAAATCTTGTCGCACGACTTCATTTATCCATAAAACGCCGAAAATTTAAAGAATGAGTTCAACGGTCTTCGAAACAGTTCTCCAAATGATCTACTAGCCTTGGTAATCCTTTCAAATTTGCAAAAACAGACAATTTCGAAAAACCAAAGGAAGTCTTATTTACTTTAATTTCTAGCTTTGTGGATGTTTTTTGAGGGCGATGGAATCTCAAAGCTACCGATTTTGAGGGATTGAGGTCCAAGTTATGGTTACAGAACCAATTATTTAGCTTCTCCATAAATACGTTAGAAGTGAGAGATGTACACAGAACCTTCGGCAAGTCCATCCGAAATTTTCACGCTATTTGAGTTACAATACTTGCCGTACCAAGTTCAAACTGTTGTAGCAAGAGAAATGCAAAATTTGGAAATCTCAAAATAAAAAAGAAATGTCTTTGGCAAGAAATTTACGATGTATTCTTTGGTATACAAAAAGCAAGTATAATATTGATGGCATTTTTGATATTTAAAATAATAAGAAGGAATTTCAATTTTCTTTTAAATAGTGCAAACGTTCTCTCGATTATAGACCTTATTGTCGATAGTAGTAGGACTTCAATAACGTAACTAATAGTGGGTAAGCAGAGTCTTCAATAAGATGTAAATTTACAGGTAATCGACGATTCTACCTTTCTAAACACTCATAGAGTGGACGAAGTTTTGCATAATCTTGAAACGGTAAATTATTCAATGAACAATTCAGATCCTGAATTTTGAAAAGGTATCCACAATTTCATAATCTCCTTGCAAGAGACTTGCCTGTTTACATGTCGGCTACAAAGTAAATAACAATCTTTTTCTTGAAGATATGTTTGTATGCTCATTATAATTTAGTCCTAAATGTCCAATCCGATTTAATAATAACTGGAACACAGTCTTAGGTGCAAGTTATTCAATGTGACGTAGATATACTTACCGCGGACGTTTCCCGGTATGGACGTTCTAAAATGTTACTTAAATTGCAAATCTGTATCAATTGGAATTATGGTTTCATAACAATTTTTCTTTCTAAGAACTTCCTCGCGTTCCTGTGGAAATAGACCACGACCTTGAAAGGGTTGTACCAAATCCATCACCTGAGCTACACCATTAATAATATTATCCTCGTTTCTACACAAAACTTCTTTCATAACATTAATTATTAGTTTAAGAAACACAAAAGAAACCCTGGATTGGGTAAAAAAATGTATACGTTTATATAGTTCAAGGCCGTTTCCTAGCGTTCAGGCGGCTGTTTCCTATAGTGACACAGTTTGCGTTGGAGTGGAGTGGGAGTGAACGCCTGTAGGCGACAAATGTTGCTTTGGTGGAGACCCGCTTAATCGGAGACGGAATGTCATCGACATTATTTCGATTTGCAGAAATCGGTACGCTACAGGATACAAGAGATCCACTTTGTGAACCTTCCGCCAGTTACCGAAAAGTTGATGGTGTTTTTCAAATCGATATTCCCGAGCAAAATCGCTGGCTGGGTGAGTGGGTTTTACCGTCCTAAAGTTGGAATAACTATTTGGTCTTGGGGGTAGCTAAACATCGGTTTGTTGCTAGGTAGGGTAGGGGAATGTGAGGGCAACATTGCGAATCCTTTGGTCTTCCATATACCAAATTTTATTTTCACACCGACACTTAAGATTGTTAACATTTAAGGCGGAGTTGCATTTGGGCGCTTGGCGTCTTGATATTTACTAGTTATTAATAATACCAAGGGAGGAAAATACAGGACTGTACTTATAGTCAGCTTTCGAGGATACCTTAAAAAATTTGGAATAAGCAGGTCACTGTCAATGAAAAATTATTAATTATTTCACATTCGAATGTAATTTTTGACCAAAAGGCCCGAAATATCGACTACGTACTCCACCCTAAATTTATGAACCAACTAGAGTGACTTAGGGATGACTTTGGTGGTCGAGCAGTTACCTAGCAATAGATAGCCCCTAAAAAAGTTGATGGCAATGCCTGTTTAGGCTACTGACAAATAAAAAATGTTTTCATACACATAATTTTGAGGTTGGATTTAGGGCGTTTAGTCTAATAATTTAAGTATTAATTAGAAGGACCATACCTAACTTTGTTTTAGATGTATCTACACAAAGACGTCGACTCGTTGTGGGAACGCATTCCGAGGGAAAATTTGCCTTCCGACTATGGCGGCGCCGAGCGGTCCTTGTCGGAACTTTACGGTGTCCATCCGTCGTATATTCGCACCGTCTTTTATATTTAGTGCGATCGTTTTTAGGTGATTGGTGTAGCCAGATCGAAGGGCCTTACGCCGAGTTTTTCGAGAAATTGCGGGAAGCCAAATCGACGAAAAAATACGAGACCGGCGACAGTCACCAGGTGGCGCCGGGTGTCGCGCTGGAGGGATCTTTCAGAAAACTGGAAATCGATTAAATACAACGCCGTTTGTTCTAAGTCTACTTTATGGATTTCCCGCAAATAAATGTTTTTTTTTTAATCAAATTTTAATTGGAGTTGCGAATAGGATTAATTTTCTATTCAAATTTCAAAGAACTTCCATTACCAGTTTTGCTCACTGCCTGATCTTCGATGGAATCCAATCTTCATCTCACGGAATCGCAAAACGTTTTTTTTTAAGAAATAGTAAAAAGCTAAACAGTTTCATGCTGTTTATTGGTAGGTAGTCACAGAAATAAATATTCAGCATAACGTGCCGCTGTGGCAAACAATGTATGGTGAAACAAGTCAAAACACATCAACCAGAATAAAAAACACCAAAGAATAGTCAGACTTCTACAAATAGCTATATCAGCGGTTTTATTCGAAAAGAGCGTACCTGCATCTATATTTCAAGTCACACTGAGAATACAGTGTGGGTAGGAATGCATTTCAAATGTTAGAAATCTGAAAACAGGACATATTAATAATTGTTTGGTGTAATAATACAGCTCACCTACAAAAGGAGTCCACGTTTCCTTCTGCTTCATGTAGGATGTGCAAAAGATGTACTATGGACAAACAAATTTTGTTATGGATGCTTCCTATCATGCTTCTAAAATTAGATGTCGAGTGATCCGAAATCCAAGATTGGTAGTCCCAAAAGAACATGTTCTTTGACGATCCCTACTTGAAGTAAGAGCTGTTGAATATGGTCTTTATGGTCGATCAATCATTTTCAGAATGAACTTTATGTGTAAAACTGATTCTATCGGAAATTGCAATTATTAAGAATTATAAATTAAGAATAAAGTAGAAGCAAGCAGAGTGTGTGAGTGAATCCAGAAGATGTGTACCTACGAGTTCCGCAGCCTTTGAAGGGTTTTTCCAAATGTCCAATTGAAAGATCTATCGACAAGTTGATTTCTACTATTTGTGCTACCTGTGAAATGCTAATGGAGACCGGCTCTTCATCGGAAATTAAAATAAATTTTGATAAAAAAATTACATTCTATTCTATCTGATTGTATCGGAATTTGCAATTTATAAGCCCACCACTTATAAATTAAGAATTAAGCAGAAACAAGCACCATGTGTTAGACGCAGGAGAAATCCAGAAGATATCGAAGAGTTCATTCATTCACACCACTTGATACTTTCAATAATTTGTGTTCTTTTTTTTATGTATATCATAACTCTAGCGACAGCCCATCAAAAGATGATCCCCGTAATGGAGAAACTCATCGACAATTAGCGAAATGTCAACCCGCAAGCTGTTCTTGTTATTCGTATATTGATTTGTAAGTAAGTTGTTTTTTTAAAGGAAGTTTAATGGATCGGATGGATCACGTCCTGGACGACGTATAGTAGGTCCGCGTTTCGATCGAACGTATTCTATAAAAATCGTGGCGAGGAAACTCTGCACAACTGCATTGTTAACGCGCGTTAATTAACGGACTAGACCGGTGCCAAGGTATTCAGCGAGGGGTCGGTCCGCAGCTGACCCGCACGTCTCAGTGACGACGGTCGACGTGGAACAGAAATAGAGGCACCGAAATCAAAAATCATCTCCGACCTTTTTTTAAATGTCTAAATCTAATTCTCGGAGTAATCATTAAGATTAATTATAATAGGATTCATGGTGTTTTGTATAGAAACGTAAGAGTCCTCAATTTTTATAGTTTAATGATCAACTTGGTGCAGTGCTATTTCTGCTTATATGCCCTTTCAACTCAGACCAAATCATCTCAATTTCAATACAAAGATATGGAGGTAATCTGAAGATTTCATGTCCGTTTTGTTGTGCTTTGGACTATTGTTGTTTACCAATCGAGGAACTGTGTAGAAGACACAAAAATACAACAACAAGAATGTTGTTAATCGACAGGCACAAAAGACAAAAATGATTATTTTCAAATTTAACTGTAAGATAAATAAAGTACAGGATACTTACCCTTTTAATTATCCAGTGAAAACCGCCTCGCAGGGTCAATGCTCGAGAATCAGGTAAAGTCTGTTCATAGATATAAGAAAGAAACTGATACGAATTAGGGAAATACCCGGGCAAGTTCTAAGAATGAAATATGGCCGAACAGGTCCGTAATTTGCTTAGAATTTAATTATTTGGGGTTTTGTTAGGAAAGATACTAAACAATATTTATTTATTTATGTATATATTTATGTTTAAATCTAAAATAAAATTACGAATTATTTTTATTACCTACTTAAATTACTTAAAATTATATACATTATATATCAGTATCACTATCGCTATCATCGCCTGTTCAAATTAATATTTGTTCTATATTATTTGCAATATGGATATACGACTGTTCTGCTTTTTCTATATATTTAACAAAATTTGCCCCACTTTGTGAAGGGATGTTAAAAACTTCGATTTCTTTAAGGTTGAGGACATTGGAGTTGGCAGATTTCAGTTGGTGCCAAACATGTTCGATGTTATTAAATATACAGTGGTAAGGCAGTAAAACTGTATGCCGGAGATTTTTTGCATACTTATCACAGACGTATTCCTTTTGTAGGTTCAAGCTTTGTAGAACCTCAATTAATTGCTTTTTGGTATAATCTTCGTGAAAATAAATGTCGTTATTATACATGTAGTTTTGGATTGTTGCTTTTGTGTCACATGAGGAAGGGGTTTTAGTCAACTGTCTACTGTGATAACTTGCATTTTCCATTACAATGACGTTATTAGGAGGAATGTTTGGAACTAGTTTGTTTTTAAACCAACTTTCAAATAAATCAGCGGTGGTGTCTTCATGGTAATCCAGAGAAGAATCTTTAATATTTTTCGCAGACAGAGAAAGTCCATTTGGAATCCGACCATCTTTAGAGCCAGCATGCAAAATAGTTATTCTTTTACCTTTTTTTGATGGCGCGTTTGTTTTACACTTATCAGGGGTATCATAAGTGTCGAATCAGATTTCATCCAAGTAAATAATTGGCCTTTGTTGTTCTCTGTAAATCCTAATTTTTTCTAGATATTCCAGTCGCCATTTCCGAATTCTAAAAGGTTCCATTAAAACTTGCCTCGGATATTGGTCACTTTCTTATATCTATGAACAGACCATACCTAAATACGTACTTACTGGAAGGATCATATTCAAATACGTCCGTAATATATACGAACATGTTGCAATTTAGATTAAACTCTTAATATCACCCGATGTTCAAATAAACGCTTCTACTTATTCGAAAATACCCCGCAGCATCAATGCTTAATCAAATTTAAAACGGCCCATTTACATTTCAAATAAACATTTCACGTTTCTACAAATATTCGTTACGGTCCATCTCAGGCAAGACCTATTTAATGTTAGGGGTGGGTTTTACCACGGTCCTGCTAAGGTCTGCGGTTAAGGTACTGTCAAAGCATTAAATGAACTATATTTTTGGTCGTACAATAACACGTTTTTTTAAAAGAGATTTATTACTCAAACAATGATATCTACATATGGTTTCGGTTAACAATTATTAAACTTAATAAGTGGTGTATACGCCGTCGCCGAAACTCCGGTAAATTTCCCGGTAGAACGTCCAGTCAGTCTGGTTCGGATTCCTGTCAGTTTGCAAATCATCGCCGATGTCCAAATAATTGACGTCGTCGTCTACTCGATTCAATCCGCGTTTGGCCGTCGGCCAGCGGACATTTTGCAACGGTCCGTCGTTGTCGTCGCCGTCCGCTAGGGGATGCCTGCGGCAAACAACATTACAAAATCGCAGTTTTAAAGCTTAAGGGTAAATTACAATATTACCACAAAAATTTAGTTATATATCGTTTTTTAACACAATGAAATGTTTATTTACAATGACAAGGATCACTATACAGGGTGAACAGAATAATAAACATAATACCAATCATCATCAAAACCGATTGGTGACTATGATGCTCTTGTATAATACGACCAAAAATATAGTGCATTTATTGCTTTGACGTTTTAAGTATCTTCCAGTACCCTAGCGGCAGGCCTTCGCAGGTGGTAAAACCAATCCGTTCAGATGTTTATTCTGCAGTAAATAGGTCTTGCCTGAGATGGACCGTAAGAAAAATTTGCAGAAATTTGTAGCCAATCAGTTCAGAGTTATCCAAAATATAGTTTCTCTAGAGAATATCTTTATTACTTGGCATACATAGGAAGCACATTATTAAACAAATTATTGTTTGTTAATTTTTGCGAATATTAGCTCTAGTTTGATAATTACGATTAATTAGAGCTTGTCTGCAAAGTAACGCAACAGAGTAAAATTTATGCCTTAAACATAATTTTAACAATAGCATTTTGTAGCAGCTGAATGTGAACACTGTACATACCTCCATTTTAGAATTCTATACCATAGAAACTAATGCTTTATAAATAAGTGTAACAGTTTTTTTTTGAAAGAAATTATAAAACATATAAAATTTATTATTTATTTTTGTTCAATATAAAACGTAAATTAATAAAAGTATATATATATATATATATATATATATATATATATATATATATATATATATATATATATATATATATATATATATATATATATATATATATATATATATATATATATAAATATATATATATATATATATATATATATATATATATATATATATATATATATATATATATATGTGTATATATATTTCATATAAAGCTCCTAAATTGATCAATAAATTACGTAATTACAAAAAAAGGATATAACGATTTGTTTATTTGTGCGAACCTTTTTATTATCAAAAAATATCATGATTAAATTGTAACGTTTTTTTTTTGATAATAAAGAAATGATAATAATCATCTTACCGCGATTTCGCAAAGTTGGTCCACAGCGTGACAAGACGATCGCTGGCGGTTCGGTCGGCGCGGCTCGCGTTCCTGCCGTCCCTGAAGAGGTATCTCAGCTCTTCGGCATGGGCTACCCCTGTCGATAAAGAAAATAAATGCAATGCTATATAGCGTATTCGTTGAAATTTGACCCCCAGCATTGAAATCTCGGCGAGTATAATATAAAACGGTCATAATTGAAATAGAATATTTTAAAAAAATGGTTGATTTGAGCAAAATCGGATTTAGATTTTAAAATATTCACACAAGTATAGTAAAGATTGGATTGAAAAAATCAAAAAAATAAATTTCTTTAGAAATGATTGGAGATTGTAAGAACAATGTTTACTTTAAGAGAAATCAGTGGTGTACCATCCTTTCGTGCGAAAATATGAAGTGTTCTTTTTAAAATGGACCCCTAAACACCCCGCAAACGTACCCGTGAAATTTTTTACCGCGCTTCCCACGTAAGAGAACAAATAGAGGTACACGCTAGTGTGCTTCGACATCTGATTGGCAGTTTCCCTGATCGGCCGGTTGAAGAGGTTATCACTGGCATACTGGAAGAAAAATCAGATATCGGTGACCAAGCGGTACCAATGGGACGCGACCTCACGTCCGACAAAGCCTGCTGCGTTGCGTTGGCTACGCTGCCGTTGCCGAAGAAGTGCGACTTGATCAACGACGCAGCAAGCAGTCTGCGTATCCGGTCGCGAGTCAAGTCGTACGGCGCGAGTTTCGCTATGTCTGCGTCGTATTGAAAAAGCAGAGGCCTCAAAGAGTCTAGAATCAAAGTGACAGATCTTAGCGGAGGAGCTGGAAGAAAAACTGACCTAGCCTTGCAAAAAAATATTTTCATGTTTTTCATTCACTTCTGAAGAATTTTCATTTAGATTGGCATTGTCAATGCGACTCAAAAGTCCTATTGTGGCCACCTCTATCGTTGTAGACCAAAGTTCGTCTCTCTCTATAGGCATTCGCATTGGCACAACAGGTGGGTGGCCGTTTCGTCCTTGTCTCGACAACGTGTTGGTGTTTTCTTCTACTCCCATTAGGCTGCCGAACAAAGTTTTGTTTTCGTTCTGGTACTTAACAGTTTTAGTTAAGCTCTGAAGAAGCCAACAGGATTGTTGGCGAAACGTCTGCAAGTTCGATTAGATACAGTGGTCTGTGGAAGTTTCTTTGAAAAACCAGTAATAAAAACCCATGACTTAAGTATAAAAACATAAGTCTTTAATGTTTTTACATCTAAGCCACAAAGCATTCAGTATCCAAACGTCTTCTGAGCCGGCACGAGGTGATAACCACGAATGAAAGATTCCCATTTTTGTAATAACTGGGATTTCATAAGTAAGTCTTATTTGGGAAATGCAGGGAAAAAAATCCAGTGCCTATTTGGTTCGTATTGTTCTTGCAATTCTTGCAATTAAAGCCTGGTTAGCAGAGGAAACTCAAACATACTGAGATCGAGGACCCATTTAAAGATAGAGTGTTCCACGAAGAAATGCACACCCTACACCCTGGAGCAGATCAAATCTGAACATTCTCTTAGGGATATACACCGGACACTGCAACCTCATATGACGAGAGCCCGTTGTACATGGAAGACGAGGAAAGGGAAGAGCACATATTGAAGTTGCCCGGCAGTGGGAAGGATCAGGTCCTCAATACTGGGGCCCGAAATCCTCAGACATGATGATCTGAACAAAATATCCCCTCACAGCATAACGAACTATCTACGAGGACTGAATCTGGATACTTGGGGGTGTGCCGCAACAGATCATCAGATCGCAGCGAAATACCCCACACAATAAATCCCAAATCCTAAATCTTACCCCGTAAAGTGATATTTTTTTATTTTATAATAAATAAAATAAATAAAAAAACATGACTTTTTTCACCAAGGAGTCAGTTAAATTTTCATTTGTTAACTTAAAAGTTAGTTAACGATACGAAAATAAACAAATGGTAAATGGGGGGTTCACTTGACGTGATCTTACTCAATTACCAGTGGCACAACTGCACCGGCATCGCCAGAATGCAAATGTTGAACACTCTGGTATGGATGGTATTTGTATTTATCTAAAATTCTTTGAGCAGTCGATTTTCGTACCCCCTAGTGCTTGTTCTATGTGTTTGCAAGATGATGACAGAGTTGCTTTGATGTAACCTATTGCATTTGTTTCTCTTTGGTCCCTATTCTCGTTCAAATAATTTTTAGGATGTGGTTGAATAAAGTATCCGTGGCTAACCAGATTTATTTTCAGATGAACAAATATATCTGGAAACGGTTGTCGTCACTTTGTATATCTAATATAAAGAAAACACACTTCTATAATATAAAAATTATACTGACCATAATCTTTTAAAAACCGTACTTCCGAAGCTCCTTGGGCTTTTTAGCACAGTGACGCGTAAACCCTATTTTAATAACTGAGATACCCCGTAAACAATCATTCAGACGAAATACCAATTTGGACCTAAATATTGGCCTTTTCCAACATTTTCCGTGGGTCGCTTTACTGGAACACCGGGTATATTTATTTTTGGTACAGAAATTGTTTGTTTCGTTAGTAGTTGTTACTATTTAGTGGTGGCCTAGTGGTATCGGTTAGTAAAATGGTGGGATTGATTTTTTTTTTATGAAAAAATCGCATCGAATTTAATTTTTTGTTCTAAAAATACCCAGTAGGAGACGTACCGATCGACGTGCTGACGAAATATCCCGCCTCGTTCGACGTGTAACCGATGATCACCGGAACCCTGTTGAACGCGCCCCGTTTCAAGAGCTCGTGGCTTCTGCCGCTGAACACGGCGTCCTGGTGATAAGGTTCCGACACCGGGGCGAACGGTATCCCGTTGCCAACCTGCGGGTTCAACGCCAACTGCGACTCGGTTACCTTGAAGTCCGCCAGCTTCAGTTTGACGTAATCGATTTTTCGCAGTTCCCGCACCAGCTTCCCGCTGTCTGCCGTGTTGACTCCCAGAGCGATGCCCACTTGGAAAGCGTAATACGCAGGATCGGTAGAAAGTGCCCACGCGCAGAGGCTCGTGCCGCTCTCCATTATCGCCGCGTGGAACAACCCTGACAACGGAAAAAACCATGGAGTTACTAGAGATAAACAGGCAATGCCTAAGCCGATCATACAGGAACTTATGAATGAAAAAAAATTCAAAAGGTCCATTCAACGGCACTGCGGCCACAATCAACATAGCCGCTGATAGATCGTCAACAAGTTGGATGCGGCATTGTCATGGCAGTATTTGTCATGGTCGTCTGAAAATGGCAGGTCAGGTCCGCGACCACCAAGCGAAACAAAATATGGAAAGAGAAATATATCAGCAACCTACGCAGTGGTTTAACAAAACAGATAAAAGTCGACGTATCCGTGTTCAAAGACGTTGGTCGGAGTACAAGGTTCCTAACCGCATGTGAATCTGCAGTACCTTTTGCTAGAAGATCAGGAAAAATGGACTTATCAACGGCAACGCATATTTTTTGATGGAACACCCAGTATGTATATATATACAGGGTTTTTCACTTAAAACTCCTCACGCCAATAAGTCCAAAACGAAAAGAAATATTTAATTTATGTAAAAAGTAGTCAAATGTGGGGTCAAGTAGATATTTCCTAAAGTTTAAAAAATTCGACGCCTGCAAAGAGCTGGGCGTCGCGACGCGTCGAAAAATTATTCGATTGCAGAGACTTTGGAAATACGCGCATACAAAAGTACATATTATTTAAAAACTTTTTTGTTATTTACTCAAACTTATTTACTTTATCCGTTTCTAAGTTATACCGATTTAAAGTAAACACTTGATTAATAAAAAATGTGATTAACGCTTATTTTTACAAGTATCCCATGAATGTTAGTTACTATGGCAACCATTGTTATCGCAGTTGTTTTAAGTGCAATTACAAACGTAATTTGTTATTGCTGTATCAAAAAATTGTCACATTTTGTCACAAGAAATATCCAAATTTGTTCGGTTTAAAAAAAACTAAGAATTATTATGTGAAAATGGTGCAATTTAGCAATGAGGAAAAAGTAGGCATGTTACTGGTGTTTGGAGAATGCAGATGCAATTGTAGAGAAGCAAAAAGAGTTTACGCACGGCGTTATCCGCATAGAAGAGTCCCCGATGCAAAAACCTTTTCAAGTTTATGTAAAAACTTAAGAGAATATGGCAGCTTCATAAAACCTAAAAGAGATAGGAACAGGACGGCTACAAATGATGAAAATACTGCTGCTGTAATTCAGCAGGTTGATAATAACCCCAAGATATCCCTATCAGAGATAAAAGAAAATACCGGTGTTATCATAAATTCTTCGTGGAGAATTCTACATAGAAACTCTTTTCACCCGTACAAAAGTAAACTAGTTCATAAATTAAAACCAGGCGATTATGCTAGAAGAATGTATTTCTTAGCGACATTGTCCGATTTGTATAGCCAAGATGCAAATTTTCTTTCGAAAATTTTATGGAGCGACGAAAGTCGATTTCAAAATAATGGAATCGTTAATAGACACAACTGTCGTTTTTGGTCCGAAAACCATCCTCGTTGGATTACAGAAAGAGGTAACCAACGAATTTTTAGTATCAATGTTTGGTGCGGCATATTAAATGGATTCCTTATTGGACCTTACTTTTACGAAGGAACTTTAAATGCAGATCGCTATTTAAGATTTCTTCAAACTACACTTCCGGAACTATTAGAAGAAGTGCCTCTTGACACTAGAATGAATATGTGGCTACAGCAGGATGGAGCGCCTGCACATAATGCCCAAATAGTAACGAGGTATTTGAACCGAGAATATCCCAATAGATGGTTTGGTACTAATGGACCGGTAAGGTGGCCGGCGAGGTCCCCGGACATTACACCACCAGATTATTTTCTTTGGGGCTACCTAAAAAACGTTATCTATGAAGAACCTATCGAAGATATGGCTGATCTCATTAACAAAATTAGTGCAGCGTGTGCCGCTATCACAAGAAGGACTCTCCTACAAGTGACCCAAGCTCATCTGTTAAAAGTTTTTGATAGTTGTGTTCGAGTAGAGCATAATTTTGAACAAAATTTTCGAAATGTCTTATTATGTAGTTAATTGCAATAATAATTTTGGTTATTAAATTGTAGGTATTTTACTGCTTTTTAATTTATTTATCATGTTTTCAGAACTAAATCGATAAAAAATAATAAATAAAATCATACTAAAATAGTTGAAATCTATTGTTTGTAATTGCACTTAAAACAACTGCGATAACAATGGTTGCCATAGTAACTAACATTCATGGCATACTTATAAAAATAAGCGTTAATCACATTTTTTATTAATCAAGAAATGTTTACTTTAAATCGGTATAACTTAGAAACGGGTAAAGTAAATAAGTTTGAGTAAATAACAAAAAAGTTTTTAAATAATATGTACTTTTGTATGCGCGCATTTCCAAAGTCTCTGCAATCGAATAATTTTTCGACGCGTCGCGACGCCCAGCTCTTTGCAGGCGTCGAATTTTTTAAACTTTAGGAAATGTCTACTTGACCCCACACTTTGACTACTTTTTACATAAATTAAATATTTCTTTTCGTTTTGGAGTTATTGGCGTGCGGAGTTTTAAGTGAAAAACCCTGTATATATATATATATATATATATATATATATATATATATATATATATATATATATATATATATATATATATATATATATATATATATATATATATATATATATATATATATAAATTAATTTTTCAAAGAAACTTCAACCGGCTCCTGTAATACTTTTTACAAAACTTTTCCTCCTGCGTCGGGTTTTGCTGAGTCGAAATTGCTGACGTTTCGCCAATCATCCTTTTGGCTTCTTCAGAGCTTGACTGAAACTGTCTCTTTTATACAAACACCCCATGTAGGGCTGTACCGAGTGTTCTCAAAAGTTTTATCTATAACTTATCTTAACATTAATTTTTCTTGTATTGCTTTGGGGCACTATTTTGACACCTTTGTGAGAATAGTGAGTTTTAAAAATAAAAAGCTGGAATCTGTAGCGATCACTAAGAAACTTCTTCTTCTAAATTATTATAAAGCTTATCACAAATATTTGATCCATTACATCAACTATTTACTAAGTGAATATTAATACATTATTTTATTGAATTAAACAAATTAATAAAAAAAATAAATGCGTATTTCACCTAAATAATACTTTTGAGACTTCAAAAACCACATGTATTGCCTCGCCATCGGTTATAAGGGGGTAACTATTTACTTCATACAAACAATTTCAGCCTAAATAATTCCAAATTCATTTTTCTACAAAGTTTGCCCATTATCAAACAAATGTTTTTTTTTTTTAAATAACTCCAAACTTTTTTAACCCAATTAATTCATTTTTCAGTGTACATAATTCCTTTTCCATGTACCATGCAAATCCTATTTGATGATTTTTGTTTGCTTTATTATTTCGATCGCTATTTGTTGTTTTTATAAATTTGATATTACATATCATAAATTTGGAACCGCTACATTAATTACTAATTTTCTCTATAATTCTAAGATAACCGTCCTCTTTGAAATTTCCCGCCATCTTCTCTTTTTAATTAATTTTCTCTATGGTGTGACCCCGGGGATGCGGGTGCTGATCCTACCTTTAGCTCTGGGGCTCTGAACCAAGTAAGAGACGGAGGCGGAGCCTGCGCTTTGGCCGAATATGGTCACTTTGTTCGGGTTGCCGCCGAATCGTGCGACATTATCCCGGACCCATTCGAGGGCGAGCACTTGGTCCTTCAGGCCCCAGTTGCCCGGACTGTCCAGGTTCCCGGTGCTCAAGAACCCGAACACGCCCAGACGGTAGTTGAACGAGACGAACACCACCTCTCGCTCGACGAAGTTGTCGGGGTTGTAGACGGAGAAATTCGAAGTACCGAAATTGAAGCCGCCGCCGTATATCCACACCATGACTGGCAGGCTGGCGTTGATCTACGACAAATGAGGTAGGGTCGTCTAGAAACGATCCGTTATATTGCCCTCTATCCCTTAACACCCATCTAACACTAACTAGCTCCTAAATTATGTGGCTATGCTCTGTTTCTTAATGCGAGAGACTTAAACAAAAGAAAACAGCTGGAGGATAGGTTTGAGGTGTGAGGTAGAATGACCCAATGTTAGGCATGATTTTCTATCGATAAGAATAAGAGTTAACCGTATGTTATTGTGTATAGAATTGAAATGGCTAAGAAAATCTCCTCGACCATGGGGCCAAATAACAAAGGTTTTTGTTGGTTTTAAATGGAAGGTGTGGAAGGCTCTCCTCTCATTTTCCAATTAAGATGACAAGCTTCGTTCATGATTTTCGGATTGAATAGTAAGGGAGACGGAATGCATCCCAGACGAACACACCCTTATCATATGAATGAAATATAATAAAATAAATATAATAAAGGAAACAACACTTAATGCAGAAAAAAACAACGCAAAACAAGAATTAAAATCATATAAAGAAAATGCAAAGTTAAAAAAGCAGTGGATGACGAAAAAGTGTGAAGAAATTTAACAACTGGAGGAAAAATATGATAGAGATGTCGGATAATGAGAATAACGACATAATGACAGACACGTTGAAGAGAAATTGGCAAAATGAACGAAGTACATTGAGAAACAGAGCATAGCGCTACTTAATACAACATTTTTTATTTTCAAAATAATTTTGTTTTAATTAAATTTAAATTAATAAACAATAGTCGCTTTTTATTAGCAATTAATGGGCTGGCATTTAAAAAAATCTAATTCTTATGTCGTTTATTTTAATTTTATTACCATCTTCAGGACTCTGAACAATTTTATTAATTATTGAAAATATTTAAGTAGCAAGATGTGTACTAAAATAATTACTGTTTTTCTTCCCCCCTAACGCGTCCATTTCTTCGTTGGCACCGGATCACGATGAGTTTAAATAAGGCACAATTTTTGTTTACTTAAAAACTTTAAACTAATTACGACGGTAGGCAATCCAGAAACTTTGACAACGAATAACGAATAACGAAATGAAAGAAGCAAGCGTTTAGTCCAAATTTGTTGTCATGGCAATCTTGATAATTATAAATGAATTATTTCTGTCAAACGAGATGTTTTATTCATTTTTTAAATAGTTTTCCATATTTTACTGCTTATATACATTAATAGTTAATAAAATTAGTTAGTCAGTGTCCCAGTTAGTGATTGAGCGTATGTTTTTAAGGAAAAATAATGAAAAATAAATAAATTTTTGAGGCCAGCTAAGTATATCAAAACAAAAAATGCCAGCTACGAGGTGATTTCTAATTATACTTTATTTGCTAAATATATGTTGATAACACTTAAAGTATTTTTTTTTATACCAAAATCCAATAATTTTTGGTTAAATTCATTTATTTATATTTTAGGTTAGGATGAGGTATTGAGTTGCATTTTTCACTGGGCCCTTATTTTTCACATTTTTCTCTGGGATTATGCGAGAAAAATCCGACTATTGGCAAATTAAGCAATATCCCACCACTTTCTTTGCTTAGATATAGAAAACACTTTAACTATGATTAACCTTACAAATCTTTGTTCAAACCAAGTTTTAAAATTCCTACCTATCTCTTACTTTTTAGAATAAATCTAAATGAAACACAGATAATTTTAATGTTTATTGAAAATCGAGACCAAACGAGAAGTCAAAAGGAAGTTTGTAATTTGCTTAACGCAAAATATCCAGAAAGATCGATTACAACATTACAAGAAATTATTTTAGTAAGCGTTGAAATGTGCACTTATTGTCGGTTTGCCTTATTTCGTATTTAATTTTAAACTTTAAATCACGTAAATTTTGTGGTTTTTCCTTATACGTTTTTGTGTTTAAATATCCCCAGAGGAAAAAATCCCATGGAGTATTATCTGGAGATCTTGCAAGGCATTCTATGGATACCCTTCTACTAATCCACTATCCTATTTAAATATCCAAGCACTTGTCAAACAAAATGAAGTACCATCTTGTTGAAAACCAATCTGTCTTTCTGGCATATGAGGCTGATTTTCACTTTGGAAAGAAACTACAAAAGATGAGCGATAAGGACTATACTTTACTTCTAATAAAATGTTTAATCTTGGGTCCTCATTAGTGGCCTTAGACAATCTTAATAATTTAGTGACCTGCAGAGATTTCTCATACTTTAGTCACTTTAGTTTTAGTCGCGGATGGTATTTTAACGTTTATCATTGGCTAATGGGCACGTCCCATATCACCCGGTGAGTCATAGATCCGATTGATTAAAAAGTGTTTTTTAAAATTGCAAAAAAGGAACGCAGAAATTGTGTCATAATTCTTCTGATTAAACAACTGATATTGCTGTACTTTGAATTACTTTCAGAATTCATCGTTCGTTTTGTTAAAAATGAAACATTAATTATTCTTCGCTTCATAGAAATCGATCCACAATGAACAATAACATATTTTGAATGAACATATTTTTCAATATTATTTTACCAGTTCATATCCAACTTATTAAATATTTATTTAATATTATCAAAACTGTCCAAGAAAGAAGTCAATTATGGATACACCTTTTTGTAAGGATTAATAAATTTTTTAAACAAATTATAAACTTCTTGAGTTCTCAAAATTAAATTTGAAAAGTATGGGGCTTCCATTTTCGGTTTGCAGCAAAAAAATTCCCATGCAAAAGTTATGATTATGATACGTACTTTAGGAGTAAACACATTGACGTAGAGGCAATCCTCGGTGCCGACTACACGGACCCCGTCCATTTGCGTACACTCGCTCCTATCTCGGGTAGCGTTGAGGGTGTCGCTCCAGGAAGCGGCTCGACGCGGCGCCTGTCGACCAAAAAAATTTAAAATACCGCCTCGCAGTGGTCGGATTTGGCAAAACCGAAATGGCAACAGCGCACCGTGTTCTTACTCGGTAACTCAAAATTCCAAAAACGAGCCCCAAATCTGTAAAATATTGTTAGCTACTTTAACAACCGGTCATGTCAATGTGTGCTCTTAACACAACAGGTTCAGTTCTGTTACTACTGATTCTTTTGTTTGTGTGCGTCTTTGGAAACGGAACACGCAACTAACAAGGAGAAAGATCGATCCGCTTTTCTAATGAGAAACAGAGTATATCAACAGCATATACGCAGGCTGTACACACGAACATCTCCAGATGATAATAACAGAAACCAGATTACGTTCTGGTGAGAACTCGCTGGAGGAAATCTATCGTCAACTCGAAAAACTTTACCAGTGACAGCAAACTCTTGTCGGCACTTCTGAAGATCAAACTTAAAAATCCACTCCTAAATAAAACATCAAAAAAGCTGCAGATCACCAACAAACAACAAACAAAAGAGTTCTATATTAACCTATCCTTCAAGAAAGAATAGCCAAAGAAACCATAACCGAAAACAGACAGCATTGGAAATAGATACAGAAAGAGAACCTAAAAAACCTTGATAATATACCTGTCAGTGGAATTAAGAATATTCATCAAAATATTTTATCTCCATTAAAGTATATAACAAATCTAATATTCAGCATAAAAGTAGTTCCAACCCATTTTAAAACTGCTATCGTAATTCCCATCTACAAATCAGTTCGAATTCGAAAGTTATTCCATAATTTTTTATATTACGTCAAAGTGTGACAAAGGGAATACAATATATAAATCTTTAGTAGAATCAATTTTATCCTGTGGTATCTGAGTTGTGCTGCAGCAGAAAGGGCTCTTGAATATATAACGCCCTCCCAATATATTTGCAAAATAGGTAACATACCAATCCTGGTTGTTTAGTTTTCGCAAATTCATTGTGCATTTTCTGAAATAAATGTTGCTTACTTACTTATAACCGTTAAATTGCTTAACTAAATGCATTTTCATCTGTAATTCATAACTTGGGGAAAATTTAGTTCATACTTTGATCACGTTGGCAGCACAGTAAGTGCAATTTGTTATTGTGGCGTTTTACGATATATTTTATCAATGGGCTACGCCTTACCCGGAACCGCAACTCGCCCAACGGTGGCTGAGCAAACGGGATGCCCCGAAATGCGTGGTACGTTACATTTTTCAACTGCGTGGTGGCGGTGCTTCCTCGCACTCTGCCTTGACGTACGGACACCACAGGCGGCGAATCGGTCAGTTGGCCCGCGGCCGCCCACGCACAGCATAAAAGAATCGGAAGCAGCATTTTCGAACCGACTCTGAGTTTGGCGCTATTTTAAATCGCATTTATATCCACGGCGACGCGCATTAACCGAAGATAATGGAATATATAGCCGCACCAAGGAACCCGATAACGAGACGGGGCTGGATGGATTACCTGGAACCCGTATAGATAACCTAATGGAAAGCGCCGAACCTAGCAATGGGACACGCTGACGGTCAAAACAATTATTTTTTTATTTTGGTAATGACAGCAAAAATTTTAACTTAAATTATGTTGAAGTAGTTATTACTTGAATAACTGCGCCGATGGGTAAATATATCGACGACAAGGTTAGATGATTTACGACCGTGACGCCATCTAAGGGTACGAAGCAACGAGGGTTTTTTTTTTAAGAAATCGCGGTTTCGGTTTCAGTCTGTTTTGATGCGCTGCCCGTGCCATACCAAGTTCGGTATGCTTTCAAATAAATAAGTGTTTAACGAGATGTCGCCTGTTAATTTCTTGCATACTATTGACTTATTTTGTAAGTGCAAAGCCAAACCATAAGGTATGCTTTGGTGCACGCTATGCGATACCGAATATTGGAGCCAAAATACAAACTTCTCCAACAGTTTTACTTCTGTATGTAGTCTCATTACGGCAACTTTTTAAAATTATTTTCATACCTTACAGGTTGTCCCAAAAGTGTTAAGAGCATCAAAGACGTATTTTTCTAAACGGAACCTCATGTTAATTAAGGTATTTTATGATTCTGCGGCCAAAGTAAGGTTTCCCAAATAATTTGAATTTTGTCAACATTTAACCGAATTTGAATTATCTAGTTTTTTACATAACTTTCTCATTCGTACCGTTCCGTTACTATTTAAGATTGCGACAAGAGTAATGATTTCTAACTAACATTTATTTCGATAAAAGGTACCGTTTTCGAGATATTTCCAATATTTTCCACAAAAGATCGGCCAGTAAACATTGGTCTAAATTTCAAAATTGATTTTCTCGTCAGCAGTTAATTTTTATCATTTTTTTTGTTGATTTGATGATGTTTCCGCAACAATACTGTCACTTACTTCTAAAAATTGAAGTCTTGCATCAAATAGTTTTTTATTAATTAATTAATTTATTTTAATGTCGCAAATAACGCAAATTGAGTATAGAGCAGTCATAAAGTTTTTGACAAAAGAAAGGTTAGCACCTCAAATTATAAAGAAAGGCTGGATGGTGTGTACGGCCAAAGTTCTCCTTCGTACTCTGTAGTGAAAGAATGGGCAAAACGTTTTCGAATGGGGCAGGAGTCCCTTGAAGATGATTCAAGAACTGGTCAACCAGTGGCGGTCGTAACGGAAGATATTGTTGCAATTGTGGAAGAGGTGGTATTGAGTAATCGACGTTTTAAGGTCAAGGAAATTTCAGAAATTACTAAGCTGCATGATCATTTAGGTAGTGCAAGATGGGTTCCTAAAGACCTTTCGGCTATTCAAAAACATGTGGAGTGTGCGCGATCTTTTTTGGAACTCTGTGGGTCGAAACCAAAGCCTGTGATAGAAACTATTGTGACGGGAGATGAAACTATGCTTCTCTATTATGACCCTCTTTCGAAAAAAGAATCAATGGAGTGGCGTCGTAAGAGTGAAGCACCTCCAAGAAAATTGAGAGTCTGCCAGTCAACAAAAAAGGTGATGGCCACGATCTTTTGGGATTGTGAAGGAATTCTTTTGATAGATTTTAAAGAAACTAATACCACTGTCAATCGTAAATATTACGCAACATTATTATATAAATTGCGAGACTGCATACTTGTAAAACGTCGAAGAAAACTGTCCAGAGGCGTGCGTCTTTTGCACGATAATGCACCTGTCCATACTGCTGGTGTTGCGCAAGCTGGCATTTTAGAGTGTGGGTTCCAACAGATAGATCATCCTCCCTATAGTCCAGATATGGCCCACAGGGACTATTATTTATTTGGATATTTGAAAAAGGACTACGTGGACGGCGGTTTAACGACGAAGTTGAGTTGTTTTAGCTCATTTTTCAGACAAACCAAAAGAATATTTTTTTAAAGGGATTGAGTTTTTAATAAAGAGATGTAATAAGTGTATTGAAGTTAAGGAGATTTATATTGAAAAATAATAAAAAAATTATTACTGTACTTTGTTTCTTTCATATTCAGGCCGGGAAAATTTAGCGCTGCCCTCGTATATACTATATTCATCTTACAGGTAAGTTTGGAAATAATAATTTTCGTCTTGTGTGAATGTCGATTAACAACATTCTTCTTGTATTTTCCACATAGTTCTTCGATTTGTAAAGGACATCAGTCTTTTTAAGACTGTAGATTATATTCGCGGTTGAAAAGAATAAGAATACGCATAAATATTCCTGTTTTTTAACACTTTAATATGTGGAGACCGTGGAATGAAGCAGATGTTCCCCTGTTAGACGAATACATGGAAAACAACGCAAAATTTGACAAGTTTAAGATTTGTTTTGAATGCTTACAATTGCTTACAAACAAGTGACTTTGTACTAATTTATTTAAGTACACGTTTCAAGAATTGCTAGGCCGAAAAGATGGAAAACATACTTAAATCCCGCTTGTTAGTGTAGATAAATTCCTAGGACGGTCCTGGAATGGTTACAGGTAAAGTATGTTCATAGATATAAGAAAGTGACTAACTGATACGAATTAAGGAAAGACCCGAATAGCTGTAAGAATGAAATATGGCCGAACAGGTCCGTACTTTGCTTAGAATTTCATTGTTTGGGGTTTTGTTAGGAAAGATACTAAACAATATTTATTTATTTATGTAGGTATTTATGTTTAAATCGAAAATAAAGTTACAAATTATTTTTATTACCTACTTAAATTACTTAAAATTATTCAGATATATCAGTATCACTATCGCTATCATCGCGTGTTCTAATTATTATTTGTTCTATATTATTTGCAATAAGGATATACGATTGTTCTGCTTTTTCTATGTTTAACAGAATTTGCCCAACTTTGTGGAGGGATGTTAAAAACCTCGGTTTCTATAAGTTTGAGGATATTGGAGTTAACACGGGGAAAAACATTGTTACAACGAATGGCAGATTTCAGTTGGTGCCAAACATTGTTCAATGGGGTTAAATATACAGTGCATAATTATCACAGATGCATTCCTTTTGTAGATTCAAGCTTTGTAGGACCTCAATTAATTGCTTTTTGGTATAATTTTCGTGAAAATAAATGTCGTTATTATACATGTAGTTTTGGATTGTTGCTTTTGTGTCACATGAGGAAGGAATTTTAGTCAACTGTCTACTGTGATAACTTGCATTGTCCATTACGATGACGCTATTCGGAGGAATGTTTGGAACTAGTTTGTTTTTAAACCAACTTTCAAGTAAATCAGCGGTGGTGTCTTCATGGTAATCCAGAGAAGAATCTTTAATATTTTTCGCAGACAGAGAAACTCCATGTGGATGCCAACCATCCTTAGAGCCAGCATGCAAAATAGTTATTCTTTTACCTCTTTTCGATGGCACGTTTGTTTTACACTTATCAGTTGAGTCAACCCAACCCTTTTCCGGGGCAACATAAGTGTCTAACCAGGTTTCATCCAAGCAAATAATTGGCCTTTGGCGTTCTCTTTTGTCAATTTTTTTAAATCAAAAACCCATGTGTTTTTCAAGCCTCCTAATTAAGATATCTAATATAGGCAAGCTTCGTTCCTGGTATAACTGGTAAATTTTACGCCGTATTATATCTTGATCACTACATCTACACTCGAGAAAATATCAGCATCGCTTCTTTTTTTCCTGGCTGAAATGGGATTATTCACAATTTTCCATACAGCTGGAATTTTCGTCAACGTGGGCGTTTCTTCTAAAGATGCTTGTTTGCTGGCACCACGTTCAATGAGTGTCAAATAAATATTGTTTATAACTTCCCTAGTCTCAATAGAATAGTGTTTTCTACATTTGGGCACAGGTAGGTATAAAATTATTTTCTATTACGGACCACAATTTTACCTGAATTTAAATTCCGAAACTTTAGGTAATAATCTTGTTGCATTGTACGTTAATGACCACCCCTGGATAATCCCATTCAAATGCAATTGGTCACTTTCTTATATCTATGAACAGACATTACCCTTAGGAATATGGCGCGTGCTGCGCGACCATCCGCGCGCGTGCTAATATTTGGAAATGCAAAAATGAGTTGTTTTCTTCTAGCCGAAACTGACCGACCGCGCCGCCTGCTTGACCCTGCGTTTGCGGCATTTATAATTGCTTTTGCTTATTTATCATATGGGTTGTGAAAGTCGTTAAAGAGAGCTGAAACGGCTCGCGCGCGGCGACGTTAGTCTTTTTCGCGCCTCCGACCAATTGAAAATGTTCGCGTAGATCGCACGTATATACCGACGACTCGTCACGTAAAATCCGAGGTACGGTTTTTTTTCCCGAATTACTGCCATTGGCATTTTGGTGTATCTCGGGCGGGACGTGAGTTTTTTGCGGGCAAACCAATCGACCAATTAAGACCGTTAACTTGTAAAGTGAATGTAGGTAATAAGGCACTGGAAGGGATATAGACAGGTGTGCGTATTAGGTATTGCATATATTATCTCCTTAATTTTAATTCTGGAATGGTGTAACAATGAGACACCCTTTGGAAAGGACATTTATTAATTAAAATGGAGATAGGTGCCCAAAATTAGTTTTTATCCGATCGTGGCGTCGCGTCGCTCGAACGACTTTCACTTATATATACCGGTTTGGGTAAAATAACACACATCGCAACAATTAACACATTTGCATAAAACGCGAGGTGTATGGCAACGCCGACGTTATTAAGCTACGTCCACACCGAAAGCGACACGTAGGAACATTATGTTTATGTTGCTTGTTCCTGGAACTTTTATTATAAAGTCCCTCATTGGTTACGCTTACAATATAACATTCACAGTCTGTATGTGCACTGCTGAAAATATTTTTGCAAACTTCTAAATTTAAATGTTACAAAACAATACAATAAAATTCTGGGCAAAAAATTGCTGAAAGCTGAATATATGCACGTATATTATTGGTATTATTATTAACAATTCGTACTAAGCAAAGAACCAAATTATTTTATTATTTATTAGCCACTGCTTGAAATGAAATTTATTTATTTTTTAAAGATATTAATTTGAAATTGAAATAAGTATTTTTGATTTTTTTTTTAGGAAAGTTTCTCTCCTCTGATTAATCTGTAATATTTGGGCAACATCAAATAAATCCATACTAGAATATGCAGCGTGCAACATCACCTTCATGACATATCTTTGAGTCATAAACGAAGGTTCAATTATGTTTTTTATTGGCTGCACCCTTGCAATAAAACAGTAATTCAGTAGTGATTCAAATAACGCACAGCACACCTTTTTTAGCATTTTTGTAGTCATAACCTGTCAAGATTGACACACAAGGTGTTTTCTAATTGAATTTCAACAATTAAGGTAGTCAATTTTTTAAAAGCAAAACTTCATAACAACATATGTCCTAAACGTCTTAACTTTCGAGAAAAATACTGTTGTATTTTAAATATTTAAGTTTAGTACTTGGTACTTCAATTTTTTGAAGTATTTTAATAAAACCGATAGACAATTAATTAAGTAATAAATAACAATGATAATAATTTAGCACGTTTTTTTTTGAAAATTTAAATTAGAAAATTGGAATATAAAAAAAAAGAAAAATGTATATAAGGAACACTCAGTATAGCAGCGAGCAGGGCGTAACGGATGTTACGAATTAAGTTAACCGGAGAGTAGGGGTGGGTTATTGGGCGCCACTGGTCTGCGATGGAATGTACCAGAATTCCCCCTGTAATCTCTAATAAAAAAAATACAAAAAAAAACGCATGCTGTCATATTAACGATATTGTTATGACCGTGCAGGGAAAAGGTTTTCCTTTTTTAAGCGAAAACCGTACATCGGATTGAAAGAAATTAAGAAATTAAATTTATTTATATTGGAAATTGTAAGAATAATTTTTATTATTATTAAAATATCCAATCGCTTCCAAATCCGTACGGTAAAATCCCGGATATGTCCGAAATGGCTCGGATTCGTGGGAAACGAAAGTGACGGTGATCGGTAAATGTTTGTGGATTCCGCGGGATCAAAAGCACAAAGTACTAAACGGCCATACCATATTATTTTGATGTAATATCGTCTTGACAATAAGATTATTATGAGACAAATGTCGAATGTATTATATTTTTTTGTTTTCTGAATAAAATAGGTATTTTTGTTCACTTTAAATGTTAAAACACTTGTTTGAAATAAACACTATTCATATATCCATTATCAATACATTCAGATATTATATCATCTTACTTTAATGAGCTTAGGAAACGTATGACACCATGTGACTTTCTGTCTAAAATTCTCGTTTTTCTTTTGTATTTTTACAAAATAACTGCCGCTGCCCGAAAATCTTCGACCCACCATTGTTTAGAAACTAGGAAGACACACTGCATTCGTGTTTTTTTATCAGAGAAAAACGAACCCAGAGAGAAGCGACAAAACTTGTCATGTATCTTATACCTTATATCTTCTTCAATGCGGATTTTGTTATTTTTTAGACAAAAAATCCCAAACTTAACATTGCAACTAGTAGGCAATAGGTCGCAATTTTTTTCATTAGTCGTTCCTTTGTTTAATTATTGCTATGACAGTTTCGGCGTCTTGATTAAGCAGTTTTGACAAAAAAAAAGTGTTTAATTATGGCATTTTTCGAAAAAAAAATGAAATTCTAAATCTATATGTCAATAATAGCGCAACAGTAGGCCTATACCAGAATTTACGCCCTTGCTGGATTTTGTCAAATAATAATTATATTATAATCTTCAGCAGGGGTACCCGACAGAAGAAAAGTCCACTAGACCTGTTAATGCGTGTTGTGAAAAAAAAACAAATTATTAGAAGATCTAGAGGAGGTTATAGATAATATGCCACCGAAGGAAGCTGCCCAAATTATTTGGCCACAAGATGGAGCACCTCCATATAACGTTGCTAGCGTAACGGACTTAACAATACATAAAGAGAATGGATTGAAATACGTTGAACGACGATATGGCCAACTAACCGTCCAGAGCCATTTAAAAAATAAAATTTTTACTAGGCAAAAAGAATTAATACAATAAAAGAGAAACTGAAGATAGAAATAAATAATATAAATATCAATCATTCTAAATGGATTAATCAAGCTATAGAAAAAAAGGGCTGTCGGCTATGTGTAGAAATGAATGGTGTTCACTTTCAATATTTTTCAAGAATAATTAACTACCCCTAACTATGTCTTATAATCATAATAATAATTATTGTTATTGTTGATATAGTAGATATTGAATAGTAAATAGTTTAACAACTATTTTTTTTGTCAAAATGGCTTAATAAAGACGTCACAACAAATGACAAATGACACGACTTTTTGACAATTTTAGTTTGTGGCATTTTTTATGTTAAATATAAAAAATACCAATAATGTAATATATATTTTTGAAGGAAAAGAAAAAAAATAAATATGTTTTTATCTGCATTTTTTTTATCGCAAAAATTAGGAGGAAATTTAGTTGTACCCAATAAATTTTGTCTTAAACTTCTATTTCTAAAATCTGGAGGGAAAATTTATAAGATTTAAACTGGCTGGTATCCGATTCCTCAAATGTAACCTCACATTAATCTCCTTACAACTAAGGCTCAAATCTCGCAAAGGTACTTGACGGCATTTAGAACTGTCAAACCGCTTTTCTTTCGCTTCTGTGTAATTTAATAGTCCGTGATATTGACGACAGGGTCAGCTTTCGAATAGTTTTCAGAGTCGCACGGAGCACACTCCCGGAAAAGAGTGAAATGATCTCCAGGAGGAGGATACTGTCCCGGTCGCGCGACGACCTTCCCATGCTGCACGACCACTCCGAGGACGTTTGGTATCAAACGGAGAAGCTGCTGAAGGTGCGTCGTCTTAAAAATCGACAGTTATACGCGTACGCCAAGTACGACTTACACAAGAAATCGCTCGCGTAGCCGCGCCAATTGGACTTGCAAAATCGTGCGCAAGGCCGTTCCCAGCCGACGACACGTACGCGCTTACGCAACGCAGTTTAGTCTGTGATCCGGTTCGCCTGGTGGTATTTGCTATTTATTTATGATCCGGTGACGAAATCTGGAAGCGTTTGCGACCTTTGCGCAATGATTCACGCCGATTTCCTTACGCGACCAATGTTGCCAGATCGCAAAATTGAAAATTGCCAGACGGTTGAAACGTTGCCGAATTTTTCACGTAATACATAGTATAATGAACTGTAATATATTACTGATATTACGCGTGTTAACCTAAATATGAGTCCACTTCCGGCAAAGGGGTAGTTTCGAAAAACCTGTTTGAATTTTAACATATTTTATGAAATAAAATATATAAGTTGACGCAATGGTAATCCACAGAACATGCAAATTGCAAATCTCTCTCTAACTGTTTAGGAGTGGAGTCGTCAGAATCTTTACATTGACAGAGTAACTCGAACTGGTTTTTCTTTCTTTGATTTTCCTTTCACAGTATATGCTACAAGTTTCCTTTTCTTTAGTTAGTTTACTGTTCGTTAAAGTGTCGACAATTTCTTGGTTTCTCCAAAATGAAGTCTGAGTCTTCCCTATGCGTCGAGACTTATTTATTTTAGTTTTTATTACACTCAAAATGAACGTCACTCGACGGAATATCCCATAGAGTTTCTTTAATTTTAATATTTTCGAGTGGGGTCCCTAATAGTGATATGAATAAGTTCGCATGTCTACCCCCGGTTACGTAACTTCCGGTAGCTATGTCATTTTTATTGAAGAATGAATAAAAATCGATAACATAAGTAAAACTTTTAGACACGTTTATCACCCTTGAAGGGTTTTCCGTCGAATATCGAATCCATGTATAAATAGATACTTCAGGTCCGCCTTTAGGTCCAATTCGCGAATACCGCAGACGATCGAAAGTGACGGTTTTATAGTTGCCAGGACCGCTTTTAGGACCACATCGAGGAGGTCTTGAACAAATGGACTCAAATAGACGATGAAATTTGGGCGAAGGTGATCGTGTTCGAGAAGAATCGGCGGGTGGCGAAGGCTTATGCGAGAACGCCCGTGCTCAGCGTCAACGGCTCGGATTCGGGTTTTGACGGATTCAGGTATGGTCTGTTCATAGATATAAGAAAGTGACCAATTGCTTTTGAATGGAAATTAAATTTAAATTCAGGTAAAATTGTGGTCCGTAATAGAAAATAATTTTATACCTACCTGTGTTTAATATTCTCAAGAGATGCTCCCGCCCAAATGTTGAAAACACTATTCTATTGAGACTAAGGAAGATATAAACAATGTAATAAAAATAATTTGTAATTTTATTTTAGGTTTAAACATAAATACATACATAAATGAATAAATATTGTTTAGTATCTTTCCTAACAAAACCCCAAATAATTAAATTCTAAGCAAAGTACGGTCCTGTTCTGCCATATTTAATTCTTACAGCTTGCCCGGGTCTTTCCTTAATTCGTATCAGTCAGTCACTTTCTTATATCTATGAACAGACTTTAAAATCCTCGGGACAGAGCTGGGGTAGCGTAGATAAAGGATGTAAATAGATAGTTAACTGCATTAGAAACCAGTTGTTCTTACTGTGCTGACAAGTTTATCAATAGACGCGAAAACTTAGTCCATACTTATGAAAATGCATTTTGATAATAACGGCATTTCTAACAATTATAACATAAAACAAATTTTCAACACATACAATAATTACCAGCGATGGTAATTCATAACAGTTTTAACACTTATTTGTTGAGATGCTACCGACAGGCAGTTGCAGTGCGAACTACAATAAGTTAGTACTTCTCCAATTTAAGTTAAACATCTATTTATTTTCATTATCTATGCTGGGAGGTTAGAAAAGCCGCTTCTGCGTTTCAGGATCGGCTTGGCAGGATTCGATAACCCGTACCGGGACCGGAAGACCGAGGAGTGCCGTCGCCACGTTGGCCACGTAAGTTGGAGAAGACTAATAAAAAAGGAGAACAGTATAAATTGCTTGCTTAAAGACAGTAAGGAAGAAAATAAGAAAATAAAAAAGAAATAGTTAAAATCCCATTTTATATATATTTGAAATACATGTAAACATACATTCTTTAAGTAACATATATTCTTAAAGTAACCACCAACATGAGAAAAACCATTTATTTTTTATTTTCTTCGGATAAAACTAGAAAAATTGCAGTGAGTTCTCACGTAAAATTTTTTAATATTTATTAGCTTCGCAACGATTGGCAACATTGCTTTCAGCTAAAAGTTATGACTCGCGGTCATTCTTTTTCTTTTACCGGTCCACGCCCGCGGGTTTCCTTTAGTGATGTGAAATTCCAAATTCCAAAATCAAACACAAGAGAAATTCCTTCATTGGGTGTCATCCAAGAAACATTAAATAACGATTTCCCTAATTATAGGTGTTGATGTCTATATTTTTATTCTTTAAACCTACCTACAGTATTAGAATAAAATAAAAACGTCTTTTATTTTCAACTCGACGAAGTGCATCATAGCTGTGTTTTGTTAACCGAGAAAGTTATTGTAATTATATTATAATAATATATTATTAGCACCTATGCTATAATTTTAATTAACAAAGATATAGCAGTATGATTTAATATCACAAGATAAAACGCACACTCTATAAAATATGTGTCAAATATATCAATATTATGTATTAAGGAAATAATTCTTAAACTTAGATTTCAGCGACAAATAATGTTTTACGACATTGATTCTGTGATTGTTTTGTGACGCGGCATATTAAGTTGGTCAGTGTAACAAATATCACAGTATAATGAATTTCATACAAGTTTTTCTTGAAGATATTGCTAAATGCAATTTCAGTCTGTGCTGCATATTAAGCAACTCAAGCATACTTAGCTTGCCTAACTAACTAACCAATCAAAACGTATTCGTAAGTTTTTAATTCTTCGCAGTCCACCCTTGGACTGCCAAAGAACAAAAAACTCGTAGTTATTTTTTTTTAATATATCCCTGTTTTTATACAAATATCTAAGTGACATAAATGATATTTAATATATTGTGGAGAGTCGGTTCCTTTTTCTCATGTCGTCATTGAAAATATACGAAATAATAAGAAAAAAGATAATATATGAAATATAAAAACCATGGAGATTAACAAAATTTAGACATTCAAATGTTTTGCTTTACGATCAGTTAGATTTAAACACCTCTCCTTTATTGAACTTTTTGTTTTATTTTGTTTTATTGTCATTTTTGGGTCTATACAGTAGCAGGTAGTTTGTAGTTGTCGAAACAATTGTCATGTAAAAATATATAATTTCGTGAGAGCTTTTTTAGTTTTATTAGTTTTCTCTATAGCCTAGGTGGCCTATATGGCCGGCCGCGCGGCCCCCCTTCATAAACCATTCTCTCGTTTTATATAGGGAGTCAAAATAAAGATGGACGAGTCGGGCAACATCCTGATCAAGCGCGTGTCTAGGTCGCACGTGTACATCAAGAGCGCGAGCGCGGAGAACGCGATGGGTCGCGACCTCTTGCGGCTGCCGTCAGGAACGCTCGAGCCGAACAAGCCAGTCAAACTGTTCGACATGAAACGGTTCGAGTCGAACGTCTTCTCGGAGCTGAAGCGCTCCTACCCCGACCGGAAACGGCTCGAGCTGCAGTGCGTAACCGCCATCGTGTTCGTCAAAGCGGAAGCGGAGTTGCTCAAGAGCCCCCTTTGGCTACTGCTAGTCAACATCGTCGCCCTCGATATGCTCAAGTCGAGACTGTCACCAGGTATGCAGGCAGCGGGCTGGAAATCAATAATTTAATGTCTCACTGGTGCATTCGCGAACTGTCAGCGGCCATGTTGGTTATTGAACGCCGCGTCTAGGCACAGTAACATTTTTTTCAATGCTCATAGAAAATATATATAATGTGAAAGCAAAGGCGAAAAAATAAAAATTCGATATAATAGCAGCAAATAAAACATATTTTTCTGAAAACTATTCCGTTTTTACATATTTTAATATATTCGAACAATATAATTGAGCAATATCCAGCAGCCCGCTTTAAACAAGGTGGTGTAACGGCCATCTTGAAATCCTAGAAGATGAAACAAAATCTCTTAAATTTCTGCGGATTTGTATGGATGAAAGCCTTGAGTGCAGTTCTAAATCGTCTGTAGTTAGGGGCAAGACATTATAGACTTTGGGAACATTGTAGATTAGAAACTTTGGGATACTCAGTACTATCACGGGTTTGCTAATTATATATGTATATATTGCTTGCCGGAACTCTGTGCAAAAGGAATATTAATAAGGAAAAGAGTTCTAGTATTACATATGTGTCTGTTAAATAGTGAGTGAGTTGGGTTTAGCATCCCTTGAGGGTGCAAGATTTTTAAAATGTAGTTCTGAAGGACATTTAATTTCTGCTATACAAACCATCCCACACCAATATGCCGTAATGCGTAAGTGAGTCTAGAGCGACCTGTATATTAAGAGGAATAAAGACTCAGACCAAGTTCTTTATATGCTTAAACAGATTTTCTTACCTAAGGTATGGATCAATAATTATTCTTAATATTCGATTTCACCACTTTCTTTAACTAGGTCGTTAGTCCTGCAAATTTTCATATAGTCAAAATCCGGTTTATTTTTTTCGTATTTAAGAATGGATCATGTTCCTTCAACCAGTGCACCACGAGAAAACTACTCTGCGTGTGTCTCATGAGAAGTGTCACCATGAAGTAGTAAAACGGTATCATCAACAAAAGATATGATTCTATGCCTGCCTGATTCATGGCGCATTAGGCAGGGCCCCTACGCCTCTAGTATCTATATGCAACCGCCAGTAGTTCCGTGTTTCTGCCGCAGGTCCAGAGATGGCACCACCCGACCCCGTCCCCGACGAGAACCCCTACAGCGTGGCGAGCCATTCGAAGGCGTCGTCCTCGAGCGTCCTTGACATCAGAGCGGCCAGTAGCCGAGCGGACGAGCCGCCCCTACTGCCGCCGAGGAAGAACCCGGCGGAATCGGCGGGTCCACCCTTCCCGCCCTACGAAAACACTACGCTCAAGCGAATCCCGTCCGCGAAAGGCGCGAAACCGAAAATCAAAGACCGGAAAGGAGTAGGTAGGTGTGGCAGGGCTGCGGCCCAGATCGCGCCTCCCATGTCGTCGTTTGTCGTAGACGATCCGTACTACTGCGGGCTGCGCGCCAGGATACCCAACTTCGTGGCGAAGCTGACGGGGCGGCGATCTGCACCGCGACCCCAACCCAGGTCGACGATCGAGCAGCACGTGCGCAAACTATCGCAGGCGCAGCAGCCGCGCAACAGCCGCGACTCCTCCGCGGGACTGTGGCACGCGCGGAGTCTGGAGAGCGGACTGGGTAAGCGCAATAAATTAGGAAGCGAAGATGGACGCGTTTCTATTGGAAGTGCGCATTTCCTATTCTGGAAACCAGTAGAATTGGAGAAAACCTAATAGAACACTTACCACCCAAAATATATGATAAACCGAGGGAAAAACCCCAATTGAATTATGGTGTATACTATCAAGGAATTATTAGTGAAATTCCGTGGAATTTCGAAGAGTTTACAAAATACAGATATTTTTATTACCAGTTGGTTGAGACTGGTAATAACAGATCAAGCACAGATCAAGCTTGCAAAAAGTGTTACTTTAGGATGTCCCAAGTATTTTGGACGTTTTAGTAGAGTTTGACAGCGACCGGATGTTTTCGGTAGATTTTGACGTTTACCAGTTTTGACACAGACGGCACTCGGTAAATATTCCATTATGCACTGACGACGCGTAAGCCAGTTGTCAACTTTAAAACCTCAGCTTTATTAAACCCTTTGACCAATAGGTGAGGTCGATTTTTTCTTCTTTCTTCGATTGCTTTAATATGGTCTGGGTATCTCTAATCAATACGACTAAATATATTTTATCTTGTGAACATCTCCTGAAATTCGTTACATTTCCTCGGAATTCCAAAGAATTTCAGGGCACGTTCAAACACTGCAACATGTCTAACCGTATTAATTACTCATATAATGACAAACTAAGTCAAAACTATTTTATTGCATGTGATACTTTCCAATAATATTTGTGAACAACTCTACTATAAATTACTCAATATTTATCATACAAAAAATTTACAAAAACTGTTGAAATCTTCTCACGAAATGGCGAACCCAGCAATAATTCGATTTCTTAGGTCCTCTAAGCCATGTAACGATGTAAATGAAAATGCTATAAATAATAAAAAATAATAAAAAATGATAAATGATGAATTTCTTCCTTGTTTCTCAGCATAGTTTTCCTTTTGGCCCCCGTCATTTTCAACAACATTTCAACAAAAAAAAGACGGGAAAATTCTAATGGAAACTGGCTGTAACGTGACATTCAAAATTACGTAAATTGTAAAACCGGCTCGAGTGTCACCTAGTCGTTGATATCCGAACAAAATACAGTCTGATTCGATGCCTAATAGCATATAATGTGGGTAAACATTTAAACTTCTCATATATTTTAAGAATTACTTAACGTTAACAATATGCTTATCCGGTATCAAACTGGATCAGTTATCAAACCAACATTTTTTAAAGCTCTAAACCAGTTTTACAAAAGCTTGTCGATGAAGGTAATCGGCAGTAGAACTAAAGAGGTGTGAGAGGTGTGTTTCTGACGTTGATCAAAACTTAAATGATTTGAATTGCGTCTGCTTCTTTGTCTACTCTGTGGCACACCGTTGACGCTGCTGTCATGATTTCATTGTCCTCCCCTCTTATATCCGCTGATTCTTTGCCCATCTCCATTTAAATTCTAGTACTGAAACATTATCTTCACTAGGAGTTTCGCGAAACATCTTTTTGTTTAATTTTTCCCCTTTTGTCAACATTTCCTCCTGCCCAGCGGTGATAAAGTAAAAACATTGGTTAGTGAAGCGACAGCGCCATTGTAAAACTGGTAAGAACTAAAACTACAGTTTGACTATTTTTGGGGTTTTTCCAGATTCCGTTTTGTCGCACTCGCCGTACAATCACATGTTTTATCGCCTCCATCTGCCGCTGCGAGGTTTCCCGCCCCAAGAGCCGGGCAGCCTCTACGTCGGCGATTGGGACTGAGCCGGCGCGCGCCACCCCTACCTTCCAACCGCTCTGTGATACATTTATTCCGCTGGAACGGCGATTCGTATAATAAAGCCGACCATTTTAGATAATAATTATCTGTTTTTATTTGCGATTCTCCCCGGCCCTCCACTACGCTAAAGTATGAGTCATCACATTAAGGGAGCGACATATTTGAATAACAATATCAATAATCATTTTAAATTTATTTAATTTGATTTTAAAGCAATCATTTTTGATATTAAAATTATTTTATTAATATAACAGCTAAATTAAATTATACACTTTGTGCCGTTGACAACCAACAGAGGGTACTGCAGCAGCCGTAGATATTATATTAGCACTAAAAAATGAAATAGATAAATAAAAACTACTTTCGATCAAACGAGGTATTTTATTTTGACTGTTTGCTTATCTTAAAATGAGTAATATTAGAACATTTTTAACTTACCAAATAGCCCATGACATCCACTGGATATGTCAAATTAATCCATACATTATCCGTGCACATTTTTTGTACAGTTTTTGGACATCCAAAAGCGGATAGTGTTTGGGTATCCTTTAAATATTAATTGTCGGATATAATAAAGAATGACAGAAAATTTAGACGCGTTGTTTCAGAGTTATATTTTTATGTATACTGGATAATGAAAGTATAAAGCAAACCATACCAAAAGCTAATTTCAAGAATTCTAAGGACATTTCTTTGATGGATCTCTCGATCGAATCAATCACTCTTCATTTAATTTATAATTATTTTTGAAAACACCTATTATGCGACGTCACGGCCTAGATTTAGTACGCATGTACAGAAAAGAAGAATCGTTACTTTTGTGAATTTACGAACACACGAAGGTATTAAACTAAAATAACTTTATTAATAATTAGGAGTACACTGATAATATTAACACTCTCTCTTATATTTTCTAGGTTAGGTTCTTTTGAACAATGTTTCCTCTTCTTCTTCTACAGTAGATAAATAACAAATAATCATAACAGTTACTAGCCATAAACTAACGTTCCAATTGCCGTGATTAAAGCTTAGGATTCTAACCAAACAATTCTCGTCATGCCATTTTATTGGAGCCAATTTATTGTACATGACTTGTAGTAAGTACACACTAATTATTACTAGTATTGTTCAAAAATTGTAATATTTGAATATTTCTTAAAAGAGTATTTTTGGATTTCAAAAGAATTTATGAAGTGATATCCAAAAGAGTTACATAGGTAGAGTTCAATGGATATCCACCAGCTAGAGTGTGTTTGATGTCCGATAGCTTAAAGTTTGTTATTTTGGTTACTGGGCCATTTTGTACTACTTCGATCTAAAGGTTAGGCTCACCTACGTGTTTTTTTTTCATTTATTATCCTTTTTGTGATGACATAAAGTATTGCTTTGTATTATTATTGTTTCACCAACTCATTGTAGTGGTGTTGCAAGAGCACTTGGCTTAAACTTGCCCAATTATGTAAGCTTAACCAATATCCTTTTCTTTCAAAAGGGAAAAAATTGAAAATTTCCTTTTTTCAATGTAAGAACCCTTTCCAAACACATTTAACAATTCTTTTTGCATATCCTATTTTCTGAATGAAGGGAAGAGCGCATCCGCCACACACAAACCCGACCATAACTCTTAATAATATTTATTTACCAATTTAAACATGTACAAAAAGAAATAAATCAACACAGGGGTTGATATACCGGAAACTAAAGCCGCCCACTTCGATGCGGAAAGGGCGTGGTCGTTATATCTGGAAAATGCATAGAAAACTAACCAAGAACTATTTGAGAGAAACCGCGGCACTAATGCGGACCCCCCCGAACGTCTCCACCCTCTCGATTTCGTGGTCGTCACCCTCAGTACTCGCGCACCTTGGCATTTTTGTCCGCCCCGCCTTTCGAGATGAAGTGGTCGCCCTCAGAGACGAACCGCTTGCGGCCCCGTGACGGCCACCTTTTTACTACGTTGCTGGTCAGGAAACCCTCGTCGCGGCACAAATCTATGAACCTGTGCGAACGACAAAAATAAACGTAAGCTTGTTCATTTGTTTTGGGCAATTTATAATCAGGTAATATTTTCAATTAAATAGCTATACATGAGCAGCGTTTTAGCTTGTGTAGGCGTTTGATCTTTTAAGCTCTCGAGAGGATGCAGGGAAAGACAAATATCACTATTTATTACTAATGTCGCAGAAACGATTAAAAATATATATTGTGGTTTTTAACTTTGAAATCACCTTTTGAGGAAATTTTACTAACCCGTAAGGCTCGACGATAACCACTTTTAGTTACCAATGGGGAAAGAATTTTTAATTTCTGTGATATAATTTACAAGGTTAAAAAACGAAATTTCTTACTACTATTTTTTTTTGTCCTGGTATACCCCAAATTTCATAATAGAAATAGTTGTCTAGTAATGGGAATTTCTCTTCTCGTAGTTGATTACTTTATTTCAACACAAAAATTGAGAAATAAATATAAACAATTTGTTCTTTAAAAAACAGATTCTATCTGTGCTCACTTGGGGTCAAATTCCTGATCTATCGCGCTTATTGCAACGTAAAACTATTTACGCAAATTTTGTTAAAAAGGCTCTTTGACCAAAAAAAAAGGTTTTTGTAGCTTTCGTTAATTTTAAACTCGCTTTTGATTCGATTCCTCCAAACTTTACTTTGGAACAAGTTGAATTGGCCGGACTTTAGTTCTAAGTAAATTTTAATAATCAGAAACTTATATGAAGTGGCGAAAATAATTAATAAAAAATACAGAAAGCCTGTTCTAACAATGGTATTCTAAGGTTAGAATAAATAGTGGCTACCAATGTTACCTTTCAGGTAACTGTAAAAAATGGATGACAATTTAAGTAGGTGAAAATTTAGGAGTGCCCCTTAGTAAAATATAAGTGTGGCAACGGTATTCGTGTGCGTTTAGAACGTGTTCTCTTTTGAATATAATGTTCCTTAGCACGAGATAACGAAAAAAAAAAGTTGGTTTTCCGCAGTTTTCCACAAAAAATTACTTATAGCCCAACTTTTAAATAAAAAAAAAATCAATAAACTCCCCACGGAAGGCTGACCTGTCCAAAATGACGTAGGCAAGTGGCACGTCCATCGAAATGTCCGGTAGATCGTCGAATACCCGGAAAAACCCGCGCTCCATCTGATCGGTGGTGATCAGGATGGCGGTATCGAACGCCTTGAGCAGTTTGCAAATCGCCAGCTCGGTGGCCTGGTTGTTGGCCTCGAGCGCCATCACTATCGCCTCGTAGACGAGCTCGTGATGAAAGTGGGGCACTTCTAGCGCGGCGAGGCAACGGGCCGCCTCCTCGACGTCGCCGGCCGACACGAACTCCTGCAGCAGCAGCGTCATCTGCCGGATGAGGGCGTGGACGGGTCGAAGGGGTCCGCCGATACCCCACACGTTGTCGAGACGCACGAGGCCGTGTTTCATGGAGAGGAGCGTATCCGCGCGGATCAGCGCTTCCTGAAACTTGGGGTCGTCGCTCTTCTCCTTGGTTGCGACGATGAAACGCGGCGGGATACAGTCGTCGGCTATGGCACGGGCGATGAAATTACCTGAGAATTATGAATGATGATCACGATTTTATGGAAATAATAAAATGATTTTGACTGATGGATTTAATAGTTTTGAACACTATTTCCAGCTTAAAGTTAAAATATTATTAATTACACGCTAAGCAATTTTGTGCTTGCTTGCTTGTTGTTTTTATTTTTCGAGTTAATTTTTTTTTCTTTTTTTCAGAAAACCGCTTGTCTTATTGGAAAAACAGCGAAACGCGGCACTTCGGAACAACAACTTTTGCAAAAAACTCCAAATTGACTTTGTCTACCATAAGTTAAATTTTATGTTTTAATTGTCAGTATATTTCAGATGGCGCTACAGACCGTATCCAGTGCCTTGATTTAAAATTTGGGAAGCCGCACAGGTTTTTTAACACAACGAAAAAAATCGCTTAATCCCACTGAAAGTTCCTGACCAAGAAGTAGCGGGTATGATTCCCATATTAGTGATAAGTAAGGACGTTTCTTGCTTATACATTTCTATTCGCCACTCCGGCTTTACCTTACACCAATATGGGAATCAGTAATCCAAGATTATGTTCATAGCCCTCCTTTAGCTCCGCCCCCTTCAGACAGTATATAGGCAGGGCAGAGAGTAGAATTCGAGCCAGTTTCAGTTAAGCTCTGAAGAAGCCAGAAGGATGATTGGCGAAACGTCAGCAAGTTCGACGCAGGAGGAATCCAAATTATTTGTAAATAGTGTTTCTCATCTCACCTACTGAAGGAGGCGTGGTTTTGACGTCACGCTAGTTGCACTCACCCAAAATGACGGGCGCGTCCGGTATATCCAAAATCAAATCGTTGATGTTCGAGAGTAGGTTCTCGAACGCCTTGACAATATCGAACTCTGTGACGACGTAACCGTAAAGGTCCGAAATAAGCACCGACGTCAGTTCGCGGTGGGACGGTTTGTGGTCCATGGCGGTCTGGATCGCCTGCTCGACGAAGACGTCGCGCCTATTAATCGGTATCATCTCCTGGACCGAGAGAGCGGCCTCGTGAGCGTCGTTGCTCTCGAAGTACTCAAGAATGATGGGCACGCACTGCCAACGAAAACAAAGAAGGGGCACGGTGAGTGACGTCGAGACTGTGGGAGACGAAAACGAACCTTATTTCTGATCTCTTCGTTGGTTTCCTCGGGCACGACCGCCTTGAGCTCAATGTCGCCGTTGCTCAGGTTCTCGGCGTCGAAGTTGGGATCGTTGACATCCTCGTAGGCCTCGAGCAGCTCGGATCCGGGCACGCCCCACACGCCCTTGCCGCCGGCACCGCCTTTTTTCGGCAGGCCACGGCCGTAACCGTTACGCGAGCGACGACTATTTTTCCAAGACCTGCGGAATTTTGGGATGAGTCGCTAGTCTCAGATTGAAAGATTGACGCGTTCAAATACAACTTTTTTTTTTGGATAAACGAAATGGATAAGAAAATGCCTAAAAATGCTAAACCAAATACGGCACGGCGACAGACGAAGACATTTCCAGCTCACGAATTAAACCAAATTTACTACCCCACCTTTTGAAAGCCTTTGTGATATTTCTGTAGTGCTTTGAAACATGATTTTTATTGTATAACTCCTTAGCAAGTTCAAAGAAGCAAAAAACGGCGTTAGTAAAGAAACAATGATTGTGGGCAATGTTGAAGAGTGTAGTAAATGTGATAAAACTTAATTAAAAGAATAAGTCCCTTTTGGAGACATTTTGTGGAATGGCAAACTGATGTATCTGAAAATTGAATAGTCGTGTGTAACACCTGTAGAAGAATAATCTGTATACGTGTTACAGAAGATGTGAGCTCTTCAAACTTCAAGGATTTCAAATCTTTTGATGATCACCCTTTACCAGCGAAACCGGCCGATGTTTCACCTTTATTATTTTGCAAAGGTATTTGCACATTCCTTCATTTCACAAAAAAATGGTACTAGGCCATTTTGAAAGCCACGTACGCAGAAGCGACGAAAAATTCCAAAAAGAACTTTTACCTCGCTTTATGGACGAAGCCGCCCGCGTTCGGCGCTCCCGCCTCTTTACTATTCTGCCTGTGCATCTTGCGCGGTTTACGCTTGGTCGCCGCCTCCACCGATGAACTGGTAGCATTCTCCTTGGCCGCCATTTCCATTTCGCGCTCCACCGCCTTTTCGATGTCCACCTGATGTATTTTTTTTGGTAAACGATGGGGGCAAAATATTGATAACTTTATTAAAACAACTTAGAAAAATCTAGAGAATATTAACTTAATATTATTAAATTGTTCTTTTATTTATTTAGTTTTTTTTTATTTTATCCCACCATGTTCAGCGAACCATAATCTTTAATGTTATATTAGCGGTACTTGAATAACTTTTTTTAAAGTTCTCTGCCAAACTATGTGAATGACCCTGTATGTGCTGAATACAAACCTCCTCAGCGTCGATGTTATCGACAGCAATGTCTCCTCTGTCGTGTGCCATCTAGGACGAGTGGTGCGTCTAAAGGAGGCAAAGGGAAGGAAAATAGAGAAGACAGGCCGGGCGCTGCGAACTGAACGCAAGGCTAGTTTTTGGGTGGTCAACTGTCTATAGCTAGAAAAAACAATACTTAATTTTACTTCAGCTATACCTATAATTATTGAATTTTATCTATATCTGCGAAGCAAATATTTATAGTCGGCCTTGACAGTTAAAATGAAAACGATAAGTCGCCTCTATTATTACGGAAATTAAGCGTAAATAATACGAGATAAAAAAAAACGAATAATATCGTAAAAATTGCAAAATAAATACCGCCGCTCCTATTTCTAATAACTACCCGTTTTTTTTTTAAGTTCCCTCTCTGTACCGCTTGATTTTTTTGCAACGTCGCGGCCTAGCCTACGTGACCAAACGCAATGCACCAAAAATATGTTTTCAACAGTTCTTTCTTTCAATTTTTGCCGTAAAACCCTAATATAAATTTGATACGCTTCATCGAAATGTCAATATTATGAAACGGACGTTCTAGAACCATGCCATACCCCGATGCCGACATAAACAATAACAAATACAGCTGTTGAGTCAAGTAAATCCCTCAGCAATGCGTTCAATTTTGCATTAAGCGCAACAGACTTACCTCTAAGTCCGTGTGGGTCAAATTTCAATGAAAAACAAGAGAATCGCTCAAAATTTCCGAAAAATGCTCTATTTACGCAACAATTCCACGCTCACGCCGCCATACGATTTCAATTTCGACATTTGGTTCTTTCTGTCCGCTCGGTGTTGTTGACCTCTTTTTAGTTCACACCTGCGCGACAGAGACGGAGCAATAAATAAAAAACATCCGGAGGCACAGAATATTCGTCTTCTCAATACGTCTTACAGAGTTATGAGCAATACTTCGCCCATTACCGACTTCCTTTTCCTTAGAGGTCATGTTTTGTTATTTCAAGTCTTGATCCATCAAAATTTAGAATTGCGTGAGAATCAAAAAATTTGTTTTATTAGAAACGGTGCAATTTAAATCCATTACTTCCGGCAACCAGCAGTTTACAAACGCAACGACCGCTAAACATCAGAGTTTCCTTTCTATCCTATAAGGAGTTTTGTTTTGTAATCGGTCTGATTTATGTCGTTGTTTGTTAAATAATCCTAACACACTCGCCCAATCCAATTGAAGAAAGAAGAAGAAATTGGAAAAGAAGAACGGACGCCGCTTTTTGATTTTGGCGGCAAGTGCAATTATGTCCCAAATGAAAGTGTCAAGTTGATTTTGTTTTCATTAAGCTATTTTGTTTGGCTTTAGAGGAAAAATAACGAATATACCAAAAGCAGTTAAAATGAAATGCACGATCCCCGAAATTTCGTGGCATAACAGAGAACCGGTACTGAGCGTAGACATTTATCCCAAATCCGACTCCATTTACAGGTTAGCCACGGGAGGAGGTGATTGTCATGTTGTTGTAAGTTGAATATAGTTTATTCTCGTTTGGTTTTATTAAAGAAGTCGAAATTATTTTAGTTGTGGGATCTGAATTTGACTGATAACGGGTCAGTTAAACAAGAAGTTTTCTCTGATTTAACAAGGCACCAGAAAGCTGTAAACTGCGTCAGGTGGTCAAATGGGGGCCAATACTTAGCGTCCGCTGATGACGATGCTAACATTATCGTTTGGCAACAAAAATGTGATACTGAGAATGGAGACAAAGAAATGTGGGGAGTGTACAAAGTGCTGCGAGGTCACAAAGAGGATGTGTATGATTTGTGCTGGTCTATCGGAGATTCAAAACTAATATCTGGATCAATAGATAATACCGCCATTCTTTGGGACATTACTAAGGGTAAATTAGACCATATTCTCACTGACCATAAAGGGTTTGTCCAGGTAAATTTAACGTTAATTAACCAACAGAGACCAATATACCATTATCACAGGGTGTCTGCTGGGACCCTAAAAATCAACTGATCGCGTCAATAAGCACAGACAAAATTTGCAGAGTATTTGACACAACAGGCAAACAAATAAAAGCCAGAATAAATAAAGGAAAGCTGTCCGTTCCAGAAAATCATGTGCTGTATAACAAAGAGGTTAAATTTTTTCATGACGACACATTCAAATCCTTCTTTAGGAGGTTGCAGTTTACCCCTGATGGATCATTACTAATTGTCCCATCGGGGTATATAGAAGCCGATGGGTGTAAGCCTCTTAACGCTACCTTGATCTTCACTTTGGATAATTGGGGTTGGTAAGTGTTTGTGTTTATTGCTATACTCACAAGTCACCCGAGTCCCCATTCCACAGATTCCACTGGTGGAACTCCTAATCTTTTTATATATCTAAATTTTTCTCACAATTGAAGCAGCTACATGTTTCCCACTAAAACAACTAATTTAATAAATCATATTAATCACAATGTCGAGGACTTTTATATATTTAATGTGATATATTGACCAATGAATTTCAAATGTCTTGGGATTTTTGACATTTTAACTTCACAATTTATAGTTTTTATGCTTCTCAGAAGAGTTCTACGTAAGACACAACAAGGATTTTATACTATTTTATACCAGGTTCCTGATACGTACAAACTGGGATCAGTGACAGTAGTGTAAATATGTAAATTGAATAGCCCCCGGCTTACAGAGTAGATTTCACGATTGCTCGAAGAATTCGTATTTAATTTATTCACTAATCAAAAGATGGCAGCACAGTTCCAATTTTACTTACGTTACGAGATTGAAATTGTTTTCATATCGCTGTTTCAAAGCCAGCAGAAAACAAGTTCGGTCTCTACCCATGTTTAGTGAACACATAAAATTTTAAACCTCTGTTATCAACAACTAACTGATTCTTTATTCAAAGTTTTTACACCGACACAGTGTTTTAAGATAAAAAGTTCACTCACGGAACTAAGAAGGAAATGTTCTGAGCAATTAACTCGCTTTAGCCCGGCCGCCATCTTACCGCTGACGAAACAAAGTAGCACCGTCGTGCGCTGTTGCCCCCTTCTCTTCGAGCTCCGCGACGACGGGCCGGATCCGTTCATCAAACTGCCCTACAGGATGGTTTTCGCGGTTGGCACCGACCACGACATCATTCTCTACGATACCCAGCAAATCTTTCCGTTTGCCCGATTCCAAGACATCCACTACACCAGATTAACCGACTTGACGTGGTCACAAGACGGTTTGCTGCTGATAGGGTCGTCAACTGACGGATTTTGTTCAGTGATTACTTTCGACGTAGGAGAATTGGGCGTTGCGTTTGGTAAGTTAAGTAAATAGTCGCTTAAGGGCTATGAAGGTCATCCTTAAGCCTGTGATAAGAATTCCTAACGCCGCGGTGGGAAGCTTTATTTTGCACACATGACCTTTACCAATTCTGCTTCTTCAGGCCATGGCGTTATTGTTTCCTTTTATATTTGTGAAGGGCCCATTAAATACAACTTATACCCATGTTAGTTTGGGGAATCTATAAACACAAACTTAAATACTTTCGCAGTAAATAGGAGAGCGGGCAGCGATGTCGAAGAGTACCTTCTGGAAGTGAGTTCGTGCAAGGATGAAAATGTCGATACCACAAACAAAGAGGAATCGAAAAAGGCTCCGAGTTTCTTAGTCCAATGGGCGCAGAACACTTCGAAAAAGGATAGGGTTTCAAATAAAGAGGCTAGTATATCGGTATTCGTATAGCTACTAGATATAGAGACCTTGACTGAGCGCATAAAGCCCGTATGACCAGCATCAAAAAGTATTAAGTCTTTTGAAAATTCCCTTGCATCGAAAATCCAAAATATATTACATAATAACCATGGGTCTGGAAAAATGTGGGTATTTTTTTGGGTACAGAGCAAAGTTGTACAGTGAACGGCTAAAATATGGAACAATTTTTTTTTTAATTGCTTCAAACAATGATGGTAACCAACGAACAATATTACAGGTATCAAAAGAATAAAAGTATCATCCTCATAAGATTACATTGCTAAAGGAGCTGAACGAAGATGATCTTAATCTCAGACTACAGTTTTGTGAAACTATAATGGATATGCGCAACTCAGATCCATTTTTTCTTGATGAGATTCTGTTAATTATGAAGCCACGTTAAATGGTACGGTAAATAAACAAAATTTTAAGGATTGCAAAACAAATTATCCCTGATGGATGAGAGAACATCCACAAAAAGTGAATAACACTCTTGCACCTTATTTCTTCAATCAAAATCTTATTTCCCTCAAAATGACCTTAATTCTTACTCTCGCAGTTTCTTTCCCAAATCAGCCTGATATTCCGGATTGAAGATTTAGTTTTAACAGGAGGTGCTCCGCCCCTTTTGCGTGAATATTTAAATATGGTATTTCCCGGGCAATGGATTGGTAGAACGGGATCTCTAGATAAAACCCCACTGGATTTTTTTATCTGGAAATACTTAAAATCAAAAGTGTATATGGAAAAACCACGAAATTTAGATGGTTTACAATTTTGAATTAAATATGAGATTCGGCAATGATAATATTCTAAGTAATTTGCATATTGTCAAGATAGTGGGCATTATCATCACCCAATAAAATAATTTCCTTGACATGCTCTGTTCCTATAAATTTTCTCTCATTCTCATTTTCTCGGATTCGCTATGGTCAATTACTGGTTGCGATACTGCAGAAGCATTTTTTTAATAAAAGGGGTAAAACAGCAGTATTTAAAAAGTTCGAAAAACGTAATGATTCAATTCAGAAGTGTTTACAAAGAAATGGAGCTCCAAAAAACCTAAATGTTTTGCACAAGTTGAATCGATATTTCATGTATAATGGTATATTTAACGTCTCTGCCAATTTTCAGCTCTATGCGAATCTTGCCTAAGTTTTGACTTATTTTTGTCTATTTTGACTGGGTTATGATAACTAAGTCTTGAAGTCTAAGTCTTTTAATTTTAACGCAGGTTGTAACGTCAACAACGAACGAGCCAAATGCAGAGACCCCTACGAGGATTGAAAAGAAACAGCCCAGGAGAATAGTGCCGATAAAGATCGGAGAAGTGGAAAGCAAAATGTCACTCAAAACGAAAACTCAGCCGACGCCTCGGACCGCGACACCAGTGGAAGAGCCCGCAACGAAAAAACCCAAACTGGAAGACGACCAAGCGGAAGATTTCAACAGGGCCTCGAACGACATCAAGGAATTCTTTTGCCGGTTGCCGAAATTCAAAAGTGACCCGTCGACGGGGGCGCACAGTGACGCTAAACCCATCGCAGTGAGGCGAAAGCCAAAGGATGCCCCGCCAGAGCAAAAAAGGGACGAACCCAAGACTCCGGTTAGGAAAAAGCTCGAAGCAAAGGACACCAACAAGAAGAACACTTTGCACAATTTCCTGCGAAGCGGTGAAAAGCGCAAAACGAAAACGGACGGCGAAGGGCCGCTAATAGATTTGACGTTGGAAGAGAATCAGGCGCAAGAGGCGTGGGCCGAAGCAGCGAAGGAAGTCGTAGTACCGACGGAGAAGAGCGGACCAACGAGAGACGATGACGACCGGACCGAAGATTTTTGTTTGCAACTCGAAGACTCGCGGTCGGCGGAAGAAGAGAGTCGAATCGTCCGTCGCGACGACAGTTCTGAAGCGGCGACGGCGAAAACGCCGAGAAGGATACCCCTGATCACGTTGGCCAGTCCTAAGCGCGTCGTGTAAGATTGCCAAGATGGGCGTGTAAATATTAGTGAGCAAGAATTACGTGGCTTTTTTTGTCGTTTTTTGTGGTGGTTACGATGAAATATATATTTTTGATTAAGTTTTTCGGCGTTGTTTTATTGTTGACCATAGAATAAAGAAGAACCTGAAGTGATAAAATTAACCCTGTATCCACAATAGCTTAAAAGTTTCCTTTTTATGAGTCCAGTACATCCATAACATTGTAGAATATAAAGTTAGTTACCTACCCACTTTTAGATTCGCATAACATTCTGACCAGTATACCATTCTTTCCTGGGCTCTTGTAGACTTGCAAACTCAAACGGCATCTGTGGGGTATCATTGTCTCATCCAATGAAACATTATTGGTCCAATTTTGTGAGTATCACCATCATTTCTAGACCAATGCGTAGTTGAATGATTTTCTTCGTTCTCAAACTCTGTACCATCGGGAATCGCTGGTCTCAAAACCATTTACCATGGGTAAAAACCTTTTTAATATTAATTGGAATGCCTGAATCATTTTTATCCTCAGATAATATAAGCATATAACTCATTGCATTCAAAATCGTCATCGTTATAAAGCAGCTTAATTAATTTACTTTTTTCTTTCAAAACTGCACTTTGCGCCATTTCGATAATATACTTCGGTAAAAATGCCGCATCCAAAGCTTTTGACAATCTGTCAGCGGCCATGTTGACCGTTGATTGCCGCAAGGTCATTGGTTAAAAACGAAATTTTAAATCTGGCGCATGCACATGCTGAATGGATTTTTTTTCATAATTACTTCATAAGTTCCTGTATTATCGACATAGATAGTAGTATATGGCTTAAACGAACAATAAAACAAAATGATTTCAGACAAAAAATGGCATATTACTGCGTCAACAGCCAGTAATGAGTTAATAATAATCATGCCTTTATTGAAACCAATACATATAAAAACGGTAATTTGAGTGGGGAGGTCGAGCTTTAACATTGAAATTGAGAAAGTAAGTGAGGCACAAGAATAAGAAATGTTGAAAGAAAGATGTAAAAAGTTAAACAATTATAGTACGATCTCCTATTCTTCTTGAACCATGAAAGCTGTACAAATTTCTGTTGTCAAAACATGAACTTAATACGAAATATCTGTCCATAGGCTCACATCTCTAGTTGCATGAAAGGTGGTTGATTTTCCATTTACTTTTATTATTATCATATCGACTGGATAACTAAAAATTCTTTACCCGTTAAACTATTAATAGGTGAAGTGACAGCGTAGTAACCGGCGATTCAAACGTCCTACCTCCCGGAACTCTTAAAAGGCTCTACTGTACAAAAAAAGAAACAAAACTATTTATTCGACGCTCAATAACTGCTAGTCGGTACAACTCAAAAGTAACAAGAAATCGAGAACGCAATCGCCAATTTGGCCAGAAACCGCAATAGAAAAAAAACTTCACGTCGCTTACGCGCAAAAACCGTCACCAAGGTCGACCGGGTCCGGGGTTGTTCCTGTCGTAAAAGTCCGGGTACCGCCGAAACTGGGCGGCTTGGTTCATCATCCCGAATGCAAAGTTCATATTGGTCACGTACTGCGTATCGTAATTGGTATGGCACACCCTCGGATCGGGAAACTGCGATCTCACCACGTCGAAGCCGGGAGGCGGTCTCGCTCGCATCTGAAAATTGGCGGGTTCCGACCACTGCGAGTACATCGGCTGACTATCGTAAGGCCAACGAGGGTCAACAACGAGCGGGGTAAACGGCTGAAACGTTTGCATCGCGTTGTCTTCCGAGGTTTGGGTAGATGTGGTAGCGGCCGCTCTAGGCACGAACGGTTCGCTGGTCGCCGACAGCATTACCGACCGAGCACTCCCAGACAACGTCGACGGAGCCACAATCGAGTTGCCTGCGCTCGCTATATGATGGTCGCCACGCCCCAATTCCCCCTCCAAGTATGCTCGGAAAGGGTTGTTCGCGTTCAGGGACGACACGAACTCCGCCCTCGTCTTTTCCATGGGCGTTTCGGCATCTACGCCGACCTCCTGCGGTTCGACGCTTTTGATGTTGTTTAAGCACCTCTGCATGCGTGTGCCTCGAGACTCCGCCTCCTCCGCATCGTCGTCGGAGCTGACGCGATGCTCGTCGAGTGAGAGTGAAAGGTCGGGCGTTCGATAAGAGCCGGCCTCGGCGTTATTGAACGGGTTCGATCGGGCGGCAATCTCTAAAATACAGGGTGTGATGGAAACGACGTCTCTTAATTTAACGCGTCAATTTCCAAGCCGACCCGATACTGAATCGATATTTTGTTAGATCGAATTCCGATAAAAATCGGTCTATGGTATTAACAAGTTGCACAGTTGTTTCTCGTTATTAATTGTTTAATATCGATTTAATTATTCATTACTACTCTTTGGTACGCCATCCGTTGGGAAACCTACCTTGCATAGTTTATCTATCTGGTACCTGCTAATTGTTTTGTCTAATTGAATAATTGCATTAATTAGTAACAATGGGCAAACCTAGACGACTATTAGGTCGAACGACACACAAAATACACTCACCCCATATCATTTTATCGCGGATACGTTATACGGGGTGTCCAAATAAAGGCAACGAGGTACGCTATTAGGGAAATAGAGGATCCTAGAAATTTGAAAACAAATATTATTAAATGACCACGAGGGGACGTAATTGTTATCTTCAATTTTAAAACTCCGTTTCTGCAAAAACATATATACAATGACATAAAAAAGTCATATCGATGCATTTATTTTTTTTCCATTATGTCAGAAAGAGCATCACTCGTAGCTCTCGACGACTGGTGGTCATTTCAGAAACTCGAAAATAATGTTCAACATTTTCTCTTGGCAGATTTACTGAACATTTTTTTTCAAATTTCAAAAAACCTTGTTGCCCTTACAGGGTCGCCCAGGACAGTACGTTCAATTAGGTCAGTACCATATGAAGTTTCTGAATTACTAATTTTAAAGTTATTCTTCAATACATTTCTATAACCTATATAACTATTGGATACTATTTTTTTTTATGTAAGCGGATTATGGGGAAAAATATAAATTTTTAAAAGTATTCTTATTTTTAATGAAATTCGAAACTATTGCGGACTTTTAAGGTACAAGTGGAGAAGTGAAATTTATTATTTTCCATTGAGGTAATAAATCATATACATCGTGCGATTGAATTTTCATCACATTCAAGGGAAACATGGCCAAAATATTCATTATAGTAGCCATCGATATCAATTTTTCACGCATTTCACCTAGTAAGGCCACACTACTTGGCACTATTTTCTTTGTATAGAGCGATTTTCATACGCTTAACTCGAAGGCATATGTTGAGAAAATACTCCCATAAACCTACTAACGATACAGAGGCCCCTGTCTACTCTGATAATACAGGAATTTATGTAGTAACAATTCGAAACTTTTTGAAAATCTCGTTTTTAACGAATGAGCTCCGCAGTTTAAAAAAAAATTGCTCATAATGCAGCACTACTATACTGTTGCTTCATAGGTTCCTGTATTATCGACATAGGCTGGACGTCTTTATCTCTAGTAGCTATACATGTGCGTTAAATCTTTGCCACTGATCCCAATAAAACCAAACTTACCTGGAACTTTCTCTTCGTCGTCTTTTCGCCGCTCCACGAAATCGTCGTCCAGCAGCATGGACAATTCCCTTTCCAAATCGTCGATCTCGGTCTGTCTGACGGCCACCGGGTCCGCCATATAAGACACTTTTTGCTCGTCGAACACCAAATCGGCCGGCAATTCGTACGTCTCAAGTTGCTTCAATATATTCTCGGACAGATCCACGTCTTGCCTCACTATCTCCCCTGCGGCCTCGTCTACTACCGCCTCCTCCACGCATTCATACCATTCGTTGCAGCACTCGACGTTTCGAAACTTTGAACGTTCTTCGGAACTCAGTCCTTCGATGAACGCGACGATGTCCTCTTTGAGTTCGTCGAAGACGTCGAAGTCGAAGTCGGGACACCCTAACGCGGCCCTACTTTCCTTACAACCGTACGGTAACGTTTTACGGTGGGTCTTGATCGTGTCCGCGAACGAGTTCTCCCGAGCCTCGATCGCCTCGTCGTCGTCCAAAGTGTCGACGAGCTCGAAGTACTGAGGTATGCAAAAGTTGATCGGCACCAGCATCTCTTCGAGCATGTACATTTCGGACGCGTTGGGAGCGAGTCCGTATTCCAATTCGAGGAACGACGGGAACAGGTGCAGGCGGTTCACCTTGCACTTGTAGTTGGGCAACATGAACGGGCTTTCTTGAGCCTGGAAAGAACAGAAAAAACACCGTCGTTACCGTCGGATTGGAATACGGGAATACGCGTTCACAGAAAATTCGAACAAACGAAGGATAAACCCCTGGTTAATGGGTCCTCTCCGGGATATCTGAGAATAGTCGGGAAGGCGAGCGACAAACTGAAAAGATAATAATTTTTTTGATATTATGTAATTTATGTGTATTGGTATTACATTCGCCAGTGCTATTTACAAGAAGAATTTTTCACAGAAACTTCCATGGCTACTGTAATACTTTTTATAAAACTTCTAGATTCCTCTTGCGTCGGTTCTTGTTGAATCGAAGTAGCTAACCTTTTGCCGATCATCCTGTTGGCTTCTTCAGAGCTTGACTGACACTGGCTCGTATTTTACTCTGTACCTGCTTTTATATTGTTTGAGGGGGCGGAGCTAAATATGGGCCATAAACACCGTCTCGGATGACTGATTCACATATTGGTGACAGACAAAGACCTGAGTTGCGGTTAATGTGGAAATTACTAGATAGAAGAGCAGAGGTAAGGTGTTTTAATTCTGTGTTCAATGACTCGGCTAGCGTTTCCATATTTTTGGTTTTAGGTGGAAGGTGTCGAGAACTTTCTTCTCAAAGGCAAAGGCAAAGTGATAGTGGAGAACCCATAGCTGTTCCCGACGTATGTTCAAAAATTTGACCGTTATAAGAAAAATATGTTCCCGATAAGCATTTTTGGTTTGGTTCCAGATTCTCGGATTTTAATATATCTGAAATGATGGTGAGAGTTTCAGGAATAGGAACTTTAGTAAGAAGGATTCTACGTCGAAACTAACCAGAATATCTTATGTGCATCTATTGTAATGCTTTTTATTTGTTCAATGAAGTGAAAGGAATTAAGTATGAAACTGTCAGTTTTCCCTGTAAAGGGTTTTGATAAGGAAGTTAGATATTTTGCTAGAGAATATGCTAGAGAACCAATAGTGCTGACAATAGGTCGACTAAGACTAAGACAAATAAAATCATCAGCAATTGTCGAAGACAATCACGAAACCAGAAATAAAATTTTATTCAATATCCGAGAGTCTATAGAAATTTATAAGCAACAACCCACAATAACTGTAAACTGTAAATTCAATCCAATGAATAAATTAATTCATTCATTGATTGGTAGGCTCGAATTTATAGGCGCCATTGATAAAATGAGAAGCAGCATCGACAATCCGACATTGGAAAATCGGAATTTTTGGAACAATGTGGCCGCTAGATAAATTGCTTGACTATTATGAGTACTTTCGTAACAGGCATAAAAAGAAATTGTACGACCTCTATATTCAATTTATCTTATAAACTAAACTAGAGCCGGAATGTCACACTTGGTTATTAATCCAATATGAAATTATTATCATTTATTTGTTTTCAATAAAAAAAAAATACAATTCCTATCATCACATTAAATGCGAGACAAACAAAATTATTACAAATTTTCCGCAGTGAAATAATTTTATAATAATTAAATATTATACTCAAGACTGGCATGAAAACAAAATCCCTTTTTAAAAAAAATAAGGTGTCTGGTACAAGGTTCCTATTAGTAGAGTTCTCCCAATTATATACTGTTTTTACGACATAATCCGGTTATGAAGGTCTAACTGCAGGCCTACCTCGGCAGATAGATAAAATGTTATAAAAACGGTATATATTTCGGAGAAATCTACCATGCTAACATATGCCATCATAGTAACAAACCATAATAAATATGTCAAATGAAACGATAAATTAATATTTTTACTTAGTTATGGAATTTGGCTGTTTATATCATACATTTAAGAGTTCAGTATTTCCAATTGTACGTTGAAACGTTTCGCAAAATTTGTTTGTCAGGCACGTTCCTATCACGCAAGCCTTAAGATGTATTTTTGTTTTTCTTTTATTATGTGGGAGAAACAAATTAATATAATATATTACTAATATAATAATAAATACGTTAAATTCATTAAATTAGTAATAAATGCTTTTGAAATTACAAGAAAGTCATCATTTTCATTTGCAATTTTAGTTTGACGATAACAGAGAAGGCGTTAGAGAAATATTCACCGATTTAATATCCAAACTTTTATTAGACCAAGATACTTTGGGACATTTAAAATTCGAATTTAGTGTGTGGAATAACTGGTTATGTTTATGCGTCAGTTTTCACAGGTAAGTATAAACTAAAATATTTTACATTACCAAGCATAGAAATAAGGAGAAAATCCGATATGGATATAGGTAGATGAGATTGTTAAATTTTAACGTCACGACAATATTGTGACGGACTGAGACAATGTTGCCAGTTCTGAACATGGTTGCAGTTTTCAAAGGATTAATAAGATTTTTAGGTATAAAAAGTAGAGACAAATTATAAATTTACTCGATGTAGATGAACAAAAGGTCGTGCATTAAGCAAAATCCATAAAATTACAAGTAAATCTTTTTATCACGTTAGCAATATGGTTAGTAACAAATGAATGAATGAACAGAGCTTACGCCATTGTAGCGGAGCTGTTTAACCTTCATTTTGCGTGCGTTTTGTACTATGTCAAAGTTTGCTTTGTTTTTCTGAGAAGAGTGAGTTTTTAAAAGTGAGTGTTTGAGGACAATAATAAAAAATTTCGCAACGGTGTGAAGTTTGTAATAAACTTGGCGGTTTGTATTCCCACGAATCATTTCGTAAGTATGTAAACAAAACCAAGCGATATTTTGATCGACGGATGCATTTATTTTCTTCTGCCGTGGAATATTTGTGTTTAGTATTACTTATTGTTGTAGATTTCAAAAATAATTAATTAATGGTGAAGTTTTTAGACCACAAAAATCAAGGTGTTCATAATAACAAAAGAAATATAGTATTATTGAAGACGAACAACAGCCAAGTAGTTGGAACAAAAAGATAAACATCAATCATCAATCAACAATCAACTTGGAAATTCCACGTTAGTTATGTTGTGAGTAAATTGAACAAGGTATCTTACATGTTGCAGAGACAACAAGGCAATCAGAACATTTCCTTCAGAGAAAAGTTCAAAGAACTTATTGTCGTAACAGTAACTGCAGTACTCATACTTTTGACCCGCATAATAAGGACGCATCTGACTAACTACCGAATTTTTACATCCAGGAGGTTTTAAACGAGGTACCTATTCTACGAGGGCTGCTACTTACATTTCTGGCCTTGACAATACCAAGTAGTTTTAAATGCAATCTGACATTTCCATTAAAAAATTTAATATTTTTTAACATAAATGTTCTTAGAACATTTTGATCTACAAACATTTTTTTTTCATTAACCAGTGAACATTTTCGAACCATTATTTTTCATAACTTTCGATGTGGATATCAGGAAAAGAATTCATCAATGAACTTAGTTCTTTATATGGCGATAGAGCACCATCCTACAGTACCGTGAAATATTGGTATAATGAATTCAATCATGGTCGACGTTCGCTCCATGATAAATTTCGTGTGGGTCGTCCAGAATCCGCTGCGCCACAAAACATCGATGCTCTGCGTGAACCGATAAAGCAAGATCGTCAGATGACATATCGTGAGATCGAAGCATCAAGATTTGTTCGCTTTGAGTTTCCGCATAATTTGACAAACGCTCAAAAAAGGAGTTTTGAAACAATATCAAGGTGCTGATTCAAAAGCGGTCTATAACATTTGCACAGGTGACGAATCATGGATTTCTGCATAACAGCAATCGACCGTGGGAATTTTCCAAGACGACCAAAATCCAACAAAAGTTGTTTGTGGAAGAAGCACATCAAAGCAAATGGTTGCCTATTTCTTTGGTATTACAGGCCACTCAGCCGCACGAAACATCGGCCGTACAGCCCTGATTTGGCACCTAATGACTTTTTTTTATTTTCGCACATTAAAAAAAAGGTTACGTAGTCAACGATTTCCTACGCCCGAAGAAGCGGTTGATGCGTTCAAAACGCTTGATTTAAATCTAACTAACTCCTAGTGGTAAAACTGCTTCAAACATTGGTTCCAACGTTTTCAGGTGCATTAATCTTCATGGACAACATTTTGGAAAACAATAAAACCAATTTCGATAATAAATATTTGTTTTTTCATCTTTAGGCCAGAAATGTGAATGGCAGCCATCATTCACCACCAACGCTTTCGCTCTTCGCAAAAGACGAACACAAAATCCAACGTGAGAAAAACAACTAACACAACCCTAACGCTGTTGAAAGAGCGCCCTCTGTTTACGCAACGTAAACTTCCAAAGCGCGAGCGCTTTTCTCGCCTGATCGGCGGTCAGCGCGGCCCCCGCATTTACCTCCGTCTCCCATTTGGCGTGACCCTTTCGCACGAGTAGCTCGTTGACGTAGACGATCCGGTCCGTGTTGGTGACGTCGGCGAGAAAGCCGCAAACGTACTCGTCGTGCCAGTCGATGAACGTGACCTTCAGCTTGGTGTTGCTCCCGTTGAGCACGTCGCGCACGTAGTCGCTCACTGGTCGGGGCCACGGCCCGACATTCACCGGTTTGACGTTAGCGAGGCGACACCTGATGGCCTGCGCGGGAAGGTTGGCGAACCGACGGTGCAGGAAGCACATGCCCGTTACCGACTCCGAAGCCACCGTGCCGTAGTCTATGTAGAGGAGCTGCACAGGGGTGACCGGTTAACTGACATGCCGACAGGGTTTAGAAATGTCGACGCCTTACCCGGACTTGGTCCTGCGCATGGGGCGGCACGCGCACTATTTTGGCCCTGTGGTATTCACCAAGGATGCGCTGGACACAGTACAGACCTTCCTGAAAGATTTCGCTATCGGTAAAGCCCACGATCATTACATTAGATGACAAATTTTTAAGAAATCCTTTTTTATGTCAACAACCCGCCGCGAAAATTTTCAGCACGAATGTGAAAAATCTGGTTGGGCCAAAATATTTTAGCCAGATAGTTTTCATCGATGTTATTGGTCTTCGTAGGTGCCATCTCTCGTCCGAGGGACGGTGGCTCGTGAAGTTGAGTATGCGCACTACTAGCCTGGCCAGTTCGTACAAAAACTCATGGAAACAAGATTAAACATTTTATTAGAGTTTAAAGATAATAATAATTATTATTATTTATTACTATTAACTATTGGACCTTATTTCTTCCATCAAACTCTTACCGGAGCCCGCGATGTCTTCAAAATAACTTAATTTCTATTCTCGCAGCTTTTTTCCCAAATCCAAATCAGCATGAAATGCTAGATAGATAGATTTGGTTTGAATGGGATGGTGCTCCCCCCATTTTGCTCGACAAGTGCGTGAATATTTAAATATGGTGTTTTCCGGACAGTGGATTGGTGGAACAGGATCAATAGAATGGCTCGCAAGATCTGCAGATATTACTCTACCGGACTATTTTCCCTGAGGTATTTAAAATCAAAAGTGTATATGGAAAAACTAAACTAAAATTTAGACGATTCAAAATTCAGGATTAGATACGAAATAACGCAATGAAAATATCCTCAGTAATTAGCATATTGTCGAGCAGTGGGCATTTTTAACACCTAATAAAATAATCTCGGGCACGACGGGTCTTTCTGGATGTTTTCCATTAAACAAATTACAAAATTCTAGAGTTCTCGTTTTGTCTTGGTTGCTTGTAAAATGAGAAATAAGTACCTGGACAAGCGCGGGTGGCACGCAATACTGACTTATATTCTCGCCCTTATAAAACTCTTGCATGTCATCCATCAGCAGGTCGAGGGGGGCTTTCTTGTCCGATTTGCCGAGGTAGAACCAGAATTTTGACGGGTCGTACACCTCGAGGACCACCACATCGAACACGTCGCCCACCTTGGTCTCCGTCGGCAAAAATTGTTTGGGAATCTCCTCTCCCAACGATACGATGTCGGCGGGCAGACGCCTCGCGAAATCGGACCACACGAGACTCGGCAAGGGCTTGCCGCTGGTCTGCGCGCCTCCCTTCGGGTCCAATTGGTAACTGGCCATGGTAAAGTTGCGTTCTATATTATCGGGCAACGGGTTGTTGCGGTCGTACAGTTTAAAATCGTCTTGACCGGGACGGACGTAATGGAAAATGTCGTTCAGCGCGATACACATCTCGATCAGGCTCGTGAAACCATAGTCGTAATAAACAAGATCCCTTCGGAACGCCTTTCTGCGAAAAATAACGGTCAGAAGCGCGCACACAACGACATTAATTTGTGCTGACCTGTACTCTTCGGGCAACTGGCTGCACCAAATACCCTCGTTAAAGCGACTTATCAGTGTTTTGAGATTATTCTGAACGCGTTGTGGTACGCAAACAGCGACCTCTTCGGTGGCCTCCTGCAATTTCGCCGCCGAGTTAAGATAGGGTTTGAAGATGTCGAGATTTTTGCTGGTAAAGAAATAATCGTTCTCATTTTCAAGTACCGGCGCGTTGTCAAATGGAGGGCTATGTGCGGCTGAGGTAGACGAGCGATATTGATTATGAACAGTTTCCGCCTGGTAAAAAAAATCAATTAATACATAATTTATAATTGTTGCCTTCTAAACAGAATTACAAATACCATTTGTATACAATATGAAATATAAACTATATTGCCAACACAAAGTATTCTCATAAATTTTCACAAAATATATTATTTATTCTAATTATTAAACCCGGTGAAAATCCCGCATTTTTACTACTATGAATACGGGGTCAGTTTTACCGCAATCAAAAAATCAAATATTTCTAAAATGTGAATTACCTGCTTGGGCAAAGGATTCAAATTCAGCAAATGTTGTTTTCTTTTGGTGGGAAGGCCATTCAAGAGTGAATGTCTTACGTCAGCCTTGACCTCCGCAATGGACCCTCCGTCCACTCTGGTTTCCACTGGAAGCTGGGAATTGTCAAATGGATTTTTAGATATCAAAGGAGGAGTATTCTTAACCGATTTTTGGGGAACCTCAGAATGTGGGTTGTCCACTTGCTTTGATGGTGGCGCTTGATAAGGATTAGCTTGAGTGTTATGAAAAATGAGATTGCTGCCTTTAGAAGAGTCAGTGGTATGAGGAGAAAAATTCATGGGTTGTTTGTGTTGGAAATTGGCTTGTTTGGGTCTACGCGTCCCTGCTGACTTCCTGGAATTATTCCTTTGTTTCATCACCATGTTATTTATATGGGCTACTTTCTCATTCACAATAGGTATGACAGTCGCCCACTGACCTCCGCCTTGTACCTGTGCAGAATAACCAAGACAGAATTTTTAAGCAATTTTTTCATCGTAGAGATTCTGTACTGACTGAAATTCAAAGCATGTTCAATATTTTCATTTATTTATTCTGTATGGAGGACCCTAAATAGAACAAGTGTTGGGGTTCCAAGATGCAAGACGAACATAACAAGATGGGGAACTCCCGAGCACCAAAGACACAAGATGCGACTGTGACTGCAGACTGGAAATTACTAGAAAATGAGAATCTGAACCGGACAAAAAAAACATAAGCAATTTCATTAAAAACGTTTCCCGTTAATTTTTTATTATGAGGGTGGCAAAAGAGAGGCTCTTACCTACCGAATAATAAATTGTCAGGCTTTGATTTTCCTTAACTATACATGAACTAGGTATATCTGTACTGCGAATTGGGTTCCCTATCCTACTTACCAAACACACATCTGGTATACATTTTAGAAACTGTTCAAGGGAATTGTAACCAAACTGTTGGTATGGTACATCAGTGCCCATTAACTCTTTGTAATCTTTTTGGACTGTTCTTACATTCAAAACATTGGGAGTGGAAGTCAGTAAACTTCTGATGGCTTTCTTCACGTCTTCCTCAGTCATTTTTAATTTTTCCTAAAATAACGACGCAGTTTGGGTCGGAAGAGAGCGAAATTAATCCCAACAACCATTTACCTATTTTTTTACGAAAGAAATATTGATTCCAAACGTTAATTGTGTATTGTGACTTAGCCGATATGAAGTATGTAGTTTAATACTTCATTATTTTTCCATACGATTTTTTTAAACTCCAAAAACGCTTTTGAAAATGTGATTACTTTAAATGTCCCATAACTTTCGCCATATTTACAACATGCTCACAGAATATTGGATATTGGTCAGTCAATTTTACTTATAGCAAATTCCATTGGAACAGTGAGTGTACGAGTGTCATTGTCATTGTTTTCGGATATAGCTTTATCTCAAGTTTAAAACTATTTCCATAATTTGTAAAACAAAATATTATTCAATCACTTTTTTGAAGTCATGCGGATTTGTTTTCCACGATGCATCAACGAAAAAGGCAATTTTGACCATCTTGCCCATTTTATTTTTGGTAAGTGTCGAAGAAGAAGAATCGTTTTTGAACAGACTACCAAATGAAATTTGTGATCCGTTACATTGAAAAAACAACCTACACACTGTCACACGTCATGCAGGGCAGTAAAAGGTTCGGAAGGAGCTAATAGAAATTTAATATTATAATGTAAACATTTACTATTTTAATGGTACAGTAATTTTTTTGTGTAGTTGAGGTACATCTTACGCTTCATTTATAAAAACTTAATAGGTTTTAATGGTAGCTTGTCGGAGATTTCGAGCGTTATGGGTAACTCGGGTTTGAAGCAACACATCGAGACCGCTCAAAAAACGGGAGTTCTAAAGCTCTCCCAAGGCAAACTAAACGAATTTCCACAGGGCATGAAACAGCTGGAGGGATGTTTACGGACGCTGGATATATCGGACAATAAATTTGTCGTGTTGCCTAATGAAATTAGTCGGTTCATGCAGTTGCGACATTTAAACTTAAGTAAAAACAAATTGGCCAAAATTCCCGATTGTATCGGGGCTTTGACGAAGCTAGAAACGTTCAATGCTGGCAATAACAATTTATCGTTCCTGCCGAGAACTTTTTCTAATTTGATTAATTTGAAACAAGTAATTTTGAATAGTAATCATTTGAAGGAGTTTCCATTGGTGTTTTGCGGGCTCAAGCACCTCGATATATTAGATCTGTCCCAGAATGAACTGGTAGCAGTGCCTGCTGAGGTGTCTACCCTTAATGTTACAGAACTAAATTTAAATCAAAACCAGATATCTGTCCTATCATCTGAAATTTCATTGTGTCCGCGTTTGAAGATCTTGCGACTTGAGGAGAACTGTTTGCAATTGGCCGCTATTCACCCAAGGATTCTCTCAGAGAGTAAAATTGCAAACTTGGTTCTTGATGGCAATTTATTTGAGATTAAGCAACTGGCAAACATTGAAGGTTATGATGCTTATATGGATCGCTTTACTGCCATTAAGAAAAAGATGTTTTAAGGTTTGTTATGAAATATTTTATTTTGACTAGTCAAGAGATCCGATATTTTTACTATTAAACAAATTTTTATATTCTGTACGAACTGGAACATTATTTGTTTGAAGCAAGGCTTAAGCAGCTAGAAAAGTGCACACTAAAATCAACATCGGATTTTTATGATTAATTCTGCAATTTTGAGCACAAATGCAATAAATTCAAAAGGTTGCTTGACCATTTACATGACATATTTGTTTTGGTTAAGGGAAGATAGGCAAGACCAGCTATTTCTTCTTGACACTCCCTTCTGTATCTGTCAAGTGCTTTATACTATACTATGTCAATTCTCATGGATTTTTATATGATAATTATTGTATAAATGCAAAAATTAGGAATAGTATGTATACTGTAGCCGTGTGATCTTTCACCTTAATAAATGTTGTAACTTTTGTCTGTGAAGAAATCATTGTGGCAAACATGTTATACTTAATACTCTCACATTCCGATTTCTAAAGAAATTACTGCTGAATGTAAAAAAAATTAAACAAAATATGATCAACAACTGAGCGTTTAATGTGTGAATCTAGACAATCAATGTGGTTTATAATTAATAAATACAGAATTGTAGAGGAAATGTTTTCGATACTTTTTCGGGGTCCAAAAATCAACCGGAATAAAATATTAGTCGCCTATATTTGCTTTGACATATTTTTTGTATATACGTGAACTTTATAACGGTAAAATACAATTTTTTAGATAATTTTACAGTAAGATCTTTGATTCTATTTTGTATTTGGATTTCCCAAATTGTCTGTTGTTTGTATATTTTCTTAGTCTAATAAAAACTGAACCTTTGAGCCTATATTTTCTAATTTTAACAAATATCCTAAAATACGTAACGAAGGCAAAAAAAGTTTAGATAAAAGTTTGACTTTTGTCTCGTGGCTCAATTGTGATAATTATACTTAATACTAGATTTAAAATAAATGTGTGATATAATGTGTTCGTTTTTAGATGGTTTTTAGCTTACAAGTCGGGTGTTCCTAGTAACAGAAAGAGGAGAATCTTTTTAGCCTACATAATTTGTAGACTGGCGAAGTAGGGCCAAATAAAGTGTAAATAAAAATAAATAAAATAAAGGACAACAAAGTGAAAACGTACAACTGCCACCCAGACATATCAACATTTTTCTTTACAATCTCCGTAACGTTAGGCAAGTTTACTAAACACATTTGCCCATTGACCACAGAATATCTAATTAAAAACCACTATCGGCGGCAGGGACCACTTCTTTTTCCATGCAATGTTTAATTAACCTTTATTGTTTTTTTATCCAATATATGGTTGTTTTTAAATATACGTGATTGCGGCCGGCCGTTATCTTCTTTTTTTATATCGATAAGGATAATACATCGATTTGTGGATAAGACATGCACGAGTGATCGGTCTTTCTATTCAAATAATCGAGAAAAAAATACTTCCAGATCACTCTAGAGTTAATAACCATGAACAATCGACTCTCTCTGCTACTTTTAAAAGCAGCATGTGTGCTCTCTGCTCTTCCAGAGGATGAGTCTTGCCAGAAATACGCTGGTGGGAATGTTTACCCGCACACGGCGAGTTCAGGCCGTGCGGAACATAACCTGCAGTTTACTAAAGCAGTCAGTAAGTATGAGGTATGAGGAAATATTAGTAAACTTACAATAACATTGAAAATGTTTTAGTTTCGAAACAAGCTCCGTTTTGGGAAAGTACTGCGGTAGTTAATGGGGAATTTGTCCAGCTTAAGTTGTCTGATTTCCTTGGGAAATACCTGGTGTTTTTCTTTTATCCATTAGATTTGTAGGATACCAAAGTTATACTTGTATATATTCTGAAAAGTTTTTCTTTTAGCACATTTGTGTGCCCTACAGAGATATTGGCGTTTAGTGATAGAATAGAGGAATTTAGGCAGATCAATACTGAAGTGGTGGCCTGCTCTGTCGACTCTCATTTCACTCACCTTGCTTGGATTAACACCCCTAGGAAGGAGGGAGGTTTGGGAAAAATTAATATACCCCTGTTGTCTGATTTGAATCATAGCATTTCAAAAAACTATGGTGTGTTTCTGGATGATTTTGGCCACACTCTAAGGTAGCTAAGCAACCAAGTTATACTCCTACTGTAAAAAATATTTTTTCAGAGGACTTTTCATAATTGACCCCAAAGGAGTGTTGAGGCAAATTACCATGAATGATCTTCCAGTTGGTAGAAGTGTCGATGAGACTCTTAGACTGGTGCAAGCTTTCCAATACACCGACAAGCACGGGGAGGTATGCCCTGCCGGTTGGAAACCTGGGCAAGATACGGTAAGTTTTTTATAATTAAATATCCAATATCTATACTTGACCCTTTTGCAGATTATCCCTAATCCCATTGAAAAACGGAAATACTTCGAGAATCACTGAGTTGTGCTGAGCGGTTAAATTTTGTTAACATCACTTAAAAAAAAAATAAATCCAAGTCTTCGACTTCTCTTGAAAATGAATACCTGTGAATTACAACAGTACTTGAGTTAGTATGACACACCTCATTAGCTCATTGCTCATTAACTGTAATCTTTAATTAAGAAAAGTCTTTTTCAAAAATATAATTTATTTACACACATTTACAAAATCCGAAAACTAGGTATAATAAAGGCACTCGCCAGCGCTGCGAATCTTCGTCTCTTCAACGCTTTTCAAATAATTTTAAGGAACCAAATTTAAAACAACGCAAGTAAACTTAAAATGAGTATGTACTTAGATAATAATTTAAAAAAAAGATAGACTAGAAAAATTATATTCTAAACAATTTAACTAGGGTGGCTTAAAACCTATGGTGGTGGTTCGACATAATAGACACAGCGTCAGGATGGGTGGGGAAGGATGCAGGGGGCTGGATGGTTCGGGCTAAATAACAAATAAATATCTTAAGCGAAACATTATGAGCAAAAAATATAGTTATTCCACAGTAGTAATAATAATTGTTGTAATAAAAACTAACACAGCATTTTCGTTTTGAAAAAAATAAGTTAAATTTAAAAACTACCACATACAACACAATAATATTTTTAATCTGCGTTTATACATTATACATTTCGCGTCCTCCTTTTAGCAAAAAAAAAAAAAAATCGGCATGACGCTTCACTCCACCAGGGTCGCGGGAAGAGGTGGGGCGGCACGTGCCAGTCTTCCCAGGCAAACCTACCCCCACTCTACCTCCCGAACCAACGATTTATCCGCCGTTTATTTACAATTTTTTTGCGCTTCCCGTTGCACTAGAATTATATTTTCTGTCCCGATAGAGGGGGCGGTCATTATTGTTTATTTATTTTTTTAGGCAGTCATGAAACTATAACGTTGTGTAAAACATTCTTTTAAAAATTAAAATCAAATGTTTTTCATTCTGAAGTTTTGGTTAGTTCATAAAAAAATGGAAATCGTAATTTACTTCTTTCGAATGATTTGACAGTTTTAGTGGAATTTCAACCCTTATGACCACATGCTAATTAAAAATATTACAAAGCACTCGAAAAATGATCAAAAAAACAAATTGTTGATATTATCAAAATTTACAACATTGTCAACAATAATCCTGGGATTTGGTTGTTGTTCCCATCCCTCCTGCACAATCTTAAGTATAATTGCCAGCTAATAATGAACAATTAAATATATACACAAGAGGTAGAATTGAAATAAATCTGGCACAATTTTGCTAGAACAAAGGTCTTTGCGGCCCATTAACACGAGCAATATTAACATTCAATTTAATTTTTGGGGGTTCAGGTAAGTGCCCAGTGTATTTCGTTTTTAAAATATTTTGAACACCCTGTCACTTCCGGTTCAACCGGAAGTTGCTGTCAACTTGCTTATTTCAATTTCTAAACATATTTTGTGTTCTATATCTATTTCACACAATCTTAAAATATAATACGTATAATGTAAATAAGCAAGTTGACAGCAAATTCCAACTTTTTGATTATATTTGTTGAAATTAGTGCAAAATGATATTATTAAATTTTAGGTCTTGTAATTATCTATATCATTTTAAAAATTTCATTGTCATTATTATTGTGTGAGATTTATTTCCATCCTATTGACTGGTACCCCAAAATATTTCAACCGCGGGCCACTTTAAAAGTGACCGCCCCCCATAACGCGAACGGCAAGGCAGTAACATGTGGAAGACGTTCATATTTATCACATTTATCCATAGATACAATATATTAATTTTAGATTAGCACCATAATTTAGTTTCTACCTTAATCATCGGACTGAATTGACGCGTTTACTGCTCCGTCCAAACTTTTGGCCGCCGATTGTCGTCGACCATTTCGAAATAAATTAAAAAAGATAAGATCAATTTCCAAAGATTTCTGCTCCCCGAAACGTTTCCAAAACGGATATAGGCGTCGTGCGCAGTCAACGACCACGCCCACAGCGGACTGGGATAAAAAACGGGCAAGCTTAATACTGACCATCGTGGTCGGGATCGACGCAGCCCGATGAAGGACGAAGCGTTCCGACGTTCCTCCGGAACTAGACCGACGGTCCGGGCTTCCAACCCGGAGATCTCTTCACCGTCGGCGGCGTGCCATCACACGTAGACGGGGCCGCCCTGGTTATCGTTGTCGTCCAGGTTGATCTTGTTAAAGGCCGTCACGCCGCCGTCGTCAAAAAATCGCCTAAAACGTAACATTTCAAATTTCGTTTGTGTTTTGCCTCGTGATTTATTGCCACTATTATATTAAAATTTCTCAAACTAGGCTGGACAATATTATATATACTTACAATCATTTCTTCGGGTATAAATGTTATACATATATCACATCGCTAAGCCCTATTAGTAATTATAAAAAACAAAATGACACCACCTAAATCATTACATGTCAAAACTTCTGAGCGGGGAAACTTGGAATAATGTTTTCTTCTTAACAAATAGCGCAACCGGTTAGGTTGGTGAAACAGGATTGTTTTTTTGAAAACTTGGCCGTTTTCCGCAATTTCTGTCCTCAGCTTTTCTAGTAACGATGCCTAGTATGCTCCTGTAATGGTTTTTCCTTTTTGAAGGTAATCAATTAAGATTAAATCGGTTTCCCTTTCGCCGTCCACTGTTTTGACTGTACTTTTGAGTCGGGCGTATAATCTCGGATTTATTGCGCCTAAACTGCGCCAACAGAGCGTTAGAAATGTTCATTCGACGTGAGTAAATGCGCGGACAGCATTTTCAAATAACCAAAATCTTGATTTAAAATGTGACAAACACGCTCCTCAGACATTTTCATAGTCTCTGCTATTTCTCTCACTTCGGTCGTTTAACACCATATTATTATGATAGTTAAAACGTTCAGGAATGTTGTTTATAAATGGATTCTTCACAAATGTTTTTATAATTTTAAAAATCCGTTTATCAAAATAAATAAGAAATAAAAGTTCAGATTTTCGCGAAATTATATATTATGACATGACAATTGTTTCGACAACACCGTGTCGAAACAATTGTCATGTCATAATATATAATTTCGTAAAAATCTGAACTTTTAGTTCTTATTTATTTTGATTTTTTTCTATAATTTTAATTTAAAATCCCTTTTGAAAAAAGAGGAATTGCTTTAGAAATTTTTTATTTTTAGTGTTTATACGTTTTAGTAGATTTGGACTAGTATGGGCTGCTACATTTATTTCATTACACTAGTCTTTAATTACTAAAACAGTCAGTCAGTTGGAAAGAGAAGCCGGACCGCGCCAATACAAATAAAGGACGGATGTAGAACGTTATATCAATTATCAAGTTACGTTTTTAGAAAATATTTTTCTACCCAATGTAAAGTTTACCAAACGCAGCGTCATAAATTCCGTCTATTTAGATGCAAAAGTTCCTTTACCTTCTAATATTTTTAGATTCAATACCGAGATTATTAGCGCATATTTTGTGAAATACCCCTACAACTCTTTTTTTTTGTCATTTCTAGCTATCAGAAATCCAAATGATATGGACAACTTTTCTATCATTTCGTTGTTTAGTACTAAGTTTTCAAAAGTCAAAAATGTATAAACAAAAGTGTAGCGATCCTAGGTATCTACAAATGGCCAATTTTAAAATTACTCGGTTCCACTTTTGGGACGCGCGCCATCAAATTATTAAAAAAACTGACTCACCTGAAGGTGAACTCGAAGAAGCCGTGAAAGAGCTTCGAATTGTCCGACAGGTCTTCCGAATTGGACGAGTCGATCGATGTACTGTTGCGGAGGCGATCGGGATCGATCGGGTCAAAGTTGGACGTGTCGGTCGGGTATTCGATGCGTGGCTTGTGAGGCGCCGGCTGCCTGCGCAGCCCCTTCTCGAAATCGATGTCCTTGAAAAACGGATGACCTTTCACCTCGCTCGCGTTCTTGCCGAGTCGCTTGTCCGCGCTGCAGCACAGTTTAAGGACGAGGTCGGTCGCGTCCTTGGACAGGTTGGCCTCTTTCGGTATCCGCAACGTCGTCTCCCAGTTGATCACCTAAGACCGACGCGGGAACTTCAGTGCTCGGAGTGACGATAATAGGAGCTCAATCATACAAATGTGTTTATTTTATAAAAAAAGTATATACCGCTACAAGAAAATACAATTGTCAAAATATGTCTATGTCTATAAGCAGATTTTTTATCTGTTTTGTCTATTTAATATTATTTGATAACTATACGACATTGATACAAAATAGGCGAGGCCCTTTTCTGAAGATGTTAATCTACGCAAAGGAAAATTTATTTTTCTTTCTGGCGAACATTTGGAAGGCGCACGAAAAAATTTCTATAGTTAAACAGTCCGAAAAATTTTAATAATATTAAGGTGCTGCTTTCTATATAAATATACAACATATTTAATGGTTTATAAGTGCTAAAAATTATATTTTGAATTGCTTAATTTAATTTCTGATACATTAATATCGCCGTCGTAAACAAACTAGTGGATTTTTTATATATTTCGTAGAGGTAAAGCTAATAAATCTCAAAATTTTCGAGGCGCTATAAAATTTGTCTAAAAAGCCTTAAAACACGTACATATCATTTTATTTGAGATCTATAAACCTTGAAGTAACGTAATCAACCACTTGCTTCCTTACATTTATCCAATTTGCTTTGAATCTTTGTCCAGCAAAAGCTCAAATAACTGCAATCATGTTATAGACTTTGAGATATCTATAGAATTACTAGTTCTAGAAGGCTGGTAGAAAGAAATGGAGAAATGAATGGGGGCTTGTATATAACAAACCTGTAATGAGATGAGATGTATACTCGCACTGCAAATAAAAAGAATATCCCATTTTACGTAAATATTAAAGCACCAGGGGAGTTTTTCAGTACCGGTCTACATCAGAAAAAATATTGGTATGTATTTTTTAGTCGTTTTAAATGGCAGTTCTGACGTAGAACTTCTTATGTTTATTACTTTCGCAGCAATTGGCAACATCGCTTTTAGCTGAAAGTTCTGTTGTGCTCAAATTTGCACATTTGTGAAAATACTTTTACTACTGCTGTTTAACTATAAATTTGATCCAAAAAACGTATTAAATGTATTAATGTTAGATAAAAAGAAAGACATGCGAACCTTGTACTGCGTCTCGGCGGGGGTGTTCGCGAGAAAGGGGGGCTGGCCGACGAGCATCTCGTAGAGGATCACGCCCACGCTCCACCAATCGCACACGTGCGTGTAGCCGGTGCGTTGCAGCACCTCGGGCGCGATGTAGTTGGGCGTGCCGACCAGCGAGTGCGCGAGACAGCGGTGCTCGCGTTTCCGTCGCCTCTCCAACGGTTTCAGCGCTTTACACTTGCACTCCTCGCTCCAGTCGTCTATGGGGTCCATAGAATCTTGCCTGTTGTGCTCTATGAACGCAACAAACGCATTCTTTGGAGAAGTGATGGAAAGACACCAGGAACCGCAAGAAAATAAGGCACTCTGAACTTGATGACTTTAACTTCAATATGCTCGAGTGTCCAATTGAATTTTGACAAAAACTCAAAACGATGATAACGGTTTTATCCAATATCAGTGCGTCACGAAATCATGTAAAACTTGAAGAAGTCAGGAATAACCAAAAATTGAACCTCGAATTTTTCAGGTATTTTTTCTACCTTTTATTTCGACTCCACAACGAATTTTCACTTAAATTTTGTAAAATAAAATTGGTGAAAAACGTTAATGTATGTTCAAGAGCACTCGAAACTTTTCCCGCTATTAAAACTCGAATTCAACGTTCATCGATTTTTGCACAATTTTTTTTTTTTCGATTTATTTGATATACATTGTAAACAATTCTCGAGAAACACCAAACTGTTTTTGTGCCACTAATTACTATATCTATTGTTTACGTTGCTACTGGACTAAGTCGCGCTTGTTAAAAATCTCTTTTTTTTTTAAATTCCAAAGTACCTATGATCCCTTCAAAACTTCTGGTGGCTTTTTAAATTTGAAAATAAATGAGCATGCAAATGAAAGAACAAAATTAAATAAGGGCCAATAATGAAATTTTTTATTTATAAATTTGTAGTTTTCAAGTTTATTAGATATATTATTAGAGATTATGATTCCAGCTTTTACCCAATGACCTTGCAGTATTCAACAACCAACATGCGGCATTTTTACGGCAGTATTTTCTCAAAATATGCCTAGTTTTAGAAAAAGAAGTTATTCTTCCGTTCTCTACAAAAACACCAATACAACAATACAATATCGCGAGCAGCGCTGCGCTAACCAGTCGGTTGAACAGAGAAGGCGGACAGCGCCAATAAGTAATCGACGGATATAAGACGTTATATAAATTATTAGTAGGGTGTTCATCAAATAGTAATGCAAATATGTGTAGTGTAGTAAATCTCAAGTCCCATCAAGTGGTAGTGACTTGTTTTAATTTCATCATCGCGTTTGTTCAATGAAACGAAAATTTTTGGCGAATTAAAAAACGAAACAATATACCCTCTAGTTTTGTTTCTCTAAAAAGGTGTCACAAATAATAGGTTTTTATTATTATATGAATATCATATTGCTGTAGCAATTTTATTCTTCTTGATTTGAAACTTCTATAACTCTTCTACTTATGTGTGCATAAAATTTTCATACTATCTCAAGTGAACAACATTTTATTTGTGCGGTAGATCTTACCATTGGGCTGGTAATATTTGGAGTTGTGCGTCCAACGGAACCCGGTGCACAGACCGAAGTCGGTCAACTTTATGTGGCCGTCCTTGTCGATGAGTATGTTGTCAGGCTTGATGTCGCGGTGAATGAAGCCCATGTTATGGACGCTCTCCACCGCGCACGTCAGTTCCGCTATATAGAATCTGAAAGCGAGAAATAAATGCTCGATCGAGCCGCCCCGCCTACTTACCTCGCCAGACTCTCCTCGAATATGCCGAGCTTTATCAGCAACGACATCAGGTCGCCGCCCGGTATGTAGTCCATGACGAAGTAAAGGATATCGCTGTCCTGAAACGAGTAGTACAGTTTCACCACCCACTCGTTGTCCGCCTCCGCCAGAATGTCTCGTTCCGCCTTCACGTGCGCCACCTGGTTCCTTTTCAAGACATCCGCCTTGCGTAACGTCTTCATGGCATACAGGTGGTTGGTGTCGATCTTCCGCACAAGAGTGACCTCCCCGAAAGCGCCCACTCCTATCGGCTTGATCGTCACGAACATGCTCTTGTCCATCTTGGCGCGCTTCAGGCGGATATAGTTCGACTCCTTCTGCGACAACATCTTGCGCATCTGCTGCTGTGCATCTGGACTGAGACCTTGAACCGACGGCGGAAGATACGTTATAGAGACGCGACCGACTATGAGACGTGCACCGCCTCCTCACCTATTTTCACCATCTCCTTCTCGAGCTGTATCCTCCGGTACATCCGCTGCCTGTAGCTCTTGATGACGTTCTCGATGTGTTGCTCCATGAAAAACTTGAACGCCTGCGGCGAGTAGTTCTTCACCTTGCCGTCCCTCCGCTCCTCCTCCTTCTCCTTACTGATTTTCTTGCGTTCCGGTATGGGCGACTGGTGCTTGATCTTCGCGTAAGGCGGTAATTGAGGCGGGGAGTCGGTCTTACCGCCTTCTCCGTTCACCTGCGACGCGTGGTTGTTATTGTTCCCACAGCTGTTCTTCACCGAAGAAGACGCTAAAAAAAAAACGTGACGTTCGGGAACGTATTGAAAAAGAACCCTACTCAAAATAATCAAAAAAGGCACAACAATGTTTTTAAGACGTCATTTGTGCTCCCTCGCACTTATTTACGGTAATTTAGTCACGTGTTCGAGAGCAATCGACTTTTTTCTCACTTCACTCATTAAATATGTTTCGCGCTGTTTTGAAATACTGTATATCAAAACTAAGAGTCGTACAAAAAGTAAAGTAGTGCTGGGGCTGGTTAACTGACCACTTCTTAATTGACTATAACAATAACATTTAAAAAGTGTACCTTTTTCTGTAGAGACCTTATTAGAAAGGAAATTCAAAAACTCACTAAAAAAATTATTATTAAGCAAAACAATATACTCATTGGAGTTGTTTTTTCAGAACAACAATACATAAGTTTTTGTATTTTATTTATCTGATTGATTATGAATTTGATTAAATACAAAAAAAATATTATTATTATTATTATTATCCTACCTGTGGGAGGTAAAGGCGGGGCACCATTGTCGGGGTACAAGTTTCGGCTGTCGCTCGAGCTCGTCGACTGCGGACTGTCCGCGCGGCAACACTCGTTACCGCCGGCCCCGCCCCCTCCGGCGACCGCGGGCGAATACTTTCTCTGGAGCGGTTGATGCACGTGGGGAGACGCCCTCGGTGACACCGAACTCTCGACCGTGAACACCTGCGCGTAGTTCTCCCTCTCGTCGGAATAGGGCGGCGGAGGCAGGGGCGGATGAGCTGCGGAAAAATCTCGTCCGTGAGAAAATCGCGGGGAATCGAGCAACCGCGCCGACTGACCCCTTTGGGCTTTGGCCTTGGCCTGCATGGTGCTCGCGTAGCTGGGCGGTTCCGTCGTCGGCACCGTCACCTGTCCGCCGTTGGGGAGAGGCGCGGCCGGTTTGTTGATGCCTCCGTTCGTATAGGCCTTTTGCTGTATCGATACAGTGTAGGAAGGAGGCGGCGCTGAGGTGGGCGGGGCGGAAGCGCTCGTCGGCGACGCCGGCACGGGCGGTGCCGTCGCCGTCTGCAGGATCGGCTTCTGCACTTGCGTACTCTTCACAGACTGCATTATAATTGGCGGCTGGGACACGGTCTGCCGCGCGCCCCACGCCTGCAGTGGCGTAGGTCGCGCCATCGCCGTGGGCGTGGTCGTAGACACTGGCACGGGACTGGGCGAGCCAGCAGACGTCGAGCCGGAATATATGCCCGACGATGGACTCTTCCGGAAATCCTGGGTGGGGCTTTGCCGGTTTTGTATGGAGGCGGAGTAGCTGGGGGGAGGAGGGTTGCCTGGATTCGCGCTCATTAACGGGTAGGGAGGAGGCGGTTCGGACGCGGCCCCCGTCCCGCTCTGATACAGGCTCAGCGCCTGCATCTGCTGCGTCAGTTGCTGCTGGACCTAGTGTGAACGGAGAGGGTGTCGTAATTAGAGCGCCATTTTCGTAGGCATTAAAAATTTAGGCCGGTGAATTTTTATTTTATTTATATTATATGTGACATAATGTGTACTTTTTTGCCCAGGTTATATGTTTTTAGAGATTAGATAGTGCGTTGTAAATAATAAATAAATCATAATATAAGGCTGAGAGACGTGACTGAATACAACTATCTAGAACTGATCGTAACACGTAAAAAATTACGCCTGTTACATCGGGAGCAGCTAGAAGTTGTTTGCATCAATTAAATCATAGAGCCATATAGGTCATAAATAAGGTGGAAGGAACGCAAAATAAAGCAATCAAGTAATTTTCTCGATACCACACCTGACCCCTAGTGAAATCATCTACAAAACACAACCATTTTTAAAAATGAATTAAATAAAATTCAAAAAATTAATAATAAAATTAAATTAATATATTTACTACAAAAACGACCAGAAACAAAAAAAATATTGGAAAATACTTTTGCAAGAACGAGAAAATGACACAAGCATCCAATTTTTAGAAGAACAGAACGGAACTACAACAGTGTGCCACCGCTTATACTTAATGGGAGTAAAAATAAGATGCAAGTGCAATAATTTGAAGAAGCACAGATTAAAATGTCTATGCATTAATGATATACCTACTAGAATTGCATTATTTTCTTTTATAGTAAAGCTTCCGTGTTAGCATTTATGCTGATTTGAAGTCTGGGATAAAATAGCAAAAAAAGAAGTGTCAGCACCCACCCACAAAAGGCACTTCGGGCCTCGAGAGGGAGTGTGGTCTTTACCTGGGGCCCGTTCTGCACCACCATCGGTTGTCGGCCGCTTGTCGTCCCCACAACCGCCCCGCTTACAGGACTCGTGCCTCTCTGCTGCAGCGCCGATGCATTGTAAGCGGGCACAGCGGCGGAGGTTCGGGCCGGCACCACGGGCGGCGCTGGCGACATCCTCTTAAACATTTGCTGCACGTTACTCGGAACGGGCGGCGGTTGCTGGTACACCGGCGGCATGTGGGGCGGCGGAGGAGGGGGAGTATTCCGCGGAGGTGGTGGGGGAGGCGGTTCCGTAAAGTTGGGCGAGTACCGCGATCCGTGCAGATCGGCCAGACGAGGGCTGTCCGAGCGGGAACTACCCGCCCCCGAGTCCAAGGCGGGACTGCCACGAGGTAGTACCAGTTCTCGTTCGATGCTAGGCTTACGGATCAGTTTCGTGTAACCGGACGACGGTTTTGATGAAGACGAATCCGGAAACTGTTTCAGGATGTAGTCGAGAGCGACGTCGAGTCGCCCGTTCGACAGTTGGGCGGCTCGCATGGATACGTCCTGATAAGAACGTTGACGCGTCACGTTATGTTGACCACATGCCCGGTTTAAATTAATATAACGATAATGTCAATGATGTAGTTTTACTTTTATAAAAGTCATGTATGCAACGCTGAAAATTAATTTTGTCAATGGAATGGATTTGTGTACTCAATCTTAATTACGATTTCAAACAAAAAAACAACAACTTGTTTAACATGGCATACTATCTAATACGCAAGGAATAACAGCACTTTTCAAATTGTGGTTTGATATGGTTTAAAGATCAAGTTAAATTTTTCAGCAATCAATAACAAGCTTCGAGCATTCTACACAATCGTTTCTTGTTTCCTGTTTGAGGTTAGAATTCATCTCTGTTATTACCTATCCCCTCATGTTCTACGTTTATGAAACGACTTGTAGTCTTTGATATATCATTCTGGTACAGATTTTTCGAGGTTTTTATAATATAAACCGTATTCAACTCTTAAATATGTGATTTTTATCTGTCAACATGTTTCACTGATGTTATTAGACTTTTATATACAAATTTGTACACTTCTTGAAGGCTTGCTGCATGACTTATTTGAGGCTGTAGCAGATTGTCATTTGTCAAGTTGACAAGTAATATTGTACACTCATGAAACACAGTTAAGATTCTTATTGGATAGCAACTAATCTATTCGGATGTATTCACTTATTATTCATTACCTCAGAATATCCCATGTTTAGCAGTTGGGTCTGTGTTTGTCTCATCTGAAAGAGATCCTTCTCTCCCATGTTGGATCCAGAAGCTGAACTAAGAGAGCTGATACCACTTGTTGCTGAAAAGTTGGAAATGGTACTGGCGGCACTCGAACCAAGAGCTTCGCTGCCACTTTTGGCAAAAGGTCTTAGAGAATTCTGTAAGTTATTACTCATTAGTGATGTCACAGTTAACACTAAACAGTGCCTTACCTGAATCTCTTCCATGGCCTTTTGGTGGTAGCCCGGAGACCGGGCTGGAGCATTGGGATTCATCCTAATTGGCCTAGGCGCTTGGCCCATGCTTGGCCACAGATATGTTTACATTGCACTGCCCATAATAGAGCGTTTCATTTTGTCATTTAGGGGTAATAGAGTTTTTTGGTAACTACCTAAAAAATAAAAATGGAAATATTAAATTTTCATTTTGACAGGAAAACCAAAATTTGAATTAATTGCGAAACTATTTTAAAATTATTTTTAAAATTTACAATCTAATCTAATCCAAAATAACATAACGGCATGCATTAATGCATTAATTAATATCCGCGATTTGTGTAATTAATAAATTATAATTCCAAAATTACATTGAGGTTAAACTAATCTGACATTCCTAAAGTTATTTAAATTTAAGTGTTTCGTTTTTTTCCAAATCTCTAAGACAATTTGATATAAAAAATAAGCAGGTTCATTTAAAGCAATTCCTAAAGAATGCTTGAACAATTACTCAACAGCTAACAAATCCTGAGTCTAGACAAATTTACAAAATCTCAAAATTTACACCCGTAAGGTCGATACATACAATCGCTTATGAATAAATTTTTCGTTTAAAGTCCCTTGTTACCTCAAAAAATGTAGAAATAAATGAGAATCTGCTTGTAAAAGATTGACAGATTTCAGTGTCAACCTAAATGGAAAAATTCACAATTCACTGGCGGCACGCTACAATGCACTTAAGGGCACTAAGGTCACTTTTTTCTGGCTGTCGATGACATCGCTTGCGGCAATTCGGAAAAAGGCCAAGTTTTTTTATATTTAACTAAGGAAAAATCGTAATGAAAACAAAGAAATCCACTGTGAATTTAGATGTCAGCCATTTTATAGAGTGTCAAATTCCATCGGGTTGCCACCCGAGAAAAAATTAAATGACCGTCACGTTCGACGTTTTTCCTATATTTTCACAAATATTAAACACAAATAAAAAAACTCCTTTTTGGATTAACTGATCAAGAAACGAGTAATGATGTCTGTTACAAAAACAAATGCTTCGGTGTCTCGTTTTCGTTCGGATGGTAAAAATCATTTTTCTTTTAGGTGTTGCAATCTTGCGAGGCAATGGACCACATTTCATCACATAAGCGGAGGGAAAGCTTCTTAAGCACTAAAATTTTATTGGCGGGCTTTAGAAAATTCCCCATTTTTCGTCCAAAATTTGTTGCAATTAGATGTTTTAAATATTAAAACATCTCTAAAAAAAATTCGAAGGGCACAGAAACCGGACAACTTAAAAGTTCCAAAAATTTTAGAAAAAAAATCACCGGCGCACTTGACTGAAAATATTTCTGCACAGGTCCGGGCTTAATTTTTTGTACGTTTCTAAGATTACAAAATTAATTTCAGTTTTCAGAAAGAAATTGTTAAATTGGTTTGCATTTATTTAAAGCAGCAAAAGTGTATAACCGACAATATTGGTGCTAAGATTAGAATAGATACATTAATTCTTATTGATGTCAATGTCTAATGCCCCCGGACAAGTTTCTGTCGTTGAATGGCGAAGGTCTGTTTGCAAAATTTCATCTTCTTCAAAATCCTCATACGTCTCCTCTGAACTATGAAATCGCTTGTAGCCTTAATAAAGAAATAGTAAATCAATTGCCCGATACTCATGTAACTACAGCCAATGAAGAGGCTGAGCGCACCCCCAACAGAGACTAAAATTGATGATAAACTATACGGAAGCGCCGATGAGAGAAGCTTAAAGTTCACCTATGAGATCTATAGTGCCTCTAAGTACGACTCGTTCGTATCTGATAGCCGGTAAAGGAACGAGGAAATTTATTCTCTTTTTCGACCTAGAGTTCCTAAAACTGCAACCCACAGTTACAAAACCATCACACAGGAAAAATGATTGCCTCGCATTCATCAGAAGTTTTGGAATGTAGCCAACCTTGAACACCTCCAAACTATTGCAGTCGCTGACACAATCGCACGTACTTGCCCGTTCTAAGACCTCTTTTTTCTTGAGCTCAGTCAAGCAGTTCAAGCCGGTAGAGTCGCACTCGGCATCTTCACTTTCTGAAAACATACCACGCGATCATTCCTCTTGACCAAACCATTTACTATACCGCACCGTGTTCTGTGGGCAAAACATGCGCCTTACAACCGCAATGGAATATTTGTGCCTCCCTGAGGCACTCGATCTCGCATCCATTCATCGAATAATGGATAAACGTCTTCATGTCTTTGCTTTCGTAGATGAATCTGCACCCTCTCTCTTCCAACGGCACGTTGGCAAGGTCGCTGACCCCTACCACGGCCTTGAAAAAGGTCGCCACTTATTTTGAGCCGGAACGAGGTGAACAGAACGATTAACTGCGTCATTATTACGTCAGCAATGATCGAGTGTATTTGAACTGTGACACAGTGAGGGCACAGATAAAAGTCAAAATTTAAATTCCTATTTCTTTAAAAATATTTGTGAACCTGCAACAGAGGAAATTTGACCCAATCCTGACGCTATAACCATACGTAAGTTGAGGTCTATGGACCAATGTCTACGGTCTGAGGTAGCTAATAGTTAAGGAAAATTTACTTCAATTCTAAGATGGACGTCCAACAAGTCCGCGTTGGCATAATCCGCAGTGATGAAATGGTGATTTTTCTGAGACGCTTTCGATGGTAAACCGTTGGGCGTCATGAACCATACCGACATGTAACTATGCGCCACCTCGACCGATAAATTGCCAGGGTTAAGCCCCGGTCTGTGACTGATGTAATATGTCAAGGGCGGGATGTCTTCCCTAAAACTGTCGCTGAAGATATCGCCATTACCTCGGAAAATGCTACCTGTTTGACGCTTTAATGTTGTTCTTTTTAAGATCGGCCGCCAGACTGTTAATGGCGAAGCACTTGCCCATGTAGGACGGCAGAGGCAGAAATTTCTCGCAACATTCGAATTCAGCGCCGTTGTAATAGCATGACGTAAGCAGGTCCGCGCACGCGCTTTTCACATGGTACTCGTGTTGACTAAAACTGCCGATAAGCCTGCGAGTTAACGGGCACAGGGTGTCATTAATGCTTCCACTAGTTAGATACGTCCTGTAGCAAGGCCCGTTCACTATGGCGGTTTCGAACGGAACGTAATATATCGCGCTTTTCAAAAATTCTATATCGTTTTCGCTTACTGATTCGTTCAGACTAAAAGCAAACGTTGATGATTATGTGAAGCGTACTCCAGCGTGACGTCACCGAATTGAAACTTAGTTAGACAGTGACGTCACCGGCAAAGATAAAACCCCCTGAAAGCGAAAATGTACGGCTTTTTCGGGAGCTGTTGGACCTTATACCTTTCCAGGTATGCCTTAGTTTTGCCGAATTCGTCGCGCCTTTCACAAAATGCGATTGTGGGAAAAGGCGTTTTGAAAGCCATGTAATTTACATGCACTCTGAACGCACTTTTCGATTGCTTTTGCATCGATGCCATCACTACGTATAAGGCTCCCGCCTAAAAATTTACGTTTGTTGTTTGTAGATGATCGAATTCGGAAACTTTATTTGAACTGATTGATTCAATTGTGAAAATGTGGAACATACCGTCGACAATAATGCGCAGATTATCCAAAATACCCTCTCAGACCAGTGCAACCTTTTGTTGACCGTGTATTGCAGGCAATGGTAATAGGCATTTTGAACATAATCTTTCAGAATCTTCATATTGCTTCAAAACATTGAAAAATACATATTGTAGAACAAAAATAATGGCGGATACGAATGTTATACTGTTTCTAAGTACGTGTTTATGGATAAATCCTTCCATATTTATTTTACGTCATTAATAATTCAAATGAACTCTTGTTAACAACTATTCACCGGACGCACGCGATATTGGAACATGCTTATTTCTATGCTATGGTAATTGTTGTTCCATGATCGCTCCGCACACGAATATCACCGACTTTGACAGCAAGCAAGGCGTTGCCAAACAAAAATTAGTTTTTAACGTTTTTGTTTGTGCATGTGTCATGTCATTGCAATGGTTTTGTTAAATATTTTATTAATTTTATGTGTTTGGACTCGTTTTTCCTATACAGGCAAGTAACTCAGTACCGGAACGCATTAAAATCTTTTTTATTAGACACTACAGTCATTCCCTCGATATCAATGATTAATTTCATATTTTTTTGATATGCATTTCCTTTTTCCAGCGTATTATGACGAGTACGAGTGTAACACTGCACTTTTATCACGTTCAGCATTGAGCGCAACATCATACATGAGTGAGCGGGGGCCGCAAAATGCTGTGCTCTATGGTATGTTAATATTTTTTATCACTAAAATTGGTTTCCTTGGAAGCCTTTTCCGATAAATTTCGCAGCTAAGGATTCCAAGGGAGCTTCCCAAAATTATATTCTTGATTGTTTTCATCCCCAAGCAAGGCGTTAAAGCAGTCTTTCCTCATCCAGGTCTTGTAAAGTGATCTGTCATTTGTGTAGGATAGTGCAATGTGTTCGAGCGTGCGTTGGTACTTTAATAGCGGGAAATGGAACCCCAACCGTTCTGACCTATTGCTGGCGTCATCATGCATTCAATCTGAAGAAAAAGAGAGGTTAGGTCGATTTTATTTCCAGAAGGACTTTAAGCCTTCCTTGATTGGAAGGCTCATGATGCGGAAATATGTTTCAGAGTCGTGCCAAAACGACTATCGTTCAGTTTTGTTTAATAGAGATGACAAAGGCAAACCTTTTTTAGCCAATTTTTCCACTCCGGTAGCTTTCAATGTTTCACATCATGGAAATTATGTAGTCTTTGTAGGAGAGTTAGATAATTCATTGGTGGGAGTGGATGTGATGAAACTAGAATATTCAGGTGGCAAAACTCTGCCCGAGTTCTTTAGAATTATGAAGCGGAACTTCTCTGACATGGAATGGTCAACCATATACAGCTGTGCAGGGGACAAAGACAAAATAGAGATGTTTTGTCGTTTGTGGTGCTTAAAAGAGAGCTATGTCAAAGCCATAGGCGTCGGAATTACCCTTAAATTGAACGATTTGAGTTTCAATATTGCCACCAAACAATTAACTAAAGATTGTTTAGTGAAGGACACAAAGTTATATATCAAAGGTGAAAGGCAAAGTGAGTGGTATTTCGAAGAGACCCTTATAGATGACGAACACTGCGTAGCTATTGGGTCCAACAAAAAAATCTCGGGGCCTGCTTTCCAAGAAATTTCTTTTGGAGAGCTTGTTCGCAATGCTGTGCCTCTGCTACCGGAAGATTCGTTATTTTGTGACTCTGTATTGGCAAAGCCGGAAAGGCCTTGAGTGTGGGCCAGTTTGGGGATGGAAACTCGCGGTACATGTGTTTAATCAAGGAATTATTGATTTGTTATTTAGTCCGCACCAGTTTGAGCCTGCCACCACATTTTATATTGCATGATTTGTCTCTGGCATGACGTAGTATCGATCTAACCTAATTGCGGTATTTTGATGTATTTGTTAACATGCCCGAGCTTTTTTTTTTGTTATTTGTATAATGAATATTTTTTTTAATAAAAAAAATTTATGAAATGCCTATTTCCTATCTGATCCAAGAATTCCAATTTTGAGTATCTTATAGTTTTAAATTGCGGGGATTTTTAAAGGCAGGTAAAAAAATGGGATCATAAATAATTTCACCAAAATCTGGGCTAGGAATAATGTTGGTAATATTAAGTCTCCTGGTACTTGTAACCGGGTTAAGCAAAAAAGGCAATGTAATCATATAAATAATTGGGATACATTTTTTCGTGTTGCGATAAAAAAAAAAACAATAACGTTGACAAAAGGTGGGAACGCTTGGAGTGCCCAAGAGAATGATTTTGACCAGCATTTGATCATCGATCTGGGCGAGGTAATGAATGTCACTAGGATCTGGACCCAGGGCAGACCCCACAGTAACGAATATGTTATGGAGTATCGAATTAGTTACGGCACCAACGGTCTGGATTACGAATTTTACAGGGACACAACCGGCGATATCAGGGTGAGAATATTTCAGATATGTACCATGCCCAAGCCGCAAGTTTTTACATGTTAATATTTGTACAATGGATCTTGTCTAAATCTTTTTTATTTAATATTTGGACCACCATAGGAATATTCATGTGCAAAATTTAAGGCTAAGCATTACTCATTTGAAATTTAAGCGATTGCCGTTGGTCAAAAGTCACTTGTTTGAACATTATAAGACAACAAATTAATAAGATATATTTAATTGCTTAGTATTTGTGTAGTATTTGATAAAAAAATGTTGTGCTTTTTGTGAAACAAATCTTGTCGGAGCGTCCTCTTCTCTGCAATTAGATCTTTCCACGTTTCTTTTATTCTGTGGTGTTGGGAACCAATCACACTCAGCACCCTCATTAGCTGGCATAGTTTATGTGGCTTTTATTTAAAGGTGTAAGAAAACGTACTGTATTTGAAATTTCATTTAAGTTTGCTAGCTCTAGCTTTATTATTTTTTTATATTGTCGCGTTTTAATTTTGTAGTGTGGTGCAGGTTGTTCAGTACGGTACAGGCAAGGAGAAAATACTATTATTTTCGGGTTTCTGAAATAACCACCTGGTGTAAAAAATTTGCTTATATTCACCGACGTTAAACAGGGCTTTTGCAGTACCATCAATCGTATTATTAATCGTTTGTAATTACTTATGATAGCACCAGATGACGTTTTATGATATAAAATACCACCATATCACTTCTGTCTCTGTATATATCTCGTTACGTAAGAGCCCAAAAACCCAGTGATAACCGAATATCAAGGATAAAGATACTTAACCTGAAATTTTCATTCATCTTCAAAATTTATAAAAATAATGAATTGTTTGAAGCATTTGCGTGTTGTCATTCGTACTGTTTTGCAAAGATGGTCGTAGAAAAAGTATAATATGCAACATGTTTATAAACTTATCGCTCCGATCGTGTCAAAACAAACTCGTTACAAAAGTAGCGTTTATCAAACCTTGTTCGTAGTATACTATAGTAAAGAGCATTTAACAAAACAGATTTAAATTTGTATCAGCTTTAGACAGCATGTAAGAAAGTTCTGCAGAAAACCAATTTTAATACTCAATGTGACACAGTTGGCCATTCCAGAACTCGAAAATAACTTCCAGCATTTTCTCTTGACTTACTAATCCTTGTTTTCAAATTTTTGCAATTGGCCGTTTCTTTATTGGTAGATTCAGTATATTGTCGGTGTCTGGTCTGGCGTAATGTAAATATATTTATCCATTAACCTTTCGTTGCTTCATTTAACACCCACCCTTGCATTTTTTCCACCTACGGTGTAGGCGGGTCTGCGTGGACGCCGCAGGAGAGCACCTACTTCGAGAAAATGACAGTTGATCTGGGCGGTAGGTTCGAGGTGCGTTCGATAGCGACACAAGGGCGGTCAAAATCCAACGATTACGTCACGGAGTATATAGTGGAGTATTCGGACGACGGCGAGGGATGGAGGGCATTCCAAGACTCTCAGGGCGATATCGAGGTGTATATTGACGATACCCGGTGACGCAACTCAAAATACGCCGAACGGTAGGCGTGGTTTTTCTATGGTGCCGCGGTGTATCTTGAGGTGCACTGTATATTTTTGTTGGGAACTCAATTTGTACAGAGATCGTTGGTTTCAAAACTAGTACTAACAATTTCTTCATTTCGATTCGTACACTATTTTAACAAGTTCTTTCTTGCTCACTGGTTTCACACTATTTCCAAAACAAGGTTTGTTTCCAATACACACGGTACGAAGCAAAATATTGGTTAGTCCCCAAATTGAAAACGCAAATTTAAAACCAAAAGTGTGACAATTTAGATGTTCCGGGGTAATCTGGACGGCGACACCGTCCACAAGAACGAATTCGAAGTGCCCATCGTCGCCCAGTGGATACGCATTAATCCCACCAGGTGGCGCGACCGCATATCCATGAGGCTTGAACTGTTCGGCTGCGAATACGGTAAGCGGAACAAAGTTATTATATTTAAACCCGGAAATTGTTGCACATGTAACGGTCCAAATTAGAAAGATAGTACTTAAGAACTTATAGTGTTATAAAAATAAAAGATATGTCTCAGAATTAGCGTACAGTACGAGTGATTTATTAAGTCCTGATCAACTCAATGTTAAATTTATTATTACATATATCTTATGTACTAAATATTGATCTAATGACTTAAATTGTGGCATAAATATGAGAACTGTGGTATTGTAAAATCTTAAACGCTCAGCATTCCAGAAACATATTTAAGTAATAATGAATAATTGAAACCAGTCATGGTTTCCCGCCCCTATTTTTTCTTGAAAATATTCGTATATTAGTGTGGTTAGTATCATTGTGGTTTCTGAGAATAAAAGCAATGAAGAAAGTAAAGACACGGAAGAAGTCAAGGATATTATTAATATTGGGATACAATTATATATAGGGGTCAAACGCATAATACTAAAAACACTTCTTAAATATAATATTTATTTCAAATAGGTGTTTAGGTTTACTCGAAATAAGTGTTGGTAAATGCCTCCTTCAGAAAGTGCGACTCTAAAGAACTCTCCCCAAAAAAACCTTTTTTTTTTATATGTAATTGAAATTTAGACTATAGTAGTACATGTAAACAAATTTTAAAAACGCCACATTAGTCACGAGTTCCATTTGTCACAAGTTAAAGTAGCAACTGAAGAAGCACGACCGTTACTTTTGTGGTACATTTTTTGCAAAATAGCACGAATTACTGAGTGACCTGCGACGTGACTATGAGAACTGACAAATGTCAACATACCATCACTGTCTAGAAACCTGTGGCCAAAGTACCGGAATCGTATGGCACAACAGTCTTTAAAGACGTCCCAAAGTGAAACTTCTCCTCCTCTATAGAGTAGATAGTGAAAAATAATTACTTAATTTGATAAGAATCAGCAAAACTTAAGAATATCTCCATAAAAAAAGTTTTGATACCAAAAACTGCAACGCTCGGGTACGAAATATTAAAACTGGGTCAGCAGTCACTTTTATGACCCAATCAAAAGTGTTTCATTCCAATTTCATTTAGGCGTCTTAAACCGTTTCAGAAATAAGAAAGAAAAATAGCTTTTTTTGAAACACTCATTATAAACAAATACTTAGCCAAAACCACTTTTATAATGCAGAGACCCACTTGACTTCTAGTACATTTGAACTACTCGCAAAACACATTCGCTTTCGTGTTTAAAGGTTTAGTACGTGTTACAGTGGCTGACGACATGTACTTCAACGGTACGTCTCTACTAAAAGTAGACCTGCTCAGGGATCCGATTGCCGCCTTGCGGGAGAGTATCCGATTTAGGTTCAAAACGTCTTGGCCCAACGGCGTGCTGCTATACAGCAGAGGCAGTCAAGGCGACTACATCGCCTTGCAGCTTAGAGAGAATAGAATGTTGCTTAACATCGATTTGGGTAGGTTTGCACGTGTAAAAAGAAAACAACGACGTTTAGCGATTATCGCGTGCAGGTTCGAACATGGTGACGAGCTTAAGCGTGGGCAGCTTGCTGGACGACAATATCTGGCACGACGTAGTCATATCCCGAAACAAACGGGACATCCTGTTCTCTGTCGACAGGGTCGTCGTGCAGGAAAAAATTAAGGGAGAATTCAACCGGCTCAACCTAAACCGAGAGGTATATACGTATATATACAGGGTGTGAATGATAATTTGTTCGCCCAAATATGATAAAATAACGTTATTTTTTATTACTTTATCTGGCCCAACAGGATAATTATGGCTGCATATTTGACCTTAATTTCCTTTTATTTATTTATTTATTTATTCAGGGGTCTTACCCACTTTTAGCACAATAGAACTAATCAACCAAAATAAACCGTTGAATTATTCCATTATAAACTAAATGCAAAACAAAAATAGAAGGGTTTGTATACATTTAAATAAATTACTGTACACACACATGCATACTACCAATAAGTAAAGTTAATATCCAGACGAGGCCATTAGCCCGGTCGATAAATACTATATAATATTTTTTGGTCTCAAATAAAAGTTTGTACGAGAATTTGATTGTGAAGACACAACAATAAAAGTTTTTGTGAGTTTGTGAATCAATGTGTGTGTTGGATGCGGTTAACAAAGTTTTCATAGCTTCTTTCTCGGGTAGCCCTCTTATCTCAGCAGATAACGCGATACCCTGGCAAACTTTTTGGGGCAATGTTTCCAGAATACCAGACAGCGACCGTTATAAAAAGTATTTTTGTCATTTATCGCTCTACTGTGAGACTCATTCTTTAAATTATGTGATGTCATTCCCGTAACACCTTTTTAGATTTATATCGGCGGCGTGCCGAACGTCCAGGACGGCATAAACGTCGTCCAAAACTATACGGGGTGCATAGAAAACTTGTATCTGAATTCGAGCAACGTGCTGCGTGAAGTGAAGGAGGCGTACGAGTACGGCGACAGTTATAGGTATCAGAAGGTCAACACGCTGTGGAGTTGCCCCGTGAGTGGTGCTAAACTAGGTCTGTTTCCGGTTATGCGAGCCCGTCCTTTTAGGAACCCCCCATTGTACCTGTTACATTTACGACGCCTCAATCTCACGCGAAATTGAAAGGTTATGAGGGTATGGCGTATATGAACGCTTCGTTCGCATTTAGGACATACGAGAGAGCGGGCCTAATGATGTACCACGCGTTTAGTTCCTCCGGATATGTAGCCGTAAGCCCCTCCTCCGCACAATGAATGGAATAAAAGATCCAGTATAAAACAATTCCTCAAACTATTATCGTAGCCTGCCATTCCACGCGTCGAAACATAAACTGTTTTTTAAACCATTACTAAATGAGTACGCTCTGACACCGACACCGTTTTTCAAAAGTTGAACTTTGTATATCTGATTTTCGAAAAAAGAAAACTTTGTATATCTGAAAATGGTTTTCTTCTATTGGCCGCTTTTTGAATTTTATAACGTTTTACTTCCATTTAATCTTGCTATCGATATTCAACAAAATCCTACTGACTACGCCATATTAATTTGTTGCAAGAATGTGGCTTAAAGTTGCTATAACTCCATAACATTAAAGGCATAATTACAGCCACTCCCTCAACTTTAACGCCTAACAAATAGTTCAAAAATCCTAAATTACATTGTGCCATTTTCACGAAAATCGGTGCAGCTTTTTGAGTTAGCGAAGAACCGTTTTGGTAAGAATTCCAAAATTTTATTTAATTTTTTCTTGAAGGTTTTGTTTGTGTGGTATCCGACTAAAAAACATTTTTAGTCAACTAGTCAGTAGTTATGTTAGTGGAGAAAAAGATTTCTTCTGCGACTGTTTTAATGTAAATAAATGAAACGGCTATCGGGGTTGTCAAAATTAAAATTCAAATTGTTTGATATATTTTAACTAAAGAGAGACCCCATACAACTAAAAAAATTACAAAAAATCTTTATTAAAATTAAAAACGAACATTCACAATGTCCACTCTTCTATGTGTCCACCTTGGCATCCTTCAGAAACTAAAGCATTATTTAAATTCTTTTTAGTACTTTGTTGCTGACTTAATATATTAGCCTATTTTTGCTGAAATGTTTTTTCTGTTGTTTTTTTGTACATATCACTCTTGGCCGTTAATAATTTAGATCTGTCTAGATTACCCTCGCTGAATTAATCATATTTAAATCAGATGATTAGTTAAAAAATTATCGGCAAACAACGTATAATAATTAAAATATTCGTTTGGTTTTGGTAAAGTGTTATTGATTTATTCATCTTTGGTTCACATATTATTTCAAACACTTAGTAAACATCATATAGTTTCGTTTTACTGGATAGTTTATTCCTTCCTGCCTATGGCCAGGACCTTTGGTGATCTGTCGATTCCAGTTATACCTCGAAGACGGCAAGCTCAAAGTCGAGCTGACCGCCCAAGACAAGCCAAAAATCGTGCTCGATAACTTCGACGAGAGATTCAACGACGGGCGCTGGCACGTGGTCGTCCTCGCTATCAAAACGAACGAGATCGTCCTCAGTGTGGACTACAGGCCGATGACCACCACCCGCATAATGAAAATCGTCACTGGCAGTCTCTATTATTTCGCCGGGGGCGTATCCGTCGTTCTCGGTTATTCGAACACCATTTTCCCGGGTTTGTATCGAACTGTGTGTGCGGAAATTGTGTGTTAGCGATGATTTGCGGACCCCGCAGGTTTCATCGGCTGCATGAAAACGATCCGCATCGACGGCAACAGCAAATTGCCCACCGACTGGAGCAAAGACGAGTACTGCTGCACCGACGAGGTCATATTCGACGCTTGTCGAATGACCGATAGGTGGGGGCGTGTCCCGTTAGATGATCGTGTATTATTTTAACGCGGCGTTTTAGGTGTTACCCGAATCCGTGCCAGCACAACGGCGTCTGCAGCCAGAACGCCGCCGAATTCATGTGCGATTGTCGAGGTACGGGCTACGGTGGCGCCGTCTGTCACTCGTCGATCAACTCGCTGTCGTGCGAGGCGTACCGTAACGTCCAGCACGTCGGTCAAAAGGCCAGGATCATGGTGCGTTCCTCCTTCCTCTAAATACCGCCCGTTAAACTTCGTTTCCAGATCGACGTGGACGGTAGCGGGCCCCTGGCCCCGTTTCAAGTCACGTGCCAGTTCTATCCGGACGGCAGGGTAACCACCGCCGTCCACCACGGCAACGTGGCCACCACTCCGGTGGACGGGTTCCAGGAACCGGGCAGTTTCGTCCAGGACATCCAGTACGAGGCCAGCGACGACCAAATGGCCGCCCTTATTAATAGGTAAACTTTGACTGCCGCTTACCGTAACAGAGTAGTAGTAATACTATCGTTTTTGGCGCACCCCCCTGCCAAATCCCCCTCTACGAGGTGAGGTCATGAAGTGCCGCCTCTCCACCTTACTCCCCTTCCGCTCGGTCTTCGAGTCTTTACGAAGAGCTATAGGGCCGTAATGTTTAAAAATTCCCGTTTACATTATAGTAAGAGAAAAATAATGAAAATGCAGTACAAAATACTTATCTATCTCTGTTAGGAAATATTCACTGCCATAAACTTTCTGAAGAGAGCTGAATATAACATTATTTAAAACAAACAAATCTTTAGACCAAACCAAAAATTATGAACATCAATGGCTATGAGGTAGAACTAAAAAACAAAAACAAATTCTTGGGGATGTTTCTGGACATGTTGACTTGGGATTCCCACGTTGGTTATGTCGTCGTTAAATTAAATAAGGTGCTTTATACTTTTTGAGTTCGTTACTGTATTACTCTAGTATCTAATTGGTACACATATCGAGAAAGAATTTGTTATTTAGCAGAGGAAAAAAGTGTTTAATAAGTTGACAGTTGACTCAGTGTTGATACAGGAGTATGTGACGTACTTTGGTATTATTAGGAAGCAACCCAGAACCTGTGTGATTCCCATTTTTACCAGCCCCCCCCCCCTTTCAGATCTTCCACGTGCCTTCAGCACATCCAGTACGCGTGCAAAGAGGCTCGGCTGTTCAACTCGCCATCCGAGGAGTTCCACTTCCAGCCCTATTCATGGTGGGTCTCTAGCAAGAACCAAAAGATGGACTACTGGGGCGGGGCGTTGCCCGGTTCGCGCAAATGCGAGTGCGGCATCATGGGAACGTGCGTCGACCCGACCAAGTGGTGCAACTGCGACTCTGGGGATCGCGCGTGGCAGGTGGACGCCGGTGTGTTTTTTCTTTTGTGTCATCTAGAGACGTCGTGTATAACGCGTTGATTTTCCGCAGGGGACTTGACCGAAAAAAACGACCTGCCCGTGAAGCAGTTGCGTTTCGGCGACACCGGCAACGCGCTCGACGAGAGGGAGGGTCGGTACACGCTGGGCCCGTTGATATGCGAAGGTGACGACCTTTTCGACAACGTGGTCACGTTCCGTATATCGGACGCCACCATCGACTTGCCTAACTTCGACATGGGTCACAGCGGCGACATCTATTTCGAGTTTAGGACGGCGAGCGAAAACGCGGTCCTGTTCCATGCCAAAGGGCCGACGGACTACATTAAGCTGACCATAGTCAATGGGAACCAGCTGCAGTTCCAGTATCAGGCCGGCTCGGGACCTATAGCGGTTATCCGGGAGACGTCGTACAAACTAGCAGATGACAGATGGCATTCCGTCTCGGTGGAGAGGAACCGCAAGGAGGCGATGATCGTTATAGATGGCGCTCTCAAGGCGGAAGTGAGGGAACCGCCCGGCCCGGTCAGGGCTATCCATCTGACGTCCGACTTGGTCATCGGGGCGTCGACAGATTACAGGTCAGTTATCTGATTGCATTTTGGACTACTGTCCGTACAAGTCTCGTAACACAATTTTTGGTATTGTACGTAAGAGGTTAGCCGGAAAGGCTGGAAGTTTTATATTTATTTATATATTTAGTCTTTACTATTATTTACACATCTTTTGGATTCTTCCTCCGTCAGTTGTTGACAAATTGAACCCGCTGACGTTTCGCCGATCATCCTGTATTCTTCTTCAGAGCTCATCAACAACAGATTTGTCAATAGTATTACAGTAGTCTGTGGAAGTTTCTTTGCAAGTGAATCTGGAACTAAATCTTTCGTCTTAATTGAAAAATGCTTGCCTCGAACATATTTTTATTGTAACGATCAAATTTCTGAACAAATATCAGGAACAGGCATTATCACCGGTCATTGCAAATATATTTATATAAGTTTTTAAGAAGAAAGCCAGAAGTATGGAAACGCTACACTGAGGTTATTTTTGTTATTTGGCCTTTTGGTCAAAAATCCCTCCGAGATTTTCTTTGCCTTTTAAACACTATATACCCTAACATACATTCTTTTGATATTCTTATTAATATAAAACAAAACAGACCTGTCTACATCATCATTCTGCTTACAGAAAATCTACGCGTAGTCATTGTCACATCTCAATGAAACTATATGAAACCAAGTCACTCAACTCGGAATTAAAATACCTTACATCTGCTTCCCTCCAATATTTTCTACATTAGAAGCTTTCCATCACAAAGTGCACATATGAAAAGTTCTTAAGAAATATAACTTTACAACCAAATTTACCATTATCCAAAAATCTCTTGGATTCATCATATAGAATAGGAAGGAATAGACTTATTGTGCACATATAATTTCATCCTGGACTTGATGACTTTCTTCCTCTTCGAAGCAGCAATAATATGAAAAAAGAAATTATGTATTCTTTCAACAAAAAAGATGTACCCAGCGCTACGGTTCATTTACTCTCTTCTCTTTTAGAGACGGATTCACGGGCTGCGTCCGCGCGCTGCTGATAAACGGACAGCACGTGGACTTGCGCAGCTTCGCCCGCCGGGGACTGTACGGCGTCTCCGAGGGCTGCGTCGGCAAGTGCCAGAGTAACCCCTGCCTTAACAACGGCACTTGTTTCGAGAGATACGACTCGTACTGGTGCGACTGCAGGTGGACCGCTTTCAAGGCAAGCAAAACGGCGTCGACGTGAGTCGGAAGTTTGAATCCGTGTGGTTTCAGGGTCCTATCTGCGCTGACGAAATAGGCGTCAACATGAAACCGAGCTCGCTCGTAAAGTACGTCTTTGACGGCTCGTGGAGATCGACTATAATGGAACATATTCGGGTCGGTTTCACTACCACCAACCCCAAAGGCTTTCTTATAGGCCTGTTCTCGAACATCTCCGGCGAGTACATGACTATCATGGTATCCAACTCGGGTCACCTGAGGATCGTCTTCGACTTCGGATTCGAACGGCAGGAGGTCATTTATCCCGAAAAGCATTTCGGACTCGGGCAGTACCATGACGTCCTGTAAGTCGCGCCATGTTTTTTTTTTTCAATACCGCACCCGCATTCATTGCGATCGTTTCCGCTAGGATTTCGAGAAAAAACGGCGGCTCCACCCTCGTCATAAAGGCGGACAGTTACAAACCGAAAGAGTTTAATTTCAACATAAAGGCGTCCGCGGACGCGCAGTTTAACAACATCCAGTACATGTACATAGGCAAAAACGAATCGATGTCCGAGGGATTCGTGGGCTGCGTTTCCCGGGTCGAATTCGACGACATCTACCCGCTGAAGCTGCTCTTCCAGCAACAGGGACCGGGCAACGTCAAAGTTATTGGAAGTAAGTGGGCGTTCCCGATCTTGAGAACGTTAATAGTACTAAAAAGCAACGTCGCAATTTAAGTGAGTTCGGAAAAACAACTTCTCGGTTGTCGGATATCAGGCTGTGCACATCAGAGATGTTATATCCAAGAGACGTGAAAAAAAGAGAAGACTTTGGGCAATTTCTGTTATAACAAGTTACGAAAGCATTGCCGGTTTTAAGTATACAGCGTGATTGGCTGAATTGAAAAATCCCTTCTATCGCCATAAACACGGAAAGCGAAAAACAAAATTAAATTATCCAATATAATAAAAAATAATAAAAAACATCCGTACCTGTTTTGCATGCCATTCCAATCCGTATAAAATATTCGCTGACCAATTATTTTTATTTTTAATATATTAACACAATGTCAAATGTCATTAATTGTTATATACGTCACCTATACAATATAAGAATATTTTGAAAAAGATCGAAATTACGATCGAAACGTTAAATAAATAAATAAAACGCAAATAATATTGAAAAAGGAGGCACTTTAACGCAGACGTTCAAGTAAAAAAGAGTGATTCACCAAATTGCTGTCGTGGTGATGCAAATATCGAAATTGAAGCAAGGGACCAGTGAGTTTGTTCTCACCTTTGTTATGTTTTAATTAAAAGATAGTAGATAGAGGGTAGTAGATGAAAGTTGTACTTTTAAATGCCAATGCAAAAAATATTCCCTCCATTTTGAAATGTTTTTGTATAAACAATGATTGCTAGTATTTTAGATGTTTGGAGTTCTAGCAATATTTGCACTTTTGTGTGGAATATTTATAAACTTAGATTTGGGGTTACTGCGTTAGGTTTAAAAGTGGATATTGTTAAAGTTTTTTGGAGGATCTCAATATCATTGTATAACAAAAAAATATCGCCGTGTCTCTATAAATCACTCCCATATAAGGGTCCAAGAGTACTTTGCAAAAGCTTGTATTTACCAAAAGTGAATTTGTGGGCTTTGTACGTGAATTGATCAAGAAAAAGGGGAGTGCAATTTTTGATTTCGCCCTGATATGCATGTTTGACCCTGAAATTTTCGTTCAGCCCCACTGAACGAAGATTTCTGCGGCGTCGAGCCGGTGACTCATCCGCCCGACGTGATCGAAACGCGACCGCCGCCTATCGTCGACGAGGACAAACTGAAACGGGCTTACAACCAAACCGACTCGGCCATTTTGGGAAGTAAGTCTTTTAACTATTAATCCAAGTTGGGCGTTTCTGAGGGCGCATAACTTTTTAGGTGTGCTCGCGATAGTGTTCATAGCCCTGGTTGTGCTGTTGATAATGATCGGTCGGTATTTGCATAGACATAAAGGGGAGTACCTGACCCAGGAAGATGCGGGAGCGGATTCGGCCCTCGACCCCGACGACGCGGTCGTCCATGGTACGACGGGCCACCATGTTCAAAAGAAGAAGGAGTGGTTCATTTAGCTGTATGTTTTCCAGAGCGTGACGATACAAGCTCAGCAGGTTTTTTTTTGCGTTGTGTTCGTTAATTTCTCCGTCCAGTTTGGTAACTTAAATTATTTTTTACTCGCTTTTCTTTACGTTGTACATACTTTCAGTGAGAATGTTAGCGGTTTTTATTTTTTTTATATTTTTTTATACCTTTTATATACATGAATGTATATTGAGAAGTGCCTTTGGCATTTAGTTTCCTCATAGTCTTTTCCAATCCGATGCACTGACTAGGATATTATTCAATTCGAGAATGTATTGTAGAATTTTTGTATTAAATAAATTTAACAATATTCTTAAGTCAATGGTGGTTTTGTGGTCCCAAATCTAATTAAAATATACCTAATTTAATATTTTTCAGCAACTATTGATTGTTTATTTAATTTCCCTAAGATAAAGATTTTGCAAGCTACTACGTCACAGAACGAAGGTAGGCGGGAACCGCACTGGTTTCCGTCACACCGCCTTGTCATACTGATCTAGAAAAGACGTCAAACCCTTTCCTTCGGGAAACTTGTTATTCATTGTACTTCGGACGCCAATGGGCGAGTGTCTGGAGTAAACTGGCTCAAAAAACGCCAAGAAGAAGTGGTTCTTTGGAATAGATTAAATACCAACCTACACATTGGTTATTTTTTCGGACTGTTATTGACCACTGGTTTAAACCAAAAATTACCGCAGTGGTTCCACTTTAATGTGGTCAGAACTTTAGTCACAAACATTAAGAAGATGTTAACGCGAATAACCCACGTACCAGAGAATGTGGGGAACCATTGCACGTGGCGGACGTTGCTCCTGCCCGGTCGTTAGTCGTTATCTGACGTGATAGAGACGTAGTGCCTATAAGTTTGGGAAATAGTGTTCGTCTTACGTGGATGTACACGGATTTGTGATGTGTAATTCCATGAGGTGTATGTAAATACGGTTTCCGAATGTCCTATATTCACGCTGGTAACCAGGCCGAATGGGATCGGATATCCCGTATAAGATGATTGCTGGAGCCGTTTGAAGAATCGGTCGTCATTTTATGACAATTTATTTAGAAGCTGTTTCCATTTTTGTATACGTTAAATAACCTGGAGGATGATGGATTGGTCCAGACCCTTCTCTTAAGAAGGCATTCTTTAGGATATCTGAATAATGTGAAAAATTGTGTAAGCTGGCCGAATGACCTTATGCAGTCGTGGCCATTAGAAGTAAAGAAGAAAGAAGAACCCACGTACCGACGTGAGCATAATCCTAATAATAATGGGCCCATTTGCGAATGCAAATACTAAAAAAAAGTGGAGCGAAATTAACAAACAGAAAAAAGAACGCAACAAAAAATGGAAGGAAGAGAAGTTGATGAAGAAGGCCGAGAAACGAAAAAGGAAACTCGATGAAGCGAGCGAAGGCCCGAAAGAAAAGAAAGTTAAAAAGCCGAAAGAATTGTCTACCTTGTCCATAGCCGTGCCCGGTTCCATCCTCGACAATGCCCAGTCTGCCGAGTTGCGCACTTACCTCGCGGGTCAAATAGCCAGGGCCGCATGTATTTTTCAAGTGGACGAAGTTATCGTATATGATGATTATTCCGATGAAGCTAGCGCGAAAAAATCTAAATTTAATGACGAAACGGGACTTGAAAAAGTGGCAAGGCAGAGCTGTGTCAAACTAGGTCGGATTTTACAGTACTTAGAGTGCCCACAGTACCTCAGAAAGAGCTTTTTTCCAATTCACAATGATCTTAAATTTTGTGGCTTATTGAACCCTCTGAATGCGCCTCATCATCTCAGTACCAAAGACGATTTTGTATTCCGGGAAGGTGTCGTACTGAATACTCCAGTAAAAGAAGGCAAAGGATCCCTTGTTAATGTGGGCTTGCTCCGGCAAGTTCGGGTAGACAAATTGCTTTTACCTGGTGTTAGGTGTACTGTGAAACTGGAACCATCAACATCCAAGAAACTTAAGGGGGTGGTAGTGTCTCCCAGTGCTCCCAGAAATGAAACCGGGATTTATTGGGGTTACAGAGTGAGGATAGCAAACTCATTGTCCAAAGTATTTTCTCAGTGTCCATATGAAGGAGGGTGGGTTTTGCTCTGCATCTCATGTGAAATAAATGTATATTACCCATATCCAATGGGTAGGGCACTTAATTATTTTTTTTTATTTTAGGTATGACATTTCCATAGGCACTTCGGACAAAGGAACATCTGTAGACACATTTGAATGTACCAAATACAAACATCTGTTAATAATGTTTGGAGGGCTGCAGGGTTTGGAAGGAGCCCTGGAGAGCGATGAAACCTTAAATACTGATGATCCCAGTTTGCTTTTTGATCACTATTTAAACACTTTACCCCAGCAAGGCTCTAAAACAATTAGAACCGAGGAAGCTATCTTGATTAGTCTGTCTGTTTTAAGGCCCAAATTAAATCCTGAGACTAAGTGTCCTGAATTTGATGAAGCGGACATGGAATATAGGGAAAGTTCCCTCGCCAAGGGTGACAATACAAAGGTCCAACAAGAGGCAGAGGAGCATTCTGATGATTTGTCAAAATTTGATTGACTGTATTGGTAACAAAAAAATGTTTTACCGATTCAATTCATTTATTGCACTTATTAATACAACTTACAATTTAAAGATATCAAAAAACAAAAGTTATATCAAAATATATTAAACCACCTCCAGGGGAATGTTCAATAAAAATATTATACAGAGTGTAATGTTGTAGAAACTTATATACCAGTAAACTTCGGGACAAGATTTCTTGCGCGAGAAATGAACCCCAAACAGTTTTACATAAGGTTTTTTGAAAATTAGGCCTCACCGAAAATATCGCTCATTTACCCAAATTAGCCCACAAAACAATTACAATATTCCAAAACAGTCTCATTAATAATAAACTTGTCAACGAACACGGTAACAACAACCTTAGCTAGGAATGAATTTTTAACAACTTTCATTTATTATGTGTAAATATTGAATTCGTATCACATTGTTGTACAGACTTAAACATTACATTTGTGTATTGAGCTTTCAACAGTCTCACGCAGGCTTGCAATTACTGACCTCTGGTCGCATGCATTGATTATCGCGGTTCCTGATACGATCATATTCGCTCCAGCCTGTTGAAAAAAGTATAGAAATATGAAAAAAAAAAAAGACTTATTAAAATAGTTTAAATTATGTTTTCAGAACATAACCACCCATTTATAGCTGATAAAAACACTTAAAAATATTTGAATTATTATTTACAAATAACAAATTCATGAGACAAGAAATGCACAAAAAATTTGGCACTGACCATAAACAAAAATGTCAACTAGCAACATACCTCTGCACAGGCATTGATGGTATTTAATCCTACCCCACCATCAACTTCTATGTCAAGCAATGGGTAGTTGTGCCTGAGCCACTGCACCTTTGGCATCATGTCAGTCATAAATTTCTGACCTCCAAATCCTGGCTCTACAGTCATAATCAGAATCATATCAGCATGGTCAATAAATTGCCTTACTGCATCGATACCAGTTGCAGGTTTTAAAGCTAGACCCACTTTCATACCAGCTTCCCTGATTTTGCGACAAATAGGCATAACATTCTTGAGGACAGGTTCTATATGAAAAGTGTACTGACTCACCCCTGCATCTGCCATGGGTTCAATCCACTGTTGGTAAAAAAAATTACAATACAGATACTACTACAAAATAGCATAAATTTACTTGTTCCGGGTCTTGTACCATCATGTGTGTCTCAAAAAAGGCATGTGGAATTCTCTTTCTCAGGCACTTAACCACCGGATGACCAAAGGTCAGGTTTGGCACGAACGAACCATCCATGACATCAAGATGAAGGTAATCTGCCCCACTGTCCAGCAACCTTTGCGATTCCGCGTAAAGCTGGGATAGGTCCGCGTTCAAAATAGACGGCCCGATTTTGCATTTCAACGATGCTGCCCTATCCATCGTTAAAGGAAACAAAAATCAACGCAAACTTAACGTAGACCTAAAATGAGGACCGTTCATTTAAAAGCGTATAGTAATTAGCAAGCGTATTAGAAAAAGTCAGAGGTGACATAACCTAAACCCTTAACCCCAATTTTTGCGATAAGCCAGGGAATCCTCAGATACAGAGTCAGAGAAAAACGGTTTTCTCTTTAAATCACTAAACAAGTCGATTAAAGGTGGTTAACCGGTAATTACTGTTGTTGAAAAATCGGTTGCGACAGGTTAACGTTACTAGCAGTTTCCTAGAGTCGAGATCATAAACTGCTGGAACTCTCGGTAAGTACTGCGAACAGAATTTGTCTCTTTACGTTTGTAATCTTTTTATATGGTAAAAAAACACATTCTTTGCAAAAGTGGTTTTAATTTTCAAGCCGCGCCATAGATGTCACTGAGCGTGACATTCGATATTGGGGTTAGTGGCTTTTTTCAGTTTTGAAAATTTGAAAATCGTGATGGAAGAGAGCCGGGAATCGTCTCAAAAACGTTGGACACACCTGAAAAAGGTGCTTGAGCGTCCCGGCCCTTTCAGCCATCCTGAGTTCGAGCCATCTCCGGATATTTTGGACTTTATTTTGTCGTCTTGCAAGGTGTTAATAATAGGTGCCGGCGGTTTGGGCTGCGAACTGTTGAAGGATTTGGCAATGATGGGGTTTAAACACATACACATAGTCGATATGGACACCATTGACGTGTCGAATTTGAACAGACAGTTTTTGTTTCGTGAAAAAGATGTGGGGGTGGCCAAGGCCCAAGTTGCAGCTGACTATGTCAATAAGAGGGTTGCAGGGTGCCAGGTGATTTCGTTTAGTGAAATAACGAGTAGTTTAAGACCCGATTTGCAGGTAACCCCGCACAAGTGCGCCATTGAAGAGCTTGATTCGGAATTCTACAGACAGTTTCATGTAATTGTATGCGGATTGGACTCTATAGTGGCACGCCGTTGGATCAACGGCATGGTCGTCTCGTTATTGAATTACGACGAGAACGGGGTGCTGGATCAATCCAGCGTCGTACCGTTGGTAGATGGTGGTACAGAAGGATTTAAAGGCAATGCCCGCGTCATCCTTCCTGGCATAACAGCCTGTATAGAATGTACCTTGGACCTATACCCTCCTCAACTTACATACCCTCTTTGCACTATAGCAAACACACCCCGTCTGCCTGAACACTGTGTGGAATATGTCAAAGTGGTACAGTGGCCCAATGAAAATCCGTTTGGCACTTCCCTCGACGGAGATGATGTCACCCACCTGACCTGGGTCTATGAAAAGTCGTTGGAACGCGCGAACCAGTTCAATATTAAAGGTAGGATTGAACACAAATTTGTTACAATTCAAATAATATTTTTTAAATGTTTAACAACCACAAAGAAAATATATACAGTGAGTCAAAGTGAAACTTGTAAATAAATTTGATAATACACATACGGTGGATATTTTGTTTACTAAAAAGGCATATGCAGTAATGTTGCTTCTCCATTTTTATTTGAATACAAAAAAAGTGGTATATAAATATCTGATTTCCATAAAATAATTAAATTAGTTCATTACATTAACGAAATATCCTGAACGAATATAATGAAAGACGGATTCTTTGCAAATGTAAGGAAAATAATTAATTAAGTGCTCCAAAATTGATAGCGGTAGCACAAAAATGTTATGACAAAAAAATATGAAAATTATTTTTTGTACTATCTACTGAATAAAAACCATTAAATATAGTGCGTTTTGTTTATTTATTTACTAGTTTAACTTTGAATCGTTGTGATTTTAAGAATGTTGAATACTCTGAAAGAATTTTCTCAAAGCAGGGCGTTAAAAAATAAAAACAGTAGCTTTTTAATCATTCAAGAAATTGTAAATGGGACAAGGGTAATTTTTAATGTCATTAGGAGTGACCTTCCGGTTGACGCAGGGCGTGGTCAAAAACATAATACCGGCAGTGGCGTCGACGAACGCGTTCATCGCAGGGGTGTGCGCGGCGGAAGTATTCAAGCTGGCGACCAATTGCTGCATGCCCCTCAACAATTTTATGGTATACAATAACATTGACGGTATCTACACGTATTCCTATGAAGCAGAACGCAAAGAGAACTGCACCGTGTGTTCCAATATTCCGCATTCCGTCGAAGTGGCGGATTCGTCTAAAATGAAATTGAAAGATCTTATAGCCACGCTTTGTGAGAGTGAAAAGTTCCAAATGAAGAATCCCGGCTTGACTACCGTGATCGATGGAAAAAATAAGACCCTGTACATACCGACGATTAAAGTAATCGAGGAGAGGACGAGGGTCAACTTGACAAAAACGCTGGACGAGTTGGAACTCAAGCACGGTCAAGAAATTGTGGTCGCTGACGTCACGACCCCCACTTCCGTTATTATTAAGCTCGTGTATAAAGTTAACGACGTGGAAATGTCAAGTTAGTTGTTATGTCTGTATGTTCCATTACGGTTATATTTGTTTTTTATTGTTTGTAAAAATTAATAAAAACTGTGTTGTTGTTTTTCTCCAAGTACCTGTAGCTCACCGCTTGCTTTTATTGCACTTTTGAACACATGTAATACAAAATTTCATTTTTTTACCAGCTTTTTAATGCAACAACAGCTCCCTAAAAAGAGTTGATTGCCAAATTTTAAGCAAAAAGATTCATTCATCAATTGCAGCCATTGATTGCATAAAGACTGCGAGTTTCCGAAGTTCCCGAAATTATCATGGTTTCTTTCTACCTGCTTGAAGGAAACCGGGTTAATTCTCAAATTACTCGTTAATTGCTTGTTCTTTAAACCCAAAGGTGGAAATAAAAGCCCAATAAACTTAAACATTAGAGTTTAATGTCCTTATACTTTGTATAATCATAATTATTCGCTAAATTTCAAGAGCAGTGGTGATTTGCGATAATACGCCGGGGTGGGGGGGTAATGGATGGAATTTAAAATTACAAAAAAAAATAAAGGGGGCAGTGAATTGCGTAATAAAGATGGTGGCCACTGCACTCGATTACATCCATATAATATCGATGGTAATTAAACATAATGTGCTCAATAATCATCAAGCGCACATATATTCGTCTTTCCTTACACAGCGCTGCTATATTTAAAATTAAAGCCGACTCCCGTGAAACTTGCGTCTTGTAACTGCCGAACGCTGAAACTTAAAAATTTAAGGGTTAAAAGAAAATCCAACACGATTCACAAATAAAATCTAAAATGGAATTATTAGTATACTTCAAAAAAGAAAACTCGGAACGATACAATTTTGTTATACTCTACTCTCAGTCCCAGGTCTATTTATTTACTATATAGCAATCAGTCCCCAATTCATCACATCGCACACAGCCTTAGCAGTTACTGAAACCAAACACAATAAGTAATAAAACGGGAAATTCGACCTGGAAAATGGTTTGCTTCCGATAAAAAAAAGACCTTAATTATTTGGTACTTTTGCAAAATATTTAACTAATTAAAAAAGCATTTTTTTTTAGCAACTGACAAAGTAGGGTTTATTTTATTTCTAAAACGAGACAAATAAATCCAGCAAAAACTCGGAAGCAAACAATGGGGAAATAAAAAAAATACTGCACCTTTGATTAAGAAAGATGCATTCAGGAAGGATCACATCCTATTAGAACATTATTAATACATTTCTTTATAATGTTTCCACTTCGCTTCCTTCCTAAAAATATCTCGTGTACATAAAGTGCTTTCCGAGTGTAAGGAAAGTAAAAACACTATCATGTATATATTTAAAAGCTAATAATTAAAGATAGTGGCGGCTTCACGCAGACTTTCAACCTTCCCTTTTTGAATAGAGAAGTTTCAGGTTTGTTTCCACGCCTGGGTGGCACTCTGACTGCAACTGGGGCAGAACTCAAGAGACACCTTGTTGTTCGACACATGCAAACACACTCCCACTGGCTCGGGAGTTTCGGAGGTAGATTCATTTTTTATCAAATTGGTGTAAGAGTGGTCTCCAGTGGGCACCAAAGGTGTTTCTAAAGTCCTTTCATCAATCATGTCCAACAGATCATTGTCGTTCATGTCCAAAGAAAGATCGATGTCATTTAAAAAAGTGTCTTCAAAGTCTGGACTTGAATAATAGGAATTCAAAGACTCGGGTGTTGGTATATCAGGGTACTTTTGATCAGGCTCTTCCCAGGGATGTGCATTTTTTCTCGGTACCTGCTGGGGGTGTTGCGCACTCAAACCCAACCTTTTGTCCAAAGATGTCGTAACGGCCATCCCCGTATTGGTATTTATGTTCCTAATCAAGTTTCCCAAGCCATCGCTGTTGCTGATGACACTTTTTAAATATCTGACTTCGCGTCTAAGATCGCTGATAATTTGACTTTGGTTGTCGACCAATGCGGAGAGCTTTTTGTTTTCGAGATTCAGCGATGACACCTGATCTTCCAAATTGGTGATGTACATTTTTTTCTTGAGCCTGTTTTCTCTGGCCATGAGGGCGTTCTTAGAGAAACATTTTGGTGTCCTGGTCGGTTTTCTCGCGGGCTTGTTCTGTAAATCATTCGACGATAAGTTCCCGATCGAATTCTTGTACCTTATGGAACTTACTTCCGTCCCCGGATGATAGTCCATGTCTTCATCGGACGTGGTGTCCGATGTGTATCGCGACCTCTTCGCGTTCGAAACCATGTTACTGTTATGTATATTCAAGCAACGTTTAACTAACGTAAAGCAACAAACTGTTAAAACCTCTTAGGCACAAATGCGTAAATAATACTTCGTCCGTACTCTTTTATTCCACTGTAATGAAAACTGTCAACACGTTCGTAGATAAACAACTGGTTAGTTAAAAACTTCCACACAGTTAGAACTGAACAAGGACGACGAATACGAACTTACACACACAAATTAGAAAGCGCGACAGAGAGGGGCGTATGTATTTTGGATTTCTACCAGTTCCCAGATTATTCCCAAAGAATACCTGCTGTGGTTAGATTAATCTATTTTGTCATAGAATTTTCTTGAATTGTTTAGACTAGGAAAAACGAACTATTTTAACTTTCGGAAGAAAGTTAAAATAGTTCGTTTCAAAAAGAGAATAGTAATTTTTATTATTTTGTTGAAGTATCGATTAAGCCAGAAATTTCTAGAAGCACAGAAGAACCTTCTGGCAAAGCTTTCAGTACGAATTTGTAATGGTTGTTTTCAAATTTCCAGTTTAGTAATGCTTTATTTTCTTGGTTTCGCGTGTTGTAAGTTGCATTGGGCTTTTATTCGGTGTATAATTTGTTATCGAAAATATTAACATTTTCCCTTTGTACTTAAATTTTTTGCCTGTACCTATTATGGAGGGGTATAAAATGGTTATAGGCAATCGTATTATACTTTTAGATGTTGATAAGGTTGATATTATACTAGTTATTCTAGTTTAAAAGAAGTATGTGTTAGCATGATACTTATTAATATTAAAACAGATTCTTTCTAGTTTGACACTTTGAATAGGATGGCGGAGCAAATTACAGTACTATAATGTCTAAAGACTGCAAACATTGTTCTTTTCCAGATTAAATTATTTGCCATAAATCAAAATTCATAAAAAAATATGGATAATTGGTTTGAAGAGTGCGATAGGCCACATCAAGAGCTACAATTTTCGCATTTACGGTTTTCCTCTATCACATACGCTGCTAGAGATATTTGAAAAAAATCCAGATGAAAATAGCTATGTCTCGCACTCAATCTAGACCCGATGACGTCATTCACTACCACGGCGTACTGCTTGGTTCCAGAAAAGAATTATTTTGTGGGAGATCCCGGGCTATAACCTCTATGTCGAATATTATTTGAATTATATATAGGGTGTGTCGTTTCTGGGCAAAAAATCTAACATTCGAAAAATTTTCGTTTTTGTGGGTAAATTAATTGAGATAGATGCAAAACTGCCAAAGATGCGATAATTTCATTTGAACAGTATCGTAAACTATGTCGAGAGAGAGTTTCAGGTTTCGTCAATTATACAGGGCGCGCAAGATATTTGAAACAATATCATTCGACAACGCTATTATTTGTACAAATTTGAATATTTAACAAAGTTTGCTGTAACTTTGAAGTTCGGCTAGACCGGAAAGACACTTTATACAGGGTGTATGCACAATAAAATTACATCAATTTTGCGAAAGTTCCATAATGGTCCGCAAGAGCACGATAGAAAAACAATGCGTCCCGTTACCACAAGAAACTGCGAAGCTTTCTTTAAAAAAAAAAAAGCTGCATCGCGCTAGTTGCTACGATTTTTCGAAAGCAATCTTGTTGCCCTTATTCACTGCCGAATCTGATGAAGTCTGTTCAAATCCAGGACTTAAAACTAAAGGAAAATAACAATGACTCCAAATTATTTGAAATTAGGAGAGAGACTCGGACTCTGGCCAAGTAGTTCTTGGTGTTTAAAATTACAATATCAATCTTAAAATGAAACAGGGCCTTCCAAGTGAACTAATCTATCCATTTTTGCGACTGCCTAATAAAGTGTTTTTAAAGAACAATTAATAAGTATGGCACGTGTGATCTATATGTTGTAACTGTAAACATTAAGGACTTGTCAGGTGGATATAATCTCGCGTATTAAAGTTTTATTGCTCAACAATTACTTTTAGTACAAATAATACATATTGATATAACATTTTATCACTATACTGCCCCAAAATAAAGGTAAGGCCATGGTTTAAATATAATAATTGTAATATAAAAAGACAAATTAATATATAATTACAGCTACAGCTCTACCAGGTATGCTGATAGCCGGGATAAGTACCCGGGGGGTAAGTACCCGGCGGATAAGTGCCCGGCGGACACTGTCCCGGTTGTCCCTGAGGAAATCCGCCCGGATAATTGTAACTCCCGGGATATGGCAAAGTGCCGTACGGGTTGTAACCTTGCGGCATCGGGGGCGGTACATACGACGGATAGGGCGTGTTGCTCGTCGCCCCGTACGGCACAGGCATCCCCTGAACATACACTGGATATGGCAGGTTCGGCGCACCAGGGGCGGGACCCGACGGGGCGTCGTCGCTTTTCACGTGGTAACTAGGAGTCGACGGGGGCGGTGCCGGCGCCGCTCTGCTGCTCTCCTGCGTCAGATCTTTGAGCAGTTCTTCCTTCTCTGTTTTCCGGGCGAACGTAAAGTCCGACACCTTGTTCTGGAACGTCACCAACAGCTGCGTCAGATCGTTGTAGAACTTGGTGCCTTCCTTCAGGTTATTCTGCAAGTCTCTGAACACGTCGTGCGCGGCTGCCAACTGACACATCATCGCTTCCCTGCCCCCGGTCGTCGAACCCCTCTCCCTAACGAATTCCGCGTGGGCGTTTTTAATCCTCTCCACCAGTCCCGTTTGTTTCCCCATACTCTCCGCCACTTGCTTCTGCAACGGTCCGTAGATTTGACCCAGGGTTTGGAACGACAGGGCCGGCTCGTTTACGGCCCCGTCCTTGGCCAGCGCCTGCATGAATTGACTCTTCATGTCTGTGGTGGCGCTCTTGAGTTCCGACTCGATCGCTTCCCTTTCCGCTTTCACGGTTTCCACTTCTTCCATTAAACTCCGCAGCGTCGCCACCGCGCTGCAGCTTTGCACGTTGGCGTTACCGCCGCTAGGTATCGACGCCTCTATCTCTTCCGGCTGCTTGCTGAGCAGTTCGATCATGGCGCGGTGCGAATCAAACTTGTTCCTGATCGATTTGTCCGCCTCGATCGCGTTGTTTATGATCTGCCGGTACTTGGCGGCGTTCGATCGAAACATTTCCGTCAGCTTGTCCGACGGCGTCCTCGTCCATTTCTCCTTGAATTGTTGCCGGAGCGCGTCGTCCGCCGCCTTTTCCTCGTTAAGCATGCGGTCGGTTTCGTCCAAAATGTCCTGGTTACGTTTCAGCAGATCGGGAAGCTCTTCGACCATGCGCGAGAGTTCCGTTATGCCTCCGAGGCTGCTCACCGCGTGCGCCTTCTCCAGGATCGAAGGAGGAAGGCCGGTACTCGCGTCCGTCACTTCGATGGCCGCCGGCAAGTTCAGACCGGCCAGCACCGAGTTTAGCGTTTGCGAGGCCTCCCGCAATTTCGTTATTTCCGTGTTGACGATTTCGGTCTTGCGCAGGTCGTACGATGCGAGTGCCTGATGTACCGCGACGGGGACGAGTTCCGTGAACAGATCCCTGAACGTCTGAGACATCGGGTGTTGGATCTGAGTCACTTTGGCCAGGGCCCGTTTGCTCACGGGCTCAAGCGATTTCTGGTCGGGTATGCGTTCGTGGTAGATGAAATCGTTGTCTTTCTGCGCTTCCGTTAGATTCCTGTCGGCCTTGTCCGCCAGCTCTTGGAATAAAGCGCGGCCCGACCTGGACTGGGCGGCCCTGAACAGGTCGACCGATTTGCGGAGCCGCGCGATCTCCTCCCCGACCGATTTCTTGTCCCTGCACACTAAACTCTGGTACAGCTCCGCTATCCCGTTAAACACGGCCTGCTTGCCCGCGATGATACCTGACGAGGAGAATCTAGTTTTAACACAAATTGACGTTCCTAGAGGTATAGAGAGAAGGTCCATTTAACATGCACGTGCGCCACATTAAAATCTCGCTTTTAACCAATGACCACGCTACATTCAACAAGCATGGCCGCTGACAGGCAGTCACCTCTACGAAAATATCATAACATCATAATATTCTCTAATGGCTATATAGACGAAACAAATACTAACTTAACAAAAATGTTGTGTTGTGTGTGCCAAATAGGCCAAAAAACGGAGTTTTAAGAAAAATGCGAATGGAAAATGAAAAAATTGACAATACGGCGCACGAAAATCTCCTACCGTTTAAAGTAATTGCGGTGCAAAAAATTAAATGCATTTTCTTTCCGTGTTTTTAACGCAAACATTATCGACAAAATATAGCGATGTAAACAAATTTGCAAACCGCAGTATTGGATTGATAAATATAATGAAATAAAAATATACGTTAGAATTAAAGATTTGAAACTGTCACTCCAAAGAACATTGGATTATAAATATTGATGATTACCAGCACTTGGCGTTGTGAGGGTTATAGTATTATTCTGCAATGCTTCGAAACTTATTTCATACAGAGTTTACGTAACTCTTAAGGAACATGTAGAACAAGAAATTCACAAAAAAATCATAGCTATAAATAAATGAAATATGTTTATGTTGAGGGGCACTGCAATAAATAATCAAAGGAATAAATACCAATCCATTCTTTCTCCCAAATGTTCCTCAGGTTGTCCCTTTGGAAAGTTTTCAGACATTCCGCATATAAATCTTCGGCTTGTGCCGCTAATTCCGCAACTATGGAATCTTTCATGTTATCGTGTATCACTTTGTGCACGAATATTTCCTGGGCTTGAGCCAACATGAGCTGAGATAAAGCACCCAAGGTGTCCGGGTTTAAATCAGGCGTGGGATCTTGCTGAATTGAGAGCATGACCGTTGATTTTAGGTGGGCAAAAATTCCGGCGGCTTGCTGCAGTAGTTTTGCTGCCAGTTTCAAACCATCATCACTTTCCACACTTTGGGATGCTGCCACTGCGCTTTGCAGCGCCGCTATGTTAAAGAGTACACATACTTTTTCATAGCTTAGGGACGGTATGGTCAAACTCATACGAGACCCGAAAATATTACCCTTGTCAAAGGCGTCTTTCCATTTGAATGGCACCTGCAGCTCTTGGACTGGGATTTTCGATTCTAGAGCTACAAGCTGATCATAGTAATTGTAGATAATTTCCAGGGAACTCTCATATTTCTCAAACGCTTTCCAGATAGCGTTATTTCTTAGCTTGGAGAATTCGTTAACGGCTTCCGTGCAGTCTTCGGGTTTATCTGCGGTGCTGTACCGGGACTGGATTAGATTTTTCAAAGGAGTGACGATATCTACGTCGCTTGGTTTTTTTAACGGCAAGGATATTAACTCCGACATTTGTAACACTTAAAAATTTCACAAAACAATGCAAAACGATCGTCTGAATGCAAATTAAAACTCAATTTAGATTCTATTTTTTGACAATTAGTCACAACCAACTGTGGGCGACTAAAGTGGTACTGCCGGTAATTACCGCGGTTATGCGGTTTATCATGAGGCGAATGAACATGAACTGCCGGTAGAGATAGGGACACTAATCAAAACCGCCCATTCTGCTACCGGTATATACTGTGGTTATGCTATGTGTGTTTTTATTCCTGGTAGTTTGAGTATTCCTTTAAAAAATAAATATTCTCGTTTTTTGGATTAAAATTTCTTTTTCTTTTCGTTTGAAACTAATCAAACGATATCATCAGCTCAATAGCCCGAAAGAAAAATCGCTCGCTGAATTAAGCAGAAGGAGATGGCATCGACCGAAGCGAGGGCCAATATGAAAGCCCGAGCGAATGTGGAGGCCCTCCTGAAGTCGACAATGCAGCAACACTTGGACGGCGTCAAATCCGGAATTTCCCAATTACATCAGAGCTTGGAACACGTAATGGACATCAACTTGAGCGTCAAAAAAATGTACGGTATGTTCGCTGAGGTGCCCCAACTGTGCAGCGCGCTTAATGAAGTACGTGAAGAGAACATGAGGCATTCTCAGTATGTGACCGCTCGCGAGAATCTGAAACATATTTTCACGGTCCCAGAGAGCGTAGAACGGACAAAACAATGGATAAACGAAGGCAAATTACTGCACGCGCACCAGTGCCTCAGGGATCTGGAAAATTCGCGGGACGACCTCTTGTTTGAACTGCACAAGCTTCCCAATCAGTCGCCGCACGACAAGTCGCTGCTGAAGGCATATTTTGCGGACGTCGAAACGTTGTCTGTCCTTTTGGAGAAACAGTTACGCTTTATCCTGTCGCGGACGTTGAACACGGTAAGGAAAGAGCCGGCGGTTATCGTCACGGTGTTGCGAATTATAAAAAGAGAGGAAAAAGCGGACGAGATCGCCCTGAGGCAGGAGAAACAGACAGGGTTCCTGCCGCCCGGGAGACCCAAACGCTGGGAGAAAATGGCTTTTGATATTTTGGAGAAATCGGTCGCGTCGAAAATCGAGGGCATGCAGATTGAGGAAAGGGAGGACAATAAGGGCTGGCTCATCAAGTACCTTGAGCTGATTAGGCTCCTGATTTTGGAAGACCTCAGGGTGGTGAAAACATTATGCGTCCCCTGTTTCCCGCCAGACTACAATATCCTCGACCGTTATCTTTACATGTTCCACCGATGCCTCACCAACCATCTTCAGGAAATTATACAAAACGGTTTGGAGGGCAACGAGTACGTGTCGCTGCTTTCGTGGGTACTCACTGCATACCATTCCAAAGATTTGCTAGGACACCCGGACTTGGTAGAGCACACCGTCAAATTGGGCCCGGTACTGCCTCAGGAGGTTGTGAACACTCTCGAGACAAACTATTTAAAGAACATTGAAAACAATTACACGGAATGGATGCAGAACACACTCAAGTCGGAGAAGGAGGAGTGGAGGTCCGAGACGGCGCCTGATTCCGACATGTATTCGAGAACGTCCGCCCCGATTATAATATTTGAAATGATCAACCAGAATTTGGACGTGGCCAAGACCATAACGGAAGACATGACCGCGAAGGTGCTCATGCTGAGCGTCGCGCAGGTCATCAAGTTCCGGGATTCGTTCAGGGACGCCGTCATACAGTTTAAGAACAAATACTTTGAGGATAGGAAGATGGTGCCACACTTCACACAGTACATGATCCTGATCATTAATCAGTGCCTGCAATTTGTCGACCTCGGTACCCAGCTGGAAAAACAGTACTCCAATTTGTATTCCCATCACAATGTCGGCGAGAGTTTCAAGAGATTACGGGGCACGTTCGTTCAGCTGCGCAATGAGGCCGGGAACTTTTTGCTCGAGGAGCTGCTCGTCGATTTGGACCAGCATTTCGCCAAACTGTTCAACTCCCAATGGATCGCCGGGTTCGATACCGTCGACACCATCTACGCGACATTGGAGGACTATTTTCAGGATTACAGCCGCCTGACCGAGGCCAACTACAATTTTATCGCGACACAGACGAGGAGCATTGTCGCGAAACGCTACCTAACCGCCATGCTTTCCAAGAGAGTCTCGTTCAAAACTTACGAAGAATGTAGCCAAGCGGCCGCGAAAGTCGTGAAGGAAGTCGACCGACTAAGCACCCTTTTTAACGACTTGGGAAGAAATCTGGAGGACGAGGACCCTTTCGAACCGATCGTGATGCTAGCGGAGGTGTTGAGGAGCGACGACGACATGTTGTCGTTTGAATTGCACAGGGTCGTCGAAAAGTACCCTGATATTTCCGAAGATCATTTGATGAGGCTTCTTAGTTTGCGTGGCGACCTGTCAAGATCGGATATCAAGGACAAAGTGGCCCACGTCGATCGGCCGAAGGTGTCGCATCGCAGCAGCGTGTTTAAGACACTAGTTTTTCCGAAACTGGTCAACATAAACATTAATTTTTAAATGTATAGCTCGTTTACGTGTTTTTCTAGTATGTATATAAGTAGATATATGTATTTCATTAACGCTATGTTGAAAGGAACTGTTTCTAGTGGGCTCAAAGATAAATTTAAGTCGTTTGGGGTGTATTTTCGTCATAGGCACAAAATAGGGGGACGTTTTTCTACTCGTTGCTATTTCCAGAATGGAATAGGTGGACGTAAACAGTGGCCAGCAAAATTAATGAGCCACTAAATTACTTTGAAAATTCATATACGAAAATATATATATTTTTTTCGTATAGTAACATTACAAATTTATTAGGTTGTTTTTTTTTTATATTAAACTAACTAACCAAAACACTTTCGTGTGTATTCACTATTTATTACGGTTAGTATTATGTACAACGACTTACATCCAAACAAACGCAAGTTTACAAAAAAAAAACATCTTGCGGCCAACTTACGAGCCTAATGTATCCTCGTTAAATCCTCGACAGTTTTGACTAGGTGTTCGACGGTCACTTGCGAATTGTCGGCCACCTCTTTCATCTTGTCCGGCGACAAGTCGAGGAAACTTTCGATGAGGTCGCCGTCCACGAAACCCTCGCTGTTCTCAGTCTTGATATCTGTGTGGAACGCCCTCCAGAACGAGTGCTCGATCCGACCCACCGACTTGATCGTTATGGACAGTTCTTTCTGAAGCTCGATGAGGAATTCATAAAATTCCGGCGCGATTTGTGTGACCAACCCGATGGCCCCTCCCACTGTACCGAAAAGTACGCAGCCCCTCGTCGGCGTAGACGTTTCGCCGATATTCTGCATGACCAAGGAGCCGTGCCGAAAGACGTTGATCATGTCGCCGATGTGGATGTGCCCCACCTCCATCATCTGCGACCGTTCCTCGTCGGTCGCGGCGGCGCTATCCTTCTGACACACAAACATGTTGAAACAGTTCTCCGCCCCCAAGAACACATCGTCGTCGAGAAACTCCACTGCGGTCATCCAATTGGGGTTGAAGTCGCGCGCGATTTCCTCGAAACTGCCCTCCATCGTTTTGTACTGCAAGAGGGTCATGCTGCGCATCAGGTCACCGACCAGGATGAAGTCGCCCTTCGTCTTCAGGTACAACGATACGATGTTGTTGAAATGGGAACACTCGAGTCTCAGTTCTTGTTCACTGGTCCACTCGAACAGTCTGACGGTGCTGTTGATGCTTGCGAGCAGCTTGCCGCCGAACTCCGAGAGCGAATAGCACGCGCCCTTGATCTCCTTTTCGGAAATTTGGCTTAGCTTGTTGTCGTTCCATTGGAAGACTAGGATGCGGCCCTGTTTCGGCTCGGACTCCTCAGGGTTGACCGCGGCGGTACCGACGACGAAATAAGTATTGGAATCGCTACCCAACTGGCACGATATCAGCGACATCGCATACTCCTGCTGCATGAATTGGTGCGCGGCCAACACTTCGAACGTGTTTTGATCGATGACGAGTAAATTGTATACCTCCACCTCCTGGCCGTATTCTGGTACCGCTCCGCCGGCCGTACCTAAATGAGGAAATTCTTACGCCATAAAGAACCACTTTTGGTATATGTATATCAACTACACGTTAATGAATTACACACTATTAAAACTTTAAATTAGTACCTGTAAAAGTGTATACGGATATATAAAAACATGTCAATAGAGACATTTTGCAACAAATTAAAACTAAACACATGAAAAATTTTATATATCGCTCATCCAGAATAAAAAAGCGGTCTCATTATTTCTGATAAGAGCTTCTTGGGAGCATTCTGCAGTCATATCAACAAAGGACATCTCAAAAGAACGTTCCACTGTTTGTACCTCTTTGCATTTACCTTCATCTATATCCGTATAACCCTATCTGCTCATTAGTTGTTTGGATTGACCCATGCTAGTGCGCAGTCAGTTTAGAGTTCTCCAATGTTGTCCATCTCGGGGCAAGAACTTCTTGATTGAGTTAGTTCGGATATCTCTGCTTTCAGAGTGATTCTATGGACTCAGCTGATTGTCAAGATACCATTATGAAACTGCCTAGATTTTAATCGTCTAGGAACACGTCGGGCCTCTGATGTTTGTCCCGTTATTTGGAGCTGAATCATTAAGAACTGTGTTTATTTTCTTTGTATGAACAAATCTTCTCCAAACTGTACATACTCAGTCACAGAAAAAGAGGTGACGAGTGCCTGTGTTACGTAGGACATTTGACTTAGCACCCACCTTTGCAGATATTAGCTTATTGAGTATTCCATTTCATAATGCCCAGATAGGGGAGAGCAGTTGTCCATTCGGACTCTATCCTAAACCGTGTTTAGTGCCTTTCTAACCTCTCTGTTTTTCACGTGGAATAGACATACTTGAGTTTTGCTCGGGTTGGGTCAAAGTTGACTTCCCCTATAGGATGGTCATTCAAATATGTGTTAAAGAGCATCTGAAACAGTACACTTGGTGGTACAGCGTTCTTTCGTTTCCGCCATTTACTCGTTCTGTTTTGGAACTTAACTCAAATCTTCTATTCAAATTACGTGACATTAGTGCAACAGACAACTTTCAGTTATCCCCCCTATATAACATCAGTTACACATAAATGAGTCGCGGAGGATTAAGTAGCGAGTCTTGGGGAACACCCGACCAAGAAACCCGAGATTTAATTATTTGGGTACTGAGATATGTGTTGTTACTCTCGTGTCGACTCCTATATTAAAATTAATATTTTGGAAAACCAATGTTTGCCATACTAGGGTTGGGTGTTTATCTATCTATCTCATTCTGTTTTATTTTATCTTGTTTTTTACTATTTTCTTTATGCGAATCATATTTTATATTGAGCGGTAGGCCCCGTGATAAATAAATAAATAAAATACTCGGCTGTAAAATCCCAAGACAACTTACCCGCGTTCGCGTTACTGCCGCCCGACTTGGCCAGCGAAGCGACGCTGCTGGACACAGTGACGGCTTGCGTCATCGTCGACGCGCTCGGCCTGGCCGGGTTCAATCCCGTCGCGTCCTGGATATCGATCCTCGACGTGATGACGCCGAACACCTGGGTCTGTTCCTGGTAGGCGATCCGCCTGGGCGATTCCTGCAACGGAATCGTCCTGATGTGGAGTTTCTGGATCTCGTCGATCGTCCCGATAGTGACGGAATTGGCGGTCGCCAACGCCAGACTGTCGGGATACGCTTCCGCGTTCAACGAGCACATCTGATTGACCTCGCGCATGTTCACGTTCGAAAACACCAGCTTATGATTGGACGAGTAAATTACTGTAGGCCTATCGGAGCACGCGAACACGTTTGTGGTGCTCAGCGAGCGGAACGTGCGCAGTATGGTCGGTTGCGTGCCCAGCGTCACCTTCTTCTTGTCGAGCAGCTTTCCGGAATCCTTGTTCAACGAGAAGTAGTACATGGAGCCGTCGCCGAGGGCGCATAGTAGGTAATCGTGTCCTTCGAAGTTCGCCATTAATATCGATCTGGGCATAATGTCGCCGCCCAGCGACTCTTTGGTCGCCTCGGACAAGTCCGGCAAGCGCAGTATCCTGGCCGATATGTCGGTCCAGAGGCCGACGGCCACGATGTCCGACGACGAGGCGTTTTCGTCCAACGGACTGACGTCCAGGCAGGACACCTCCACGTCGAGGGTCGCGTTGCTCTTAAGAATCAGCTCGTTCTCGTGGATCTCCAGGTAGTATAGGGTGTTGCCCGTCGACACGACTAGCTGGCTCTTGTTGCAGGCCACCACGATGATGTTTTTCTCGGTGGGCGGTTTCCACTCGGCCAGCAGGGTCTTGTTCTGGATCGAGACGAGACGGGCGGACACGGGAGTGACCTGGATCAGTTGTTCGTGAGCAACGTTGCCGCAGAAGAACGTCTGCTGATCGGACGCGAAGCCTGGAAATAGCTTTCTTTTTACAGTGGGTAGTTGCACCATGCAGAAACTTAGGAAAAATGGGGAAAAGCTCGACACATATCCCGACAAAATTATATACCTAAAAATATGGTTTTTGTTATGTCATGTTATTTTTTTCTGACGCATTTTTTGCAGTAACCAAAATATACAGGGTGCTCAAAAATATATGTCGATATTTAAATCCATTTTCTAATTCTGTCACATAATTCATGTAGCATGCCCTATTCCTATCTCTTACTTTTTATAGACTAAAGAATGTCAATGTCAAGAAATTAGTTTATTAGATGTTGAAAATGTCCACCATTAGCTTCTTGACAATATGCTAATCTAATTTTCCTTATTTCATATCGGGCTCCCGTAAGACATTAATAAAAAAAAGACATTAATAAAAAAAATAAGTTCAAATCATTTTATAATTCAAAGTCCCTGCCAAACATTTGTTTGTTCAGATAGTTTTCTTTGTTCGGTAGCTAACATCATTATTTGAAGCAAGCAACTTCAACTTTGTTTTTTTTTTTAAGAGATAGGTATGGGATATGCTACGTGAATTATACGTGAAACATGACACAGGATTCGAGAATCGAGTTTAAAGAATGGTGTTTCATTTAAAAAAAAAAAATGATCTTGGTATGACATCTACTTTTTGACCCACCCTCTAGTTGGATTTCTGCTAATGTTGAATCCAATAATGGCAAGTGCCATTTTTGTTCCCCAATTTTCGGAGAAAACATTATCGCACAGTGACGATACCTGCTATGTCAGTCTCCTCCACTTCTTCTCCATTCAGGCTGAGTATACGAGTCTGACCCACAAAAGACAGCACCAAAGTGTCGTCCAACTTGCCGCCCGAAGCTTGCAGGGCCCACATGCCCTTGATACCAGTTAGATCAATGGACGCCTGCTCTTGAATTCCGATCCCGTTTCGTATGATCCTCAATGACCCTTCTTTAAACGCGCCTGAACATGTAACCAACTGCCCCTGGCCCTGTCTCTCAAGATCCACTATGCACATGTCCAAAATCGGTGCCAGATTGGTAAATGTCTCCATTAAAGTCACGTAAGAACCGTTCTCGTCTGCTTTGGTATTTAACTTGATCAGCTGAGAATCGCCCAGTTTTGACCCAATGAAAAGCACCCCGTTGTCGAGGTACGTTATGCATTCGGGGATCGCAATCTCGCCCAACATTTCCACTTTCAAATCTTTGACGATTTCCTGTCCGTCGCCCCCGCGACTTTCCGTTTCGATAAACAACATGAACAAGTGGCCCGCCATGTCCCCCAGCAAGTACCTGAGCCCACTGGGGTCTACTCTCGCATAACATGTAATGGTGCTTTGCTTGATAACAGCTGGTGCCACAGCCACAGAGGTTATGCCGTCGTGGTACAAAATATTCTCCTGTCCGATAATGATAGCGCCCCCGAGTGGAGAAGGTACGGGGATAATAATGGAAGCTTCAGATTCGACATTGTCCTGACGCCAGGGAGTTTTAACAAACTCTTTCTCCCTTAATGATATTTCGTGGGTTTTGACATGGCGCCCATTGACGTCCTGGTGAATCAGTATAAGAGTCGGGTTCACGCAACCGTGCAGGAACTCGACGTCATACACTTGGAGCTCGTCCATCCGCACATTGGTCGCCTTGAGTTCATAATTGTCCTTCTCCAAAGGGATCACTTTAAATAAACCATCATATAATCTGAGCCCGATCAGTCTCGCTTTGGGGTCGATAACTGCAAGTATTCCGGTTTCCGAAGGCTTTCCTATTCGATCCGAAACGTTGCCGTGCGCTTTCGTTATTATATCTAAATTGTCCCCGTCGCTGACGCATTCTAAAATCATCGCGTTGTAGCGATAGGTCACGATAAACAACAGGTCCTTCTTCTCGTGCTGGGGCCGGAACAATTTCATGACTGCTACCTTACCGTAGAGTCCGATTTCTTTGATGGCCCGCAGACCTTCGGGCGTAACGAGATGGATATCCAGACGATTGTTTTTCGCAACGATCAAATTTAAATCCGTGGAAGAGGTGAAATTGCCGGTAACGCATGCCGTCACCGCCGTCGGCTTGTGTGCCGTCACGACGTAGTGGTAGGCCATTTTCGATTTTATTGTTAATTTAAAACGCTATCGAAAGCAACATTTAAAACCATCAAGTCTGCCCCTCAATTTTTTTTTCAACTAACGAAAACATAAAACATCCAATCGACACGGAATCAAAGACTAGCGAAGCGAACCACAGAACAAAATGGCGAATATCAATTTGAATTTTAATTTTTTTAATGCTTATATTGCAAAGTAAGAAATTTATAAAAATACACTGTATTTTTTCAATATGCCATAGACTCACACCAGTCCATGTAGCCTACAACGGTCAAGATTTTAAACATTTATGGTTAAAGAAGAAGAAAGTTTGGTTAAAATTAAATTTCTCTTGTACTTTTAAGTGCAAAAACAAAAGTCGTCATTCGTCACTTTTTTTCGCCCTTGTAATGCCCGCATAATGTTTACAAGGTTTATGACGCTGGTGACGAAAAAAAAAATACATGGAACGAGGTTCTACGCTACCGCGAAACGCTTTTACAAAAACGCGAGTATTATTAAAAGTGAGGGCAAATTCGAAATTATATTAGATCAGATGCGGTTAAAAACGCCAAAAGGAAATGTCTTTAACATAAATAGTGAACCTTTAGCTCTGGCGGTAGCAACGGAATTTAATTCTCAGCGCGACAAAATCCTCCAGAGCGAAATGCACATCACCACACTGTGCAATACCATTTTAGACAATCCTAATAACCTGACAAAGTATGACATCGTAACTTACATTGTGAACTACTTAGACACAGATGCCATACTCTTTCAGACAAATGAAAACGAAGAGCTCTTTCAACTCCAGATATGTCAATGGGATCCTGTTATTGAATGGTTCAACGAGCGCTTCGGCGTTAATTTGAAAAAATCTGTTGATATGGATGTGTGTGCGATTAGTGATGGTGACAAAGCAACTTTAACTAGACACTTATTGTCTCATAATTTTGGAACACTACATGGATTCATGTATGGTATAGACACTTTAAAGTCGGGCATCCTGACGCTTGCATGCACTGAAAAGCACATAAGTCCTGAACAGGCGGTTCTTTTGTCCAGATTAGAGGAGGAGTACCAGAGCGGCCGCTGGGGTCGAGTAAAGTGGGCTCATGATCTCAATCAGCAGGACATGCAGACTCGACTTGCGGCGGTAATGTTGTTTGTACATTTTACTAGCCATGCAACAAAAATCCAACAGAAAGAGGTGTAAATAAATATTTTTAATACCTAATCCTTTTAAGCACACCAGTGATTATTTTTAATTTACTTTGATTTTTTTGGCCACATACTTTTGCTTCCTGCCAAATCAGGGATCAGTAATCTCAAAAGCTCTATTTTCATTATGTTGGTAGCCCTGAACTTATGACTGGGTAATGTAATAGAATGTGAATTTTAGAAATAATAAATAATCTTTTTTTCCCAATTTATTTAAATGCAGTCCCTACTTTCCTACAACAACACAGTTTTATACATATATACAAAAAAAATTGAAATGTTAATATTTTGAGGGTACTGTAGTCAAAGTCTCGTAAATGCTCTTTGCTACATAATCCACATTAGTGGGGGTCACTCCACACATGCTAATTCTGCCAGAGCGCAACATATAAATGTGGTGTTTCTTGACCATATGCTCAGACTGCAATTCGTTCAATCCGGTATAGGAGAACATCCCTATTTGCTCAGTTATGTGGTTCCAAGTACCCGGCGCACCTAAACGTTCCAGTTCTTCACGTAAACGTTGACGCATCTTGATGATCCTCGACGACATTGTCTTGATATTTTCCCGCCACTGGTTAAACAAATCTTTATTCTGTAGCACATATGCGACAATCCTGCTTCCGTGGCTAGGAGGATTAGAATACATGCCCCTGACTATTAGAGTGAATTGCGATTTCACCGCTGCAATCTCATTTGGATTATTCATTACTACTGTTAAATTCCCGATTCTTTCGTTATACAACCCGAAATTTTTGGCATAAGATTGAGCACAGAAGAGCTCGAAGCCCTGGGACACAAAATATCTCACAGCCCATGCGTCCTTATCCAAATCGCCTGATGCAAAACCTTGGTAGGCAGAATCAAAGAAAGGAAACAGCTTCTTGGCTTTAACAACCTGTGCGATTTTTGCCCACTGATCTTGCGTGGGGTCACATCCGGTCGGATTATGTGCACATGCGTGTAATATAATGACAGCGCCCTCTGGCGCATTTTGCAAGTCCTCCAACAAACCCTCTATATCCAAACCGCGAGTGGCGGCATTCCAATACCGGTACTCTCTGGGTTCCTTGAATCCAGCATTAAGGAAAAGCAGCCTATGGTTCTCCCATGTTGGTTTTGAGAAATAAAACACAGTTTTGCCTAATGGCCTTGCCAGAAACTCAGCTCCGACTCTTAGAGCACCCGTTCCAGAAAGTGTCTGAACACCAAACGCTTTATTTTCTTGTACCGCAGCACTATTTTCCCCCAAAAGCATGTTCACTGAAGCCTGACTCAATGCATCCATTCCGAGAACAGGTAAGTACTCTTTGTTAAGCGTTTCATCATTGGCCAATGCTTTTTCCGCGGTTCTGACCACGGGCAAGACCCACGGCTTACCCTCTTCAGTACGATAAGCACCTACACCTAAATTTGCTTTTTGCGGAAAGCTGTCCTCTGTAAACTGTTTCGTCAGCTCAAACACTTCAATGGGCGGGCCCAATTCGACGCTAGAGAACCACGACATCTTCGGGATATACTTAACTGCGGAAAATACTTAGCAAGCAAATATTTGGTGAATTTTGGAGATCAGCTGACCCTTATCTTCGACCGGACAAGCAAAGGTCGCGCTACTCACATAACATTTCCCGTTGCCACAATCTATGGCATTCGTTGCAGTTACTGATCTTCGCTTCTTCTTTTAGGTATAACACAAAATCGGCAAACAGTTGCCGTTGCCACGCAAATTTATAATTTTTAAAACAAATATTTACTTGAGTCAATAAATAATTACATTTTAAATAGAATTTAAAAGATACACATGTTGGTTTGATAATTTGGGTCGTTATTGGATTAGTAAACAGAGTAAAGCATATTCGGTAGCGGGATAATCCCTTCCGTTCTAAGTAAGATGTTGATGAATTTAGTAGAGAAGTAAATGTCATTAAGAAAAGAAGTTGGTCTTCTGTGATAACCTCAACGGATGTCGGCAATGAGCGAATGATCATGGCAAATGTGCCCAACTAATTCTAAATGCATTAGCAATTATCCTGAGACTGTCATTTTTTTCATCGAAAATTAAGAATCAATAACCAATTCAAATAACAAATATTTCTATTTTAGCAAAACATCAAACCCCTCTTATAAAAATAAAAAAAATGTCCAATAAAACGGTAAATCGACGTCAAAAATGGAGCGTGGAAAATATAAAGTGAATCATCGCATTGGCACATCATTTTTGTTACTAATTATTGCATTTTAGAATAAATCGTGTATCTACTGAGGCCTTAGCATCACCTCCGGGTTATTCACTATCGACCATAAATCCTAATAGCGAGGTATCGAAGAAAACTGACGTGTCTAGGCTTATAACGAAAAAGAGTTGGGATTTGGCACTTACCCCACTCAAGCAAGTGCCGATGAACTTATTTATAATGTACATGGCGGGTAATTCGATCTCCATATTCCCTATAATGATGGTCGGCATGCTATTGATGCGCCCTATCCAGGCGATATGGTCTACAAAAGCAACTTTTAAGATGATGGAAACTTCAAATGCGTGGCTGCAGATTTTGGTTTATGTGATTGGAAACCTCGTTAATGTGGGTCTGGCATTGTATAAGTGTCACAGCATGGGCCTGCTACCAACATATGCAAGCGACTGGTTGGCTTTTGTTGAACCACCCATAAGAAATGAATATTTGGGAGGGGTTTTACTACATTAGTATATATTTATATAAAGTTCACAATATATTATTTGTATCACGACTTCTTGTGTTTATCGGCGAATTCCTTTACTTTCTCTACAAGGGCCTTAGGATCGTCTACTCTGGGGATCTAAAAGAAAGTGGCTAATTTTGTGGTTAATTGTTGCAGTACCCCTTACATCATAATTTTGACTGACATAAATGCCCGTGTAAACTCCGATGAGAAATGCAAACTGTGGAGAGGAAAACCCATCAATTTTACAATAAATGAACTTTTTGTTGAACTTACTAGTCCCCTGACCATTGTTTGCTCTTGGATTTATTTTTCACTGCCAGTTTTAGAAAGATCTATGGACGTCTTCTTCTTTGACATAATGCCCACTTCGTTTTTAGTGTTTTTCAAATTATGTGAAGAAGAAAATCATGGTTATGTTAATAATTTAATTTGTTTTTCAAGATAAAATAATAAAAATGCGAGCGCGATATGTTAAACTGCGCCCTAACAGATATAATAGCTTCGTTGTGCGCAATCACAGCTCTGATTGCGTCCGAGTAAGATTCGCGCCCAGCCCCACTGGTCAGCTACACTTAGGAGGTTTACGGACAGCTTTATACAATTATTTATTCGCTAAGAAGCACAAAGGTGCATTCATTTTAAGAATTGAGGACACAGATCGCAAACGAATGGTTGCGAGCACAGCGGAAAATATTCAGAATGATTTGCAGTGGGCTGGAATTGATGTCGATGAAGGACCAAAACAAGGTGGTTGTTACGGACCATATGTTCAGTCCGAGAGACTAAGCATATATCAGGAGCATGTTCAGTTGTTGTTAAAAAATGGATCTGCATATTATTGTTTCTGTTCCGACAGAAGATTACAGTTGCTGCGTAGACAGGCTGTAAGTTCTCAAGAAATTCCAAAATATGACAACAGATGCCGCCATTTGCGTGAGAATGATAGGAGAGCACGATTGGCAAAGGGAGAACAGTACTGTGTGAGGTTCAAAATCTGTGACCAAGAGGAGACATTTAATGACTTGGTGTATGGCTCGATAAGTTATAATATTGCTAAAAATGAAGGAGATCCGGTTATTATAAAATCCGATGGTTATCCTACTTATCATTATGCAAATGTTGTAGACGACCATTTAATGCGAATTAGCCATGTGCTAAGAGGGGTGGAATGGCAGATTTCCACCACCAAACATATTTTGTTGTATAGAGCTTTTGGTTGGACTCCACCCCTTTTCGGTCACTTGCCGCTCTTGCTGAATGCTGATGGTACAAAACTTAGTAAAAGGCAAGGCGGAGTAAACATAACAGACTACAGAAATGACTGTATATATCCTCTAGCTCTGATCAACTTCATAGTAAGTTGTGGTGGTGGGTTTTCGAAGGATCAAGAACGCTTCCTAAAGCCAAGGTGTTACTCATTTAAAGAGTTGTGTGGTCAATTTGATGTGTCAAAAATCAATCCCAGTTCAGGTAAATTAATGCCCGAGCGATTATTGGAATTTAACCGTATGGAGTTGAGAAAGAGATTTGAAAATTGCGATACTCGCGAATTGTTGATTGAAACAGTGAAACGACTTGTAAAAAACAAGTTTCCTAGTGACACATTGGACTTGTCTGATGTACATATTGAAAATATTCTGAAGTTGGCTCTAAACAGAATCGACAAGTTGAGTGACTTAGTGGCAAACAAAATGAAGTTTCTATGGATGTCGCCTGCAATGGGCCCCTTAAATCAGGAGTTGGACACTGTTTTAGAGCACTTACGAATTACACTACTAGGAGAAGAGAACCTAACTAAGGATAGTGTCAGTATCCTCTTAAAAAACTTTTCAAATAAACACTCTTTAAATTACGGCAGCTTTATGAAAGATTTAAGGACTATTTTGAGTGGATTGACAGAGGGCCCGAGTGTGGCTGAAATTGTTGAAATATTAGGCAAGGTCAATACTATTAGGCGATTGGACAATTATATAAATAAAAAATGATTGGCATAAAAAAGTTCTTATTATTCATAAAAGTCACCGACTCATAAATCTATAAAATGGGATAATGTTCCTTTTTTCTAAATGGTCTTGATAGTTTAGTTTGGAAGTTATTTCCATCAAAAATTCTAGGTGAAATAAATAATAATAAGCACTATAACAGTCAAAGTAATGACCACCCCCAGTACAAAAACAACTTTGTCTTCTGACACCCTTTTCTCAATCAACCTCATCGTGTGGTTAGATAGACCAAGTGTATTGGCCATATCCATGATTCTTCTCTGAGCCCCTTTGAGGGTCATTCTCTGTGATCGTAAAGACTCTAGTGTGTTCGTCCCGGTAAATAACATTTCATCAACGCCTCTGTTTGAACTTTGCAGAGAAGTCTGATGCTGTATTGAGTGATCCATGTTAATGGCAATTAAATCTTGTTCCGGGCCGAAACGCCGGTTAAGCAGCTGCTCGCGTTCGGTCTCGGCAAGCTTCCTGCGTTCCCGTTTCTTTTTCACAGCCGCTAGCGCGGCCTGCAGATGTTTGCAATCATACTTTAATTGGTCGCTACGCAATTTTGCATTTTGCCTGCGATCTATCGGCAATTTGAACACTTGCAGCTCTAACTTTGCGCAATTGCTGTAATTTTAATAACGATTAGTGTTGACTTACAAAACTGTGCCGCCCATTAATTAACCTGCTAATCAAATTTATTTTTTCTTGAATTTCATCTTCCGTTTCTTGAGTGACCAGAGAGCTCTTTTCCAGTACTTGAAAAGAGTCCTGGATTAATTTGTTGGTTTGGTTGTAGAGGTGGTCCATTTCGAAGGAGACAGAATAACCAGCATTTTATTTTTTACAGGTAAAGGCGATCAATTTTAAAATTAAACACCTAACCTGTACTACGTCACAAGGATTATAACACACGTCAACATCTACACGTCATCCCATTACAAATAAATACTTTCACAAAATAACCTGTCACCCAGGCCGAATGATAATGGTATACCTGTCAGTAGTCTTAAAGAAGAAAAATAACCTTCCATTATTTTAAAATGTAATGGAGGAGTAACTTGGTACCATGTTTTTTAAAAATGTCAATGTTTTCTTAAGACGGCAGTGCAGTTTAACCACAAATCTGCGTAGCAAACTGTTATCGCAAACCTCACAACAGATACGCTACCGCATCGCTATCGAGAAATCCTTATTGGTAAACAAATCATCCCTATGCTGCAAACACACAGATGCTTCTAGCAAGTCCAGTACCGTAGGCACGGGCGTAACGATGGACTCGCAGAGCGGCGTAAAACAAACAGAAGAGCTTCGAGAAACCAGAGCGCAGAAATTAAAAAAGGCCGTAGCTGAATACGGCACCACCGTGATAATCTTCCATGTGACTATATCCCTCGTCTCCTTAGGCACTTGTTATCTTATTGGTAATCATTTGTTGATACTTATATTTTATATACTTAATATGTTACGTTTTAGTTTCGGCTGGATTAGATGTGGGTCATATATTAGACACTTTGGGTTTGAGTAAATGGGCACCCTCCGACAACTTGACTTTGAACGCTGGCACGTTCGCGGTCGCTTACGCCGTCCACAAAATATTTGCGCCTGTGAGGATAAGTGTCACTTTGGGGTCTGTTCCTTTTATAGTGAGATATTTGCGCGGTAAGGGCATTTTAAAAAAATAACTGAATTTATCACAATAATTGTTGTATATACCGTTTATAAAAAAATAATATCTAATTTCTCCTGGTATATTTTATCCTCCCACCCAACAAGCTGAAAAAAATCAGAACCATTTAGAAGTTTTGGGTAAAAATTAGCTTTGCACATTGCCGGACCCCTGCGAATCACGCTGTTTTATAGCAAAACTATTTCTATCCCCTCCAGAGCGTGGCCGATGGCATTTTCGCAGTTCATTAACGATAACATTGATTACAACAATACAAAAATTATTGCCACCTACTGGGACTCTACTTGTGACGGGCCGAGGGCCAAGCCGTTAAATACCCGGTCCAGCCCCTATTCCCAATCTCGCCCTTCGCTACCGCGCTCAGCTTGCTCACCTCGTCGGGGCTGAGCTTTAATATCGTATTCAGCACCGGCACCAGTCTCACCCTCTCGTCGCCACCGCTTAAAGTCACAAACTTGAACACCACGTTTTTCAAGTATTCTAAGTTTTCCGCGTGCCTCTCGCGTTCGACAGACCGCTGCTGCCTTCGGATCTCCTCCTTCAGCAGTTTATTCATTTGCACGTGTTTTTCGAGGTCTTTCTCGGTGTCCGACAACAGCGACGTAAGGTGGTGGAGCCGAGATTCTTGCTCGCCGACCTGTTTCTTCAAGTACTCGAGCTCATTGTCGGACGGGGAATCCAACAATCGTTCGAGCGGAATCGGATGGGCGATGGGCTGACGCCCGCCTGACTCCGCACTTTCCGAGCCTTCCGCCTCCTCTCTTGACATGCCGAGCAGGGTGGCTATCGGTTCTATGGGCGAAGGAGACTTCTCCAGTCGGCTCTGCAATTCGAGGATTTCTTTGTTGTGCCGCGTCTCCTGTTCGACAATCTGCTGCCGGTAGCACTGCGATAAAGTCTCCGTGTGGACCTTGAAGTGAAATACAAACAAGTCAATACTGGAGAATGATATTCTCTTAGGTTCTGTTTCCCAATGGGAGAGATTTATAAATCATTATTAAACTGTAAAACTTAGTGGTTTAAGCCGTATTCCATAGGTGTAGTGCGATGATTGTCAAGGATCCCGAGATTGAAAGTAAATGCATAGCTTTTGACCTACCTGTGGCTGTGTTTAGTCCACCTCAATAGCGCACTGTCTGGATTGCCTGGTGGACAGAATTTCAGTTTTCTTTTTTTATTTGATTGAATGAATTACTTTTGTAAGTGGCAGTTATTAAATCGTAATTATTATATAAGAGTGATACAGGTATTATAGTTACGAACAGCCTTAGAATTAAACTTATTTTCCGGCACTTGTTGGAAAAATGGAAAAAAAAATATTCTTCCCTCTATATAAATTTCTAATAATCAATATCTTGACTATCTTGACTATGTGACCAGCGTTATAATTATAATCATATATAACTATTATTATATTTAATATTCTAATAAACTAACTGTAGTAACGCGTCTTGTTACTTTTTTTTATATTTCCTATTATTTATGCACAATTTAGCTGTTTAGGTTTAAAATATAACCTTTAACAAAATTTACACATTAATATTTTCTCCCAATAAGAAACTAGGTGAAGTGCTGTCTTTATGATTTCCACGCCAAATTCACAAATTTGTTTCTTTTGAGTCGGAGAACCATTCAGTCCGAAAATAAATTACTTTTTATTCCACGATTAGACGCGAAATTATTAACTTGATAATACCATTACCTTTAAGCTGCGCACAGTTTCAGTGTGTTCCGCTACAGCCTTCTGGTATCGACTCACCAACTCCGCGCAACGCCCCTTTAACTCACTAACTTCCCCCTCTAGCGCTCGACATTTATTCTCATACTCTCCCTTTTCTTTCGCTAATATTTTATTTGTTGTTTCGAGCAGAGCTTTTTTATCTTCTAGCTCCTTGCAACTGCTGAGCGTCCGAGAATGACGTGTTTTCGCAGCCTCAAGCTCTTCACTCAATTTTTCTTCCAAACCTGGATCGCGCGTCTGATTTTGTCGCAACACACTCTGCGCCCGTATTTTGTAACCTTCATACTCCTCCTGTAACACTTTCAGCTCATCCTCTTTTAATTTAAGCAGATTTTGCGCTTCACGCATGGTTTGCTGAATGCTCAATACTTGATTTTTCAACTCTTCTTTTTCAGACAGCAGGCTGTTCAATGTTTTTTGATATTCCGTGATCGCGGTGGACAGTTCAACCGATAAATCCTCGTTCTCTGACTTAGCAGCCTCTAGGAGCTGCCTTACATCACAAATCGCGGTGTCCTTTTGTCTGACAACTAACTCCAACTGTTCAATTTTTTTTTTGCATGATTCCAGTTCTGATGCGCCTACACCCACCTTGTTCTCTTCGGAATGCAACTTTTCTTCTAACGATTTGTTTTGGTCTCTCAACTTGGCAATAGTGGTTTTTTCATTTTCTAAATCTTGCTGCAATTTATTAACAATGTCCTTTTGTCTTTCCAATTGTAGAGATAGTTCTTTAACACTCCTCTCATAATCTTTCATTTCCAAATTGAGTACGGAATTTTTCCTTACCTGTAAATAAGATATTTTTTGTTTCATTCTCAAAGCAAAAACTTGACACTCCAGCTTTAACAAATGCTTTTAAAGATAAACTATACCTCAGAAGTGGTCTGCTCTAAAAGATTTCTCGTCTCCTGGTGACTTTCTTGCTCTAATTTCAACTGCTTGTCCTTTTCATCTAGATCGGCACTTAGTTTTGCAATTTTTCCCTCAAACTCTTTCTTTAGCACATTGTTGGCTTCTAGTTCTTTCCGCAAAGTCTGCACTTTGGCGCTGATCTGCTTTTTCCAAATGTCTGTGGCTTGTTTTTCATTTGCTAAACATTCCACTTCTTTACGTAAATTGCTCATTATTTCATCGTTTGATGCCAACTGCTCCTTATCTCTCGCAATACCCTCACCTATATCATTCAGGCGGTCCAAATAGCGTTTCTTCTCAGTTTCAGACCTGTTTAGTTTATCCTGCAGTTGGTCTATTTGGAACTGTAAATTCTGAACATCTTTTAGGTGTTTCTTTTGAACGTCATCCTTTTCAAGCCAAAGATTCGCGATAACGGCTTCCTGTTCTTTAATTTTAGCTTTTAACTTTATAGCCAAACTTCTGAGTTTGCTGTAACGTTCCTCCCAGGAACCCTCAAGTTCTTTGAGTCTGGTGCTCGTCTCTTCGAGTGCTGAGGTGGACATCGTCTCGCTTTCGGCATAATTGTTGTTTTCGGATTTTTTTTCTTCATTGGCATTCATTTTTACGCTGGTTCCATCCATTATTTTTTAAATTACCTGTGCCATCTCAGCAATTTTTGTCGATATAAAACACTTACCGACCAAAACCCTTTCCCAAGATATTAAAGTAAATGTCAAAAAATAATAAAGCTAAATATTCTTTGTACCGAAGTCGGCAATGAGCGAGTGTCTCTGGTGAGTTTACCCAAGGCTACGTAAAATCTAAAAGAAGAAAATATTTTATTGAAAATGTAATTCTTCAACCAACTGAAAAGGCCATTAAGGCAAAGAACCAAAAATGCTTATTAAACGAAATTCTCAGCGTTAATGAAAAAATGGTTGCTCTTATTAGTTATTGACAATCATAATAGATTTCCATTGTGACATAACAAGGGGTTGTGTGTTTCATTTTTTTTTTATAGAAATCAGTATTATCATAGAAAAAGCTACGTAAACATGTCGACTCCTACCGACCTGTTACTAATCTATGGGCACATCAACCCTACATAAGCAAAATAAATTTGATTTGTTAAGAGTTTGGTTGATAGCCGTTATCGTTAACGGAGAAACTTTTATTGGGGTGAGAAATGTCCAGCAAAACAAATTCAATTGACGCTAGGCAAGAGCTCGCTGACCTAGTCAAAAGAAAGGCGGAAATCGGCGACACATTGGCTAACCTAGAACGACAAATTTACGCCTTCGAAGGGTCTTACTTAGAAGACACACAATTATACGGAAACATAATTAGAGGATGGGACCGCTACCTATCAAGCAACAAAACAACAAATTCCAAGTCTGATAAACGCAACCGGAAGTTCAAAGAGGCGGAGCGACTTTTTTCCAAATCTTCAATTACCTCTATGGCTGCTGTGAGCGGAATCGCGGAGCAAAACCACGAGAAAAACAAAATTAACTATGATGCCGACAATCCATATGCGTACAGCAGTAGCTAGCTAAGTACTGATGAATTTTAATGGAAGTGCGGATTTTCTGTGAAAATTATATGAACTTGCTTTAGTGTTCATGGAACAGAAAACATTGACAAAACACGTGTGTTTGCTTAAAAATATGTCAAGTGGATTCTTGTTATATAGAGCTATATAATAAAATTGGCAATGCTCACACTGTCATATTTGTATTTTGTGCCACCATTTTATTTATTTCTATTCAAGTAAAGCTTCAGCAATACACTCGAAAATTATTTTTTATACTCCCGTCTGTAAAATACCTAATTATCCTTCGATCTACCGCGCGGGAAGGATCACTTTACCACTTCAGTTTCGTTTCCTATAAATTCGAGCCACTTCGGACATTTCCGGGATTTTACGGCACGGATTTGGGAGCAATCGGATGTTTTCGGAGATATTTCCCACGATTTGCATTTTGACGTTTGTCAATTCTGATGGTCAAGTCAGTGAATGTATTCGTGTTGTTTTGCGAAAATGGGCCCAGAAACTAATGATCGTAGAAAAAGTATAGTATGCAACACGTTCGGTAAAAGTTTTAACTTACCCGTTTAGTAAAAACTCGCTCCGCTCGCGTCAAATAAACTCGTGAGTCAAATGAGGTTTACCGCACTTGTTGCATAATGTACTATTGAAGGGATCATTTTTGTCAGAGATATTTCTCAATTACATTTTTTCGTCGGCATCAACCACACGTTTAGATGTCAGTTGTTGACATTTAGTAATTCTACTGTGGTTAATTGACCTTCACCAGCTTTGATACAAGAGATATGCAAAAAAGTAATCAAGTAAATTGAAAACAACGCAATGGTATGGACTGAAAGAATTCAATTAGGCGATTGACCTTAATAGTTTTAGCCAATTGAAATATGAAGAAAGTACACCAACTTTACAATTACATTTGAGGTTATGCGTAAACTAACCCCACATCTTTAGGAGTGAACTATAAAAAAAAAGCAAACGATGGGAACGGAAAAGGAATTATCGTTAAAAAACTTTTTCATTTTTAAGCGATTATATGGTTGTAGAGAAGAAGAAGTAATGTATTAAATAAGTTATTTTACCTTGTATTTGCTAAATTTTTTCCATGTTTTTTAGCAAATTAAAAAGATTCTTTATTATTTTCCAATATCAGACAACACAGACGTGCAAATTAAAAACGTCGGTCTGGCCGAGGGCATTATACAATTCGCTGAGTATGTTCCCTCCCGCTTTATTGATTATAGGGAGTAAAGATCATAAATATTTTGCAGAACTTTCAAACCTAGTTCTCCCGTTAATGCACTGCACACAAACACCACTAGGCAGTTATATTTCCAACCAGAAACTGATGTTTGGTTTGTGATGGTGAGGTGAATAAAAATATATTTTCAAGTAGGTTAAAGAAAACTTTCTAGACATTGAATTTGGCATTAACAACAAATATAAAAGAGAGTGTTAGCACAAGTGAGTACTTACAAGATGACCTACAAGACAATATATACGAAGCCCGCCTGAAACAAGCCTATTACATGTACCGATTATTTTGTGATTGCATTTTGAAGTCCATCGAAGACAGTCATGAAGAAATTTTAAAGAGTAGACTGGAGTTATTCTTCAATGCTGTAGGGTTTTTAATATTAAGGGTGGTTCTTAGCATGACAGTTTTCTTTTCAGTATTTAGTAAATATGAATTTATCAAACTGTGATATTTTGGATTTGTTGTTGGGCATTCAGTACATGCCTCTGGACAAACAAACTTTTCTTAATGTGCAGTGTTTCATAAGCATGCTGGAATGCAAATTTGATTTCATCGAAAGGTGTCTATTTTTATACAATGAGCATGTTATTTGGAACGGTTTGGAACCAACAGATCTTCAAATTATTTACCAATATCTGATCCGAACTTTACTTCCGGCGAATGTAGAAACGGAATTGAAAGGTGGATCAGTGCCTAGAAATCTCCCGTCTCCTTTTGCTGCTTCCCAAAATGGCAGGTTCATTACGGGACCCACAAATCTAAAACAAGCCAAAGTTGTTGGTAAAGTACCCAAAGTCCACTTATTCAGTGTAGGTACAGCTAAAGAGTATCATCTTATCATATACAGGTCTCTAAGTGCGACTGTATGCCTGTTTGTAAAAGGTAAGCTGCTAATATATATAAATTCTTTTCATACCACCATTCCTAACGTCCTTTAGGTGAAGTAGAGTTAACTTTGGACATGTTCAAGGAAGTGAATGACTTTATGGTGTTTAAACTAGTTGAGGTGGTTACGGACATTGCTGAGTTTTGCTCCAAACGAAGTGTGGTACCATCAAATCATCCAGAAACCACACCCCGGTTCATATATTTTGACAAAACAAATAAGGCATATAGAAGTACTGTCCACTTAGATAACAAACGGTCTGGGAATATTTGCTGCAACATAGAATCCTTGCGCATCATAGCAGACATGAACGAAAACAAACACCTCCTCGGCCCAGTAGGAGAAAGTATAGTAAAAACAATGAATGAGTTTTGGGTCGTGAGCAAAACCTCTAACTCCAGGGAATTTTATGTGGTTTTGCAGCAAAAAAACGCCAGCCTTATTGAAATTAGTGGTATATTTGAATGTCACAATTTGTTTCCTAAATAAAACTTTTGTTTTTAGAGGAGGTGAAGAAATTGTGTGACTCTGAATTAAAAGGAATTTTCTTTCATTCTTAATTATGCAAAGCCCATGGATATGGAAGATAAAGCAGACTCTTAAAGTGATAAAATGTACATACTATTTATTCCATATGTATAATATCTAAAATTAATTCCAATGGAGATATTACATATTACTTTTTTTTCACGGTTTACTAATTTGCGCCAACCTCTGCCATGAATCGCGATACCTATGATAAAAATGAAAAATTGGAAGAAAATAACGAATAAACAAAATCAACGCAATTCTTCTGCTACTAAACAGGCAAACGAACAAAAACGAACCAACCTCAAAGCCAAATCCTATGCTTCTTCATCCATACATATATTCAAGGCAAAAATCACTGGAATAAAAAACGCATAAGACTGTAGGACGAGTGGTGCAGGACCAACGAAGAAGATTTTTTCTTTTTATTGGACAAGTGGCTTGTCAGATAAAGATGAAGAAGAGAAAGTTTTCGTTTTTAGTTGGTTCGGCTTCTAGTCACTAGATGTTGATGTCGAATACTCTGATGAGACGCTCGCGACGATCGGGAACCAGTGCCACAAAAATTAGGAATAATTTTTTGTCTGTGATGGGTGACACCCCTATAAATATTGGTGTTTTTTTTGTTGTTAATCACTGTTATAAATTGTAAAAATCACGTCGAAAGGAAAGTGTCGCCTCTTGCGTACTCCGAAAGCCATGCCACGACTACAGTTGCCGAAAAAATAAGGAATGCAGCCCGTAATAAAGATGACACCCAGTTTGTGAGGTTAGAATTTTGTGTTTCTGTTTTTCCTGTTACGCTTGATATAGTGGCAAGAAGAGTTTTCTTCGCTAAACTAGTGGTATTGAATGTTTCGGGTGCGTTTTTGTGTATATCATGTGAGAATTTAGCCCGTGCACTGGCAACTAAGTCATAGAAGTGTCCATTCTGCCACTTAGCCTGAATACCATAACTTCATGTAGGGCAACAGGCAAAACGGTATTTGAAACGCTAAATGAATAATTACCTTCGAAACCGCTTAATTAGCTTGTTAGTGATAAAGGATCCAACTAATTGCGTTATTTTAGCGTATCAAACTAGGAATATTAGATCATGGCCAATTTTAGATATATGGGATATTAAAATTCTTCGTAGTATGAAAAAAACTTTAAATCGTTTTTTGGACAAACAACTTAAAACGGATTGAATTGGTATTGTGTTGCCATCCTTTTTATATACTCGCTTGTAATATAATTTATTTTGTTTATAAGAACTTGCGAATCAGTTATATGTTCATCAATCGATTAGAATCGCACTAGAGGTTATTTAAATTGAGTTTTGTTTATTATAAGTTCATTTGATGTCGAAATTAATGATGTAAATTGCCCCTAGTAAAAGGTTTCGCAACTGTTAAATCACTTATCAATGAATTAATTAGGTAGGTGTTTTTGTGAATCACTTGGTAACAATTTGGTAAAATTTCACGTTTCAACATACACTTAATCTGTTTTGTTTAACCTGTGAATTTTTCGATCCTAGTGTGTGGAACTTGTTAAAAAAACGATTTAATACACTGATTGAAAGTTTTTAAGTAACGGGATGGGAGTTTTTCACTCGATAGTGAGCGGTGAAGATAGTTAATTCCCTAATAGTCATTGTATGAAAAAAAATCCTCTATAACGGTAATGAGATATTCAATACCAATGTTTAAAAAGGACTTGTTAAGAGTTTTCGAACCGCCGTGCCTCTGTGATCTAAACCCAATTGATCGGTGAGTTTAGCGGTGACTTAGCATGTTTGTATATTATGTAACAATATTTTAAAAATTACTCCCGTCTACCTCATACCTCATTACGTACCGATCTAGCGTGCGGGAAGGGAAGCGTCACTTTACCACGTCAGTTTCTTTTCCGGGATTTTACCGCACGGGTTTGGGAGCAATCGGATGTTTTCTTAGATATTTCCACGCTTTGAATTTTGACATTTGTTAATTCTGCCTGTCATGTCAATGAATGTATTCGTGTTGTTTTGCGAAAATGTACCCAAAAACTAACGGTCGTAGAAAAAGTATAGTATGCAGCATGTTTTATTAACTTTTTAACTCACTCGTTTATTAATGGCGTTTACACTTGCACTTGTTGCATAATATACTATTTTTCCTTTGATATCCGATCAAGTTGAATGCTTAAGTTTCCAAATTAAGAGGGGTTGAATATGAACTTTTATTTGATAAATATTATCCTTGATGCCGAAAACTCATGTACAGCTCTTTTGTTAAGAGACATGTCAAACGACAAAAAAATAGTTGTCAATTATTGACGGATATTCATTTTATTAATTTTGTGTCTCATAACTTTTTTTTTTTGGATTTACGAAAGAAAATTATTTTTCGTTTCTTTTATCTTATAATTAGAACATAAATTTGTTCGATAAACACTGCATAAACGTCAATACTTTATTTTATGTTTAATGAATTGTTTATGTTTGATGAATATCGTTAAGTTTTCCGTTATTTTTATTTTTTGTAAAAATGCCAACGTTTTGAACAATCGTGGGTTGTTCAATTATCGGAGACAGGAGAGAGAACTTCTTTTTGCTACTTCCTTACTACGTGAGTTTGTTGTCACCACACAAAGAGGGCGTTTTGTTGCATTTACATTTAGAAACTGATATATATGGCAGCACTGAATGATAGTGTTATTCTTCTCCCTTTGCCTCTCTAACCTGCTTGTTACCTATCGTAATTGTTTGTTTCATTTTGTAAATTGCCATGAACTTTAGCATATAAAAAAATAAATCGTTTCCCCTTCGGTTTTTTTTTTTCCGCAGACAACCCGCATAGACAATACAGCACTTCCCGCCACCCTCTGCGCGAGCATGCGCTGCGCTTTGTAACAAACGAGGATGGAGAAACAGACGGAGACCGAAATGCTCATCCCCGTGTCGTCGGACGAGTGCGGCGCGAGCGGGGGTGAGAGCGACAGCGACGAGGACGTCGTCACCGATTACCAGCTCCTCGACGTGCAGACCACGAGGGACGACCTGCCCCTGATCGATAACGTGACGTCGGGGTCGGGCGAAAGGGGCGGGTCCCACGCGTTGCCGACCATAAGTCTGACGTCGTATTCGCCGACAACTGCCATGCGCACTTACGCCGTCCTCGAGGACAGCCTGCAGCAGGTGCCCGAGTTTCTTAAGTAACTGCGGCGCGTTCCTGTCATTTTTGGTCGGGACGCAGCGTTCGGACTTTTCGCATCCCTCTCAGCTCCATTGCACAAAAAATATATTATTATTTAATTAAAAAATAAGGCTCTCTATAATTTTAAACAGACTAAGAGTGACGCAGATTGGAACTCGGACAAACAACTAAAAACTTTTGAATTATTGAATGGAATAATTCCCTAATAAAATAAACAGCTGAGCTCGAAATTCTTCCTTGCTCTTGGATATCGTAAAACACATTTTAAAATGCTATTTAAATTTTACACAGTTGATGAATAGAATGTTACAAAGTTTTTGTTAGAAATAAACAATCTCGCATATGGTCCCTTTGAGCTGTGCTAGAATTCTACCCTTTCTGACTAATATTGTTACTTCCTGTCTATTAGATAAAGTATTCCCGGAGAAGTGCAAAACATAATATATATAAATCAGTCTGGTTTTAAACATGGGCTTGGTTGTGCGACCCCCATTACTAATTGTCACAGATGACATAATTAGAGTCACCGATAAAGGTGAAGCGACGGCCCTAATACTTCTTGATTATTTTAAAGTCTTAGTTGTTAATTGCAATTTTACATTTTATTAGTTTTTTGAAGTCTAACAAGTCTATTACTCAATTGTCTCAGTAACAGTGTTTGGTGTTCCACAAGGTTCGATCCTTGGGCTTCTGTTTGTAAACAGTGTGAAAATCAAAATAAATAACAATTAAAAGTTCAGATTTTCATGAAATTATATATTATGACATGACAATTGTTTCGACAACACCGTGTCTTTGTCAAATGTCCAAACATTTAATAAAGACACGGTGTTGTCGAAACAATTGTCATGTCATAATATATAATTTCGTGAAAATCTGAACTTTTAGTTCTTATTTATTTTGATAAATGGATTTTCATCAAGTAAAAGCCACCTCAGTTCAATTTTTAAACAGTGTGACACTATTCAAGATATTTTTCACATAAAAATTCAAGATGAAGTAATAAAATGTTCCAACACTTGTAGAAAGGACTAGATTTCAATATTAATCTTCGTTTTGAACCGCATGTTAATCAGACGATGCACAGTGCATATGGCAATCTAAAAACAGTATATCCAAACAGACGTATTTGTCGTCAAAATCATTAAAAACTAAGTGACTGATTCATTGGTTTTGAGTCACTCGTCAGTCAGTTAGTCGAGTTTCCTATAAGCTTAAAGAAACAAACTGACTAACAATGGAAAGTAGATCTAAATTCCATTCAGTTACTCTGTTTCACAATATAATATTGAAGAAGTTTTACCAGTACCTTTATAATAAAATTAGCTTGAGTTTTCGTGGCTATATATCGCCTCCACCGCTGGATATGTAAGCTGTACAATAGAGTTCAGAAAGAATTATGCTTAAACTTATTTAAACGTGTCTATAGAAAGTACCTTCTCGAGATCAATTGTGTGGGGCAGGCGACACTGTGCAGAGCGGGATTTGTTTTTGTTTTCGTTTTTATGGTTTTTATTATTTTGTTGTTTTTTTATATACTGTCTATATTTCCAGTTATAGAACCCTTTTTTCATGTCATACATAATATGCAAGTATCTAGTTGAATAATACTTTTAGTATCTAGGGTTTGAACTTGGACATTTTCTAATTGTCTTCAATTCTTTTTTTGCAACCATATTACACTTTCTGTATTATTTTGTTGTGATTATTGTTGTGAATACTCTTTACCATTTTCTCGCTTCTTTACGTGTCGTTATGTTTATCTAAGTCTAATTCCTTGTAACTGTGCTGTATTGAAACATTGTCTTGTAATTGGACAGAATCTGTCTGTTAGACAATAAAGCGTTATTATTATTACCAAAGGACACAAGAACGTTTCCTTTTCCAGGTGCACGAGCTGCGCGAGTCGGTGCAACTAATGAGGAACACATCGGCGACGACCCGCGACTTTACCGTCTTCGCGCTGAACGCGTCCGCGTCCCTGACGCAGTCGTCCAGGTTCAGCGCCAGCTGTCCCGCGCTAAACGACGCCGCCGGGCACGACTCGGACACATTCGTCGGGTCGTTGGGCTCGTCGCCGCTCACCCACTCGCTCAGCAGGAAAGAGAGTCGGGCGCAGGACTGGGCCCCCGCGGACGTACAACGGCGAAAGTCCTGGCCCGGGTTCGAGGACATCTCGACCTTGATCAAGTTGAAACAGAAACGGCAACGGAGCGTCTCATTGGGCTCGATGGAGTCGATAGCGGACGACCCATCGCTGGTGGACACCATCGACGGCAGCGCCGCCCGTCTCACGGACAGACATCGAAGCAGGGGCGGCGGCAACACGCGCTCCCTCAACGAAACGGACCTGCACGATTTCGCCAAGGTCAAGTTGAAACGCGACTCGGAACAGCTCCACCTCTTGGCGCAACGGCCGCTACAGAAATCGGTATCGACGCCGTCGATCATACCGTTCGGCGACCTGGCACTGAAACCGTCCGGCGACGACGTGCAACCGATCCTGCAGATTGGCAGACCGAGCAGCATGGAGCGGGGCATAGAGGACGGGCGCCGTTCGAGCCACACCGACTACGAGATCCGCATCAAGGAGCACCTGCAGAACGTGACGTACGACCCGCATCCGGAAAAGTTGCGCAAGCGCGGCAGCTTGTTTTTCCGCAAGAAAAAGGAAAAGACCAAGAAGTTTCCGCACCAGTGGGTGTCGGCGAGTTACGGCACGTCGCACGTGTGCGACGTATGCAACAAGGCGCTCAGCAGTAAGCCCGCGTTGTACTGCGAGCCGTGCGGCACCACCGTCCACCAGAATGCGTGCAAGGACACCATCTCCGAATGCGTCAACGTGAAGATCAAGAACGCGAAGAGCATGGCGAAGCTGGCGAGCTTCACGGTGCCGCTCACGTCGGCCAAGCACCATCAGGTACAATATGCCCCGATGACGTTCCATCACTATTCCACCCTTCCGCACATTTCACGCGGACTAGTTATGGTCAGTTGTCTCTAACTCTACGAAATTTAATCTGCACACCTCAATCTTCCGAATTTTTGAGAATGTATCTTGATGGTTGGTTAATCCGAAAACAACATCAATTCAAAAAAAAGCATCCCATTCAGTCCTCCAGCCGTCCGATAGGCTCGAAGTCGGCGACAGTGTTGGACTTGAATAACAATAACATTTAAAAAGAGTGCCTTTGCCTGTAGAGACCTTTTCTGGTAGTTAAAGGTACTTGCTGTGATTTCATTATAAGTTTTGGATGTGCCATTTATATAATGAAAAATTTAACTTCTACAGCATTGGTCGACTCGTAACATGAGAAGCAGCTATGTAATGCCTATTAAATTTATAATCACTTTCCAGAATATTAGAGTTATTACCAATGAAAGCACTATATAAAAACTCACTAAAAAAATATTAATGAGTAAAACAATATACTCCTTGCAGGAGTTTTTTCAGAATAACTGGGAGAATGGGCGAAGAATGTATAAGTGAAGGAAATTTTATATTTTGTCGTAGGTATGGTGTTTATTTGTAGGTTAAATGGAATCAAATTACATTTAAAAAAAGATCAAAATGCAAAACGAAAATTCCAAAACCGTCATGGTGACGCATGACAATTTTAATTGTCATTTGTTGCCACCTTAGCGACAAGCGGTTTTGGTGCAAACTACAATACATTGATCTTCTGCAATTTAACTCGAACATTTATTTCTTTTCTTTATTTGGGCTAAATATTGCGTTTAAAGAAATGAAACAATTGTTAATGTTATTATCAGGCATCGAAGAGAGGATCGGGGTTCGCGGTGAACGCTTGCGACGACAAGGACGGCGACCAGCAGCACGACGGTGCCAATTTCGCTGACGACGTCGCTCTCGTGCAGTTCGAGTTTCTGTCGGGTACGACGGTAACGGCGGCCGATTTATGCCCCGACCTGAGCCTCGGTTTCTACGATAACGAACCTGATTCGTGGACGACCCACGTAGGCAAAGAAATCGCCAGGAAACTGAAGCAGAAAGAGGTAGCATAACAGGTGTTCTGTATAAAAAAATAACTGTTCCATTATAAAATACGAAAAAAAAAAAATTAATTAAAACATATGTGGAAGCCTCTCTTTAACTAGTATGTCCATGACAATTGAGTGGGATCTAGGTGTATTTTGACAAACTGATGCCGAGAAAATGCGAAATCTAATATAAAACAACTGCCAAGTGCCCCACCCAGTTTTACTAGAATAGAACTAATCAACTAAAACACTAAACGAAAACAGAAGTACCAATATATATATCAATAAATTACTATAAACTTCAAGAGAGCCACAAAACTATTCAAAAAATGAAGGTGAGATGAACGAAATAACATTGGTGCGCCTAAAGCGCCGATAAAACTAATTTAGGAATCTTCTGATTCTTGATGCTTAAGCATACTTAGCGCTCTGGAAGCTATTCATTCTAGCTATGTGACTAGCAAATGATAAACTGAATCATATGGAGTGCCACTTTGCTATGTTCATCTCATCACATTGAACTCACTCCACATAGTAAGTCTGTCAAAGTCACACTGAACTTTAAGACAATTAAACTACAAGCATTTAAAACCCTGGGAGGAATTCCGTCAGTGCTAGGGCCCTGATTTAAGTCCATCTTAAGCATTTTCTCATATATAGTTTTGAGGGAAATTGCAAAATCAGGTGCTCAAATATGGTTAAACAAATGAAGATATTTATGAGCAACATTTTTCTCCACTGAAAGTATTCGGCAAAAAGATCAGGCAGTTCAGGTCTAATCTAATATTGATTAGTATTGAAAAACCTCAAGAGTGGCCCTCCCCCCTTTTACTTTGAACAGAATTTCAATATTGTGGTGTGTTATTGGTTAAACTCAGGTCAGATTTCTCTATGTGTCTTAAATAACCGCTTCCCAATTCAGTATTCCTAAATGTTTTGGGAATCACCTTTTTTTAAATTATCTGCTGTTTCAGCGCAGGGCAAAACCAAATTTGCGTTTGGGACCTTTCTTTTGTAGCACAAGAGCCGGGATATCAAGGTTCAAGATATCATAACATATATTAATAATGTAACTAAGTGATGGTAATAATTCGTTCCAATTTACTTGACCCAAAAGTCATTTAACAGTATTAAATTCCCAGACTTCAAATAGTAATAAATAGAAAAAAAATTTTAGTTAGGAATTGCAGTATTGTTTTCTCACGAAGATGGCGGATGATGAAGTAACAAAATTCAACAAGTTTTACTAAATATGAATATATTTTGTTTGGATTAATTCTTGCTCGCTTGGTTACGCCTTCTCGACGTTGCGATTTATCTCCTTTTTTCCGTGCTACCAAGAAATCGACAAAATTTTGAAACCAACCCTCGATTTTCCGAACGTTCTTTTGAGCGGATCCTCTTTACTAGGTAAAACGACAGGAGCACATCTACGAGTTCATCCTGACCGAAAAGCACCACTGCATGACCCTGCTGGTTATGCAGAAGATCTTCGTTGACGGTTTGCAAAAGTACTTCAATCTGGGACCCAACTTGGAACGCATGTTCCCGCGCCTGTCCGACCTCACCGATCTTCACCTCGGCTTTCTGTCAAAACTGAGGCAGAGGCAACGCGAGAGCGCCGTCGTCTCGTCCATAGCCGACATCTTGCTCGAAGAATTTTCCGACCTCAACGCCGTCAGGCTCAAATCCGCATATGGCGAGTTTTGTAGCCGGCACCGCGACGCCGTCGACACATACCGCGAGTGTATCCAAAGCGACGCCCAATTCGGCGAGTTCGTTAAGCATTGCCAGACGAATCCACTGTTGAAAAAGAAAGGCATCCCGGAATGCATCCTGTTCGTTACCCAACGCCTCACCAAGTATCCCCTGCTCATAGAGCCGCTGATTAAAACGTGCAAAGAGAACCAGCAGGAGTTGGACGTTTTGCAGAAAGCCCTGAGGCTTGTCAAGGAGATCCTTGTCGAGGTGGATGCGCAGGTCGCGCAGAAGGAGCGCGAGGACAGGAAATTGGAGATCTACCACAGGATCGACTCGAAATCCTACACGTTCCACAAGGGTTACAAGTTCAAAAAGTCGGACATTTTGCAGGGCAACAGGTCACTCAGGTTCGAGGGCATCGCGATGCTAATGCAGGGCAGGGGCAAGATGCAACTGGTGTCGGTCATCATCATGTCCGACGTGTTGTTCTTCCTGCAGGAAAACTCACAAAAGTACGTGTTCTTCACGCCGGACAACAACAAGGCGGGCGTGTTCTCGCTGCAAAAGCTGCTGGTTAGAGAAAAGGCGGGGCAGGACTCTCGCAGCATATATCTGATATCGTCCAACCCGACTGATCCGGAAATGTTCGAGCTCAAGGTCCACAAGCCTAAAGACAAACAGACGTGGATCCACGCGATAAGGGAGGCGGTCCAGCACTGCCCGGACACCGACGACAACGCGAGCATTAGCTTGGAAGACAAGCAGAACCAGATGCGATCGCTAGTGGCGCTGCTCAGGCAGAACGACATTGAGCAGGCCCTCCTTTTGGAAGAGAAAATGGCATTGCAATTGAAACTGTTGGCGGCGTCGGGGCTAGATCCGCCGTCTCCGCCCTCGTACCGGCACCTGGTCAACGAGCAAGCGGACACGGGTCAGATGTGGAAAGAGGTGCTGACCGCGGTACAGGAGGTCAACAAGTTGGTTAGTTCCCTTTACGCGACTGGGACGAATTTGTCGCGAAGCGTGAGCTCGGCCGGGGAGAGACACAGTGACGCCTACGTCTCTCCCATACTGCCAAAACGAGCAGAAACGTTTAGCGGGTTCGACAATAACGCTCCGCCCTTGAAACTGCTGGGCAAGAAGACGCTCGACACCAAAGGCCTCAAACCGGGCGACATTAAGCATCTGCTAGAGAAGTTGCCGTTCCGGAACTACGAAATATCAGGGGGGCGGCTGCTGAGCGGCGCGGGCGCTCCCATCGCCGAGCAACAGGACGTCGACTCCGCCCACTTGCATCCCGCAACGCAGCAGACCAACGAGACTCCCGCGCTGTTGTATTTGGGACGCGAGCAACAGTACGCCGCCATTCAGGTCAGCCACTACGTCTACACGTTGCTGTGCATCATTTCGCAATTGATGACCACCAACGGGAACCTGCAAGGGCAGATAACGAGCCTGAAGAGCGGCACGGACGGCGTCAAACAGTACCGGCACAATCAGCAGCTGGAGGAGTTGAGGAATCTGCAGGACAAGTTGAGCGACGAGAAGGCATCGTGGGCCGCACTCCGGGAGAGGGAGCTGAGAGAGTTGGAGGAGAAGCGGCAAGAGTTGGCGAAGCTGCAGGAGCAGGTCAGGGCGGAACAGAAGGACATAACGCATCAACGGGAGCAGCTGTACAGGAAGATGGAGATGTTGACGAACCAGGGGCTGCTGATATCGCCGAACGTCGCGATACCGATAGTTAACCAGGTCGACGAATCGCCGCGGGACTCTTCCAAGGAGGGTTCGCCCCAGTTTTCGGACACGCCGTCCAATATGAGCACAGCATCGAGCTCTCTTTCCCACTCCGCTTCGGTTGTCGCTGACAAACGAAAAGAGTCCAAATGGGGAAAGGGCGTGGCCCAACCGAAACAGCAGCTGCCCCTGAACTTGATTTCGACGAAAAATCAGCAGAAGGTGTCGCAACAGCTGCCCATCAAGCAACAGATACCGCTGAAGCTAGCGACGAGGCTCAGTTCCGGCGTGGGCGGGGACGGCTCGAGGAGCCACCCGAATAGTCCTCAGCAAATTTTACCGATGAAACTCAGCCAGGACGAGGCGAGCGAGGGCGGTCGGAACCCAATGCGACCCTGAGGTATGCCGGACCAGTGTCACGTCTGAATCGGCGAGGCGCAACTCATATTGCGTTTCCATTTTAAATCAAGAGGGGCCGGTTAGTCGAGGACATTTTTCAAGGTTAAAGTTGTCCGAGTGCGATGTAACCCTCGTATTTGCCCTATCTGTTTGAGTTTAATGGTACAAAGTATGAAAGTGCTGGGTCCCAGTTTAATGAGGCAAATTTTTGAGGAATAATTCAGATTTTCTTAAAAACAAGGCAAGTTTTTCAGAAATTTTGCACTTGTATTTTCCAGAAAATCTTACTTATTTTTATTATAAGAAGGCCCGGCGTTTCGAAAATCTACAAAGAAAGTTTTGTCCTTAAAATTACCTAAAGAAAAATTGAAGGTCGATGAGGGTAAATCAAAATAAAAGGCACCCTGGAGGATCGAAAAAATAGTGTTTAATGCGTCAAAGTACGGGTTAGCGTTCCGGCTCTAATTAGACTAATTTAATCGAAGACGTTAAAACCATGGGGGTGGCCTGATACGCTGTTTTGAAACTAAAAGAACATTGAACTTCCGTTTTCTTTTTCTGCAAATTCTAACCATGACATAGATAAATAATACGTTTTTAGCTAATACTGTCAATTGAATAGAATATTATTGTTTTTTTTCAAATTCTAATACTTGCAAAGTAGTGATTGAATAGTACTCCATTGATAAACAGTCTCGAACTCAGTTAAGTAGTTTCTAAAAATTAAAAAACAGAAAAATTGGGACTCCCGCAAAATTGCTCAATCATCAATCAATCGTGTATTGTCACTTTCTAAAACTATTTTCTTTTTTACTTATCATTTGTTACTGACAACTGTTGATAGCTTTTTTTTTAAAATATTATAGGTCTCTGCTATGGTTAAATGTCGTTGATTCTGACAATATAATATTACGCTAAGGGTCGTGTAGTGTCAAAAAACTAAGAAACGATAGAGTGCAGTCCGCAGGGCTCATAAAGTATGGCGACTATCTTCGCCGTTGTCGAATTTCCGACGGACAATGGTACGGTGTTGCCAAATTTTACTTTCCGCTCAAACGTAATTATTGTTCGTTTATAGAGGATAAGGTATTAACGTTAACTTCGGTTGGTATTTATTTTCAAAGCGTTTTTTAAATGTTGATAATAAAAAGCAACAGTATTTTTAAAAACTTCTGAAGTGGATATAATAAAACTTGCGTAGTGGTAAAATATGCTATTATAAAAATATTAATAAGGTCTCATTGAGCCGGCCACGCGCGGGAAAAATATAATAAGGGGCGGGATTTTTTTCCGTTCGAAAGTCTTCCGCCGTTATTCATTTTTGGTAAAAGGAAAACGCGTGGCCGACGGCCGCCCGAACGGCTAGTGCGACAAGCTCTCAGGGGGCGGCTTCATTTTGGGCTTCGTCTGAAAAAACTATAGACTGAAGATACACGATGTTTGTTGTATAAAAAATATAAAGCATTTTTTTTTCTGTAAATGAATTTAACTGTGATACATCAACATTTGATCTGTTAACTTTTCGAATGTACGTTGCATATTTAACCTATCATCGTCACGTGTACGAGGTGTTCCTGCTCTTGCAGCACGCTTACCAGTGAGTCTCTTAAACCATGCTGTATTTTAATCGTTTTTAATATTTACACTTTTTTTTTTTAATACAAAGATATGTTTAGTTAAAATTTTTGTTTTTACCGTTTACTCGGAAGTTACTACATAGAGATTACATCGAATCTCGTACTCCTACTGTCGGAGAAGGGACGCCTCTACATTCATCTATTTCTAAAATTATATTACGTTAAGTTTAATTTAATTTTACATTGTACTTTTTCTATTATTTTCCTGTAGAATGAATTATATAGTTTTTTAATGCGTTAATTCATGTATATTGTGTAAGATGGCATCAATATATTTATTATGAAACGGGAGTTGTTTACTGTTGGAAAATTCAAGATCTGTAACGGATACTGAGGAAAATTGACAATTTTTTTTCTGCGTGTATGGCGTCACTCGACCAATGACGCAACAGATCCATCTAATTAACGTATCATTAGTGTGTTATGGTATTTAAATTAACAAAGGAGGACAGCTTAAAGTGTTTAAAGAAGAATAGTTGCAATTGTATTTCTATCAATGGTCAAATAGTCCTAAGATTTATTTCACGAGCGGATGCCGGCAATGGGCGAGTACCTTTAATTTTTTTGCCCAACGTTGTTAAAAAGTAGAAGAAGAATATTGAGCGTGCTTCCTAAAAATTTTTAAATTGTTCGTCCGTTATTCTACATATACTCCAATAAAAATGCTACCGAAACAACAGATTCGCATGGAGGCGGAACAAGATATACAGGAGACGATTGCCATGGTTAAACAATACTGGCCGGATTATTCCATAACTCCAGATCTGTTGAAAAAGCCCACTAGAGAGTTTGTTTTAACTTTCTACTCGGATTGCGTCGAAAATATAAGGCAGAAAATTTCGCACATTACGGGCATCGATCTGTCACCAAATCCCCAGAATTTAGAGTTAGAAAGCTACTTGTATTGGAAACTACGCGAAATTCCATCTATGGACGAACTTAAGCTTGGGGATCTGTACAAATTTAATCCCCTTAGAACGAGGCAATTCATAAAGCTTATAATACATTTTCTAACTTATACCGAGTTATACATGGAAGTACCTGTCGCAATAGCCCAAAACAGAATAGAAATTAGCAGAGTGATGGAAACCCAGACAAAAGAACTAAATGATTTCCAAGAATTGAAGCAGCAAAAAATTTCTCAGGTAGGGTTGTTGGTCCGTGAAACACAAGAGCTAAGTAAGAAATCCAATACTGTTGATGTTTTATATAAAAAAAATATTCCTAAGAAAGTGGAATTAGAAAAAGAACGTAAAGAGAAAAATATGCAACTAACAAAACTAAATGAAGATTTTATTAAAAATGAAACAACCCTGCAACACTACGAAGAGAAAGAAGATCATTTAAGGAATGAAATTACGACAGTGCAAGAATACAAAGATTTAATAAATATTCGTGAAATGTTGAAAATGGAAGAAATAACCGAAACAGCAGCAGTTAAAGATCATCATGATGGACTACAGCAGTGCAAAAATACACTAGGACCTCTGAGGGTGGTGTCCAATAAATTAAATGACTTGTCAATAACAAATGGAGTTTTCGGGGTTGTTGTTTGTCGTCAGGAAAATGAAAATTTGAAACAACGAATCATGTATGTGTACTTTTTTTTTTTTTTCAAAGAAACTTCCACAGGCTACTGTAATGCTTTTTACAAAACTTCTGGAAATTGTTTCAATCAAGCTCTGCAGAAGCCAACCGGATGATTGGGCGAAACGTCAGCAATTTCGACTAAGCAAAAACCGATGCAGGAGGAATCCAGAAGTTTTGTAAAAAGCATGTATGTGTACTATTTTTAATGGTAACTCACTATATAAAAAGACTATAAATTCTTATTAATAAGCAGAAGTTGTGTTTTCTCATTATTTTAAATAGGTATCAAAGATAATTCAAGTGTTTTTAACATCATTAAATGTGTGTCATCAGGTGTTTATGGGATCAACAAAAAAACAAAGAAAATACGCAGAAAGTGTTGGACAAGAGGCTGCAAAATGAGCGAAAAAACTTGGAGCAAACACTTCAAAGGACTGTGAAAACATTGGAAAGTGAGATGGCAAAAAATACTGTTGACAAGGTCAAAATAAAGAGTCAATATCAAGACAAGGAGGCCCACAACAAATTGAAACTAGAAGAAGTATTGGGGCAAATTAAACACATAGAAGAAGAAACTGAAAAACTGAAGAAGGGATTTAAACTTCAATATGATAGGATGAGAGAATTACAGCAGACCTGTACGAAGAAGGCTGTAGAAACCATGGAAAGAATTAACGAAAACATTGAATAAAAATTGGGCCGGTAGATAATCATCACTCTCACCTCACGATAACTTATTTAATTATTTATGCGTCTAATCAAAACTTTTTGTTCATGGGACGTCTTGTGTATTATTTAACATTCTAAAGGGAAATAAATGTCATTTACATTCCTATCCTTTTTTTAATTCCGATTTAAATCCAGCAGAGGTTTCATCCAGTTGATAATTTTCAATGCTAGAGCTCCGAAGTAATTTAAAAATTGAATCACTATGTAAAAACAATTTTTGTGATATCCATAGTTAATCAACATTTCATTTGAGCAACATGACTTCAATTCCAGTGATTTTCGAAATCCAACACAAAACGAGTTTTCTCACGACGTAACCAAAAAATCCGGCTCGCAGGATCAAAAAATTATACCGTGATGCAATGTGGAGTGTTTTATTGTTTTCGAAAATTACCGAAAGCCGTACCCGTTTAGTCAGCGGTCGAGAACGGTCCCCTGCCAATCGACAGTACTGCACGCAAGTGCGCGAACGTGCTGAAGTGTACAAGGTTGGACAACACTCTATAGATTTAATTTTCTAATTATCGAAACAGTCATTTTACCCTGAATACCCAAAATAAACAAGACATAAGAAAAATAAAAATTAGTCAATCGACGTGTATGTCGATGCGGAACATACAATAAACAATTACTGTTAAATAACATTGCCGTTAAGAAATGTGATATATTTGCTCCCTTTACTGTAAAAACATTTTTTTTATGTAAAAGTAATTTTTAGCAATAAATATTATATTGTATATATACTTGGAGAAAACAAAAATGAATAGTTCAAAAAGTGAACTACTACTGAACTTATTTCATACTGCTATTTCCTGACCAATTAATTAGAGTTTTTTTTTAATTTTTTTAGGATATTAGATTGCTATAAATTTTATTTTTAACAATAATCAAATAACACTCCATTCTCCCATTTATTGAGCAAAACTAAGACAACAACCCCCATTACTATGCCGTCCTTTTCCATTGTAAGGTGTGCCTCACTTTTCAATCACGCCGTTGCCATTCTACTTCGCTTAGAACTATCACGATAGTCGATATGTTCGTTCACCACTTGGAGGCGCAACTTTTTAACAAGGTTCTGAGTTTAGTATCGCCGACCATGTTCGCCGCTAACTTCGCGATTTTCGTACCGTACGCTAGATTCAATTCCGTTACGAGATACTCGGAAAACACGCACTCGATATCTTGTTCTATAATTCGACGGCACTCGTTAATCACCAATTTAAACGAAAAAGGAATTTGCGTCATGTAATCCTCCATGTCCTTACTAGCCATGTAGGAGTCGAAATGCACGGGATTGGCCGGTATATTGAGCCAAAACCTCTCGAACGGGCGATAATGCTCATCGTAATCAACCTCCGAGGTCGACTCGGGACTACTTTCGTCGTTGTTCTCGTTGGGGAAACCGTTGCGATGATTAGTACCAGAGTTATAGACCGTCTCGTCCGAAATGTGAACTACCACCTTTTTGTTTCTACGCAAACAACTTCTGGGACCTTTATTTGACAAAAAGCTGCACGGCGGGTGTAGGACGACGTTAGCGTTGGCACCGTCAGCGACAATTCTGTGGTTATTCAACATTTCCAAATACCTGTCGGGTTCGAGAAGGTACCTCAAAGAATTCTCACTGAAATCCTTCCATAACAAGTCTCTGAGCGGGACGTCTCTATTGGATCCAACGACTTGCGAGTAGCTTAAGAATGGGGTTAGGGTGGGCGGAAACACGATGGGCTCTCCTTGAGTTAGGGAACTGTCTTTTCTGATTCTGGCCAGCACTTGCTGATAATCCTTGGACTCCTTCTGTATGTAATGCACGCCCTGTTTGTAATTTAATTTCTGGGAGTTTATGTACTCCAAGTACAAGTCGCTACCGAATTCTTTGCGCGTACCCAACCTCGTCGGCAAATGATATTTTTCTATAACACACCTCCTGTATTGAAGATATTTCAGCCACTCTTCGATGTTGAACGTAAGGGAGTCCAATCCCTTTTCATTTAAAAGGTTCGAATAACGTGACAGTTTTGACTCTGTCATGCCATCTAGTCCGAACAGTATCTTTAAAGTCAGTATAATGAACGCCATTGCGCGTGCTTCGTAATTAGGTAACCTGTTGCACATCGAATTAAAAGTCATCAAGGGACGGGTCTTCAAGATCAGTTTTTTGACGCAATCAAGCACTCCCAGTGGCAAATTTAATTCCTTGCAGTACCGGGCGCACAAGGTTATCAAGTTGGGCATCTCTACATACACTGTCAAGTCTAAAAATTTTGCCAGTCCTGCGATCTTATCGCGGAAAACGGTAAACGTAACCAAATGCTGATGTTTCTTCATGTGTACTTTAACGTCTTCGGGAAATAAGTGAAAAAACGCCCCGAAACTCAAGTGCCCCTCTCTAATGAATCTTAACATGTCGCCCAATTGTATGTCACTACGAGTTATGTTTAGACCCAGATACAGGATTTGATACAATTTACCAATAGTTATGACGCTTGGGCCCACCGCGAACTTATAGGAGTGTTTGTAAGTCATTTTGTGGCATTTCAGCTCCTTCCTCAAATCCTGGCGGTGCTCTTTGATGTGTTCCTTTGCCATTCTTTTCTTCAGGTAATGTTTACTATGTGTGTTGTATTGAATCTTATTTGCTTTTTCTGTATGGGTGGAGTTGCTTTTCAAGCTTGACAATGTTTCAGACATCATGCTGTCCTGTGTCAATGTCTGGGACGCCTCTTGATAATCTGACTTCATCAACGCCATTTTCTTGAGAGTTCTCTGTCTTCTGGATAAAACCGTATCCGTTGTGTTGTCTGATCCTGTAGAACTTCTTCTGCTTCGACGTTTCTTTTTTTTTACTCCACAAACTACCGCGATATCCCGTTTACTACTGACCAACGTCAATTTTGGACGGGTGTCTTGATCTAAAGAAAACACTTCACATTTGTTCAAATAACCCATCCACAGGCACCTGACCACTTGCTTCAAACTGCCATCTGCTCCCAAACTTATCAACTGGTCGGTGAGTGATTTCAAAATGACATTGTAACATTCCCACGAAGTAAGCACCTCGGTTTTCCTAGCCGGTTCCTTTTTGCCTATTATCTTGCCTTGCCTTTTGATTCGATTTGACGCTTCTTCCTCGAATACATGCTCCTGAAGCTCCTGCGTTTGCGTCTGACATTCGGTGCAGTAGTAAAAGCCGCTTTCCACGTGAAAACTTGTGCCTCCGCATACGCCGCATTGCAATTCCGGATGACCTGCATCTATATCACTATCCCCTCGCTTCATTACTTAAGAAATAGATTGGGCCAATTTTTTTCGGCAAACAAAAACCACTTGAAGACCTAAGATGTTTGTTTAAAACATTCGGAAGTGAACATAACCTTATTCAGCTCAAAAATGCCCGTTAGGAATTAAATTTCCATTAATAGTAATAGCCGCCAGGTTATCATTTCATTTTCTGCACCCTCTTAGAATCATATCAACTGCTCTTTTTTTATTATTATTACCAGGACATTGTGACCAGTTTGCGGTTGTGATGGCTATATTATCATCTGCTAACTTGAAAATTTTTAATAATCCCACACAACCAGAAAATAACAAAAAATAGCTAGACCTTGTTAGATATTTATTTACAACATCAATAATGGTATAAATGTAACATTAACTCCTCTAAAAACTATGACCTCTCAATTTCCTTCATTGTATTTATGACATACTTAACAGTAAATGCAAATGCTGCAAAACCAATGATTACACACAGGTTTGTAACACATGATTGGAAATTGCTGGGTTGGCTGGTACTGTGTAAAGCTTTCTGACATTCAGGCGCGTTCTTTTGATTCTCGGCCCGTTTTTCCAATTCAGCTCGCATTTTTTCACAGATATCTGGGAAGAGCTCACAAAATTGAGTGTTTCTTAAGTTAAACTCCAACGACTGGTAAGCAAGCTGCCGTTTGTCATAGTCGGAAGTTTCAATGCTGCCTAGAGTTGGACTTTTCTCCAGCATGAAGCTCAACAACCCTGTTAATATGGTGGAAACACTCCAAGCAGGATTCCATGTATCTGGATGAAAATCGGATATGCTTAAGCAGAGTTTTTTGTTGGTCCTAAATCTTCCATTGGGTGTGATCATGTACACCGCTGGTGGCTTGAAAGGAAAGTCCCTAGGAAAGACCAATTTTCCATGATAATATCCCCCATCATAAAGGCTGTTTTCTGGGCCCCAGACCACATAGTGCCATTCCAGTATATCGGAAGGCAGAGGTTCCGCGTCAACGTACGGAACTGGGTCCTTTTTTAACCTTAAGTAATCCTGTTTCAGTCGGGCGGTTGCTCCTCTTGTAATACTGTTTACTTTTCTCGACATTTTTTAATGAAATGACTACGGTACTAATTTACAAAAAATCTTATTCCTAATTCATAGTTTCCAAAAAACTGCGTTGCTAATTCGATGAACTGGTGGTCTAATAACTTTACAACGAAAAAAACCGAAATAATAATAAATTGACAATCTTCTTACGCAGTTGTGATGGTTGACAGTCTGTCACTCGCTGTCTGCTCATAGAACATATTATTGGTCGGATGTATGAAAATTGTTAACGTAATAACGTTATAATGCTAAAATTAAGGCTCTCAATTTTCATTTGATACACATTTTTCCGTTCATTAGTCATTTTAATAATAAAATAAAAACGGAAAATGGCCAGGTTACTAAAAAATTTATTATAAAACATTACTACATAGTTTTGTAGCGTATAGGCAGATGAAATTAACAGCAAAATTTTCAAAATTAATTTAACGCGACTGATAGGGTGTTTATTTCTTCAAACAATTCATCAAAAGGTTCTTTGTACTCAGGGTTGATTCTTATCAAAACAGTCAAACATCCACGTTTGACACCCAGGGCAGCCCCAAGGTCTTTCCGACTAGGCACATACACATAAGGAATATTTTTCTCTTCACAAACACCTGGCAAATGGCACATGACATCGATTGGAGTTACATCACCTGCAAATATGATTATTCCTGTTTCCCCCTTACGAATTCTTGTTTGCACATCTTTTAGACCACAACGAACATAAGTTTTGTGTTTCGATGCTGCAAGAGTTGAATTACGGATTTTCTTTTGCCTAGCATGAAGTAGTTAGCGACTTTACCTTTCTTAATCAGTTTGTAACATTTCTTAGCAAGTTTTTTCGATGCCATGGGCTTAGCAATAATGCTACAATTTGCAACCTTTTGTTCGTATGTTAATTCTTCTGAAATAACCATAGCTGCATCCGGAACGGTCTCTTCTGTTTCGTGTTTCGTCATTTTCAGTTTCTATTTTATTTGAAACGTGAAAACAATCTAAAGCAAGCACAGAGAAAATTAGGTTAATTCTTCTTTCCACTTCGTCAACATACTAGGTTCATTCCACCAATTCTTCTAAAACATTTACCAATGGTTAAAGTATTGTTGAAAAATAGGATGTAAGGCGTAGAAGCATTATTTTTCTAAAGAAATGTGAAAGGCTGACAATTTGGTTAGTTTTCCAAAATTCATGTTCACTGATACTAGTTGGTGAGGGGTCAGGGTTAGAGGATAGTGAAACGCCATTTGAACATTTTGAAGCAAATTTAAGCAAAAACATGACTTCGAGGCCTCTGACTGAGGCCGAATGCGGGCAACTAAACCCCCTTAGAAAGCTTGCAGACCACGTAACCCACGACCAGGCATTCAGCGACAGCCACGGCCAAATATTCCAGAGTAGTTCGGATCAGCTTGTGGAGCAGTTCTTGCAAGAAACCAGAGCTGTGCCCCAAACTTTCCGAATGGACGATTTGATGCGAGAAATGCAGGAAATAGAGTCTCAGAGGTCGTCTCTGCCGCCCGTTCCGGCTTCGAGAGTCCTAGACCAATTAAATGATGATGCTTGGGCTCAGCAATATCTTCAAGACGGTAAAGTGTTCCACGAGAATGCGTACCGTGATATTTGGAACCAGATATCGTCCCAAGAGCAACAAAATAACTTTAATTCAACTGAAAACTTGTGGATTGAGCAGTTTGGTCAGTCGGGGCCTAGTGAGTTGCAACAAAATGCTAGGAAACTGAGAGAGTCAATGGATGATTCAAAATTTGTGTATTCCAAATTTATGAAGTTCATGAAGAATGTGGAAGAAGGCGAAATAAAGCTGGAAGATGATGTCAAATTGACAGAACAAGAAGCTCAGGATTGGACAGACAAATTTTTGCAAAATGTAAACAACTCCCCGTTAGACGAGATTTGGGCGAATGATTATTTGAAAAGCAATGAAGAAGAGGTCAGATCTTCATTTTGGGATCAGCTACAGGAGGATATGAAGAGTGTGACTCAAAGTGATGAAAATTCTGCTCATCCCTGGGTAGACGAGTTCACTACATATTACAATACCCCTCAAAAACAGTACGAGTTCAGTGAAGAGAACCCCATGTTGGACTTGCCAAATCCTATAGAAAAAGGCTTGCAGCTGTTGCAAGAAGGAGATATTCCTAGTGCCGTACTTTGCTTCGAAGCAGCCGTCAAGCAACAGCCTGAAAACTCTGAAGCGTGGTTGCTATTGGGTGAGTAGGCCACCAACAATCATTTAATCCAAGGGGGTTCCAGTGTTTATGGAAACCTTTGAACGCTTCTTTACTAATACCTAAGTTTTTCATTCAATTATAATTATTACAGTTACATATATAACATTATCTGTATAAATAATAACACTTAGTGTTAACAGGAACTCTGAAACTCCGCCCTTAATGTTGCCTTTTTAACTCTGTATCTTAATAGAAGAGTAGTTTTTTATTAAATTGAACAATTACCAAAAAAACAACACCATAAACGGAATTATTTTGTTATTCAAGAAAAAAGAAGCAACAATATTTACAAATATTAAAAATTACAAAAATAGCTTCAGATGGTGAGAGAAAGACAGAAAGCCAACATCAGGACGATTCTTAGAGTGCCCTTTCTCGTCGTATGCCGAGAATTATTATACTTTTGAATGCGAAACCCCTGAGGTTAATCCATACATATTGTCATTTCCACAGGCACAACTCAAGCGGAAAATGAACAGGATCCTAGTGCCATAGCTGCCCTAAACCAATGCCTACAGCTAGAACCTACAAATCTAAAGGCTCTGATGGCCGCGGCCGTGAGCTATACGAACGAAAGCTATTACAATCAGGCCTGTTACATGCTGATAAACTGGCTCAAACACAACCCGAGGTATAAAGATTTGGTACCGGAAAATTTGCAGCTGCCTAGACAGGTGACGAGTCTACTGGGCCAGGACAATCAAAGGCTCGTGCAAGATCTGTACATGAAGGCGGCGCAAAGGAATCCTCAAAATATCGACCACGAGGTGCAGAGCGGGCTTGGCGTACTATGTAATCTAACAGGCGAGTACGAAAAAGCTGCAGATTGCTTCCGGACGGCCCTATCAGTTAACCCGGACGACGCTAGGTTGTGGAACCGACTCGGCGCCACTTTAGCCAACGGATCGAAACCCGAAGAAGCAGTTGAAGCTTACTACCAAGCACTGAATCTGGCACCTGGCTTTATCCGAGCCAGATACAATGTAGGGATTACCTGTATTAATTTACGGGCCTATCGAGAAGCGGCTGAACACTTTTTGACGGCTCTGAATCAGCAGGCCAGAGGAAAGGACGTCCTCAACGCCGGCGGCATGTCTGAGATGTCCGACGCAATTTGGATGACATTACAGATGTGCGTTTCGTTGATGGATCGGAACGATTTGAGGTCCTTGGTCAAGGATAAAAATTTACAGGCGCTGAATAAGGCGTTTAATATTGATTAAGCGTCTCAATGATATGTTATAAATCGAGTCGCACCAATGAATGTCGGGAAAACGGCAACATTTAGATTAGATTAGATTAGCTTTAAATTCTTTTCAGATTTTCCTAATTGCAACGGCGCGGCTAGATTTTGCGTTCATTAAAGATTTTTGCATGTTTTGTAAATAAGGGCAAATGTAAATATATTATTTTTGATAAGTGACGAAGCAAGCGCCGCAATTCGTAAACTGAACCCTGAACGTGTGTTGTGGGTGGCTCAAAACAGCCATAAGACAGAATTGAGGCGTTTTCTCCGCGGGTGCAAAAAAAAACAACCAAAAAAAGATAAATAAAAGCACTTCAAAAACTTTTCCGTTTTCATTTCCACAAGCGTTTTTTCCACTAGGGTAAACAATAATATAAGTTTAAACTCAGTGAAGCGTTCTCGTGAAATACTTAGATAAACGTAATTGAGTTTGCAATAGTTGGATTGGGGCAACAGCTTTCTTATTCGAATAGTATAAAAACGTAAACCATAACTTGAAAAGTTGGTTTGTTCACTAAACTTTACCGAATAAAATAACGACATATGACTTACCACACGTTTTATCGGGATAACTTAATAAAAAACAACATGCACGTACACAATTGAATTTACTAAACTACTTTTGAACCAAAAAAACATCTACGTAATACTTAAGGGTTGCGTTTTTCGCATTCCGTGATAACACCAATTTATAACCGACCGAAACTATTTTTCTATGGTGTGTACGGCCTACCCACAAAAATTTAAAAATGCAATAGCAGTGTTCTGAGCGGTCAGTACTCGTCAGGTGCGAGTAGTACCGGTTGCGCGGAGTGTAACTGAACTATTTTTCTAAAAAAAAATGCAGACATTCGTCAAAGGGTTTAAAACATGGGCCAAACTGGGTGACGTACAGACGGAAAACGTCGTATTCAAAATTCACTGTAAAATAACAGTGCTGATGCTAATACTCTTTTCGGTACTGCTTTCTAGCAAGCAGTATTTCGGGGACCCCATCGATTGCGACGTAGCTCAGAGGAAAGAAATTGTCAATCTGTACTGTTGGACGACCGGGACATTTATCATCGATAAGAAGGGTAAGGCAAACTTTTAGTTTTTGAAATGAAAATAATTTTTTTTCTTAGTCGAAGGCAGCTCGGACCTGCAGGGGTTGGGCAACTTGGCTTCCGCGGGTTCAAAAGAGACTTTTACGCTGCTGTACTATCAGTGGGTTTGGTTTCTGTTTCTCTTGCAGGCGTTGTGTTTTTATGCCCCCAAGCATGTTTGGAGATTATGGGAGAGACGTCAGTTGGCGCAAATAATTCAGGATTTGTGTAAGTAGTATGTTATTGTGCAATAAGCTTCGACATTGGTGAAGTGTGATAATAAAACTATTCAGGTATGATGTTTATGCAATTGGTTGAGTTAGTATGTAACTGGATGCTTTTTATTGCTTGCCGGAATGTTCCGCGAATTTATGGCCTGCGAGGGTAATCTAACAAATGTTTGCAGTATTTAATATAGAATAAATTGATCATTGACATTGATACTGACTGTTTAAGGTATATTATAGCAAGTTAAAAAAAAAGTAAAACAGATATATATAGGCGCGCGCGCGCACACACACAGAAATATTAGAATACTAAATATAAGCACAATAAAAAAAATAAAAAAATAAACTTCTTTTTTTATTTATTCCTTTTTTTATTGAAAACAAACTTACTCTCAAGGTATTTTCGAGATGGTAGTTCAAAATCGCGTTTTTAAATGGTGTCAAAGTTTATTTCAAATTTATTAAAAAAATTAAATTGGACAAAGCTTTAGACAGTTTATCGTGACATCTCCACTTGTCTGTCATCTTAAGTGGAACCCAATAACTTTACGCTGTTTCCTATCGCCAACGTTGTGTTAGTCGCTATTGGCAAAGTTTGGCAAAACGGAGGCTTTCGCTATTCCGTATTTTCGTTCCTTAGCGTTATATATTTTTTCAATAAATAAAATAATCTCTCGTTATAATTTAATCTTCAAAATAATGCATATTCTTATTTAGGTGGCCCTTTGGTTACCGAAAAATGGACGTTGGAGTACAAGGAGAAAATTGTCAGTTACTTGCTTCACGCTAGGAATTTGGACATATACAGTTTTAGGTTTGCTGTTTGTGAATTCCTCACATTGGTGAACCTGGTAAGTTCTAAAATTTTGATTTTGATGTGTAAAAACATATAGCTACTAGAGATGTAGAGGCCCTACCTATGTCGATAATACAGGAACTTATGAAGCGACTATGAAAAAAATTTAGCTTGCGCGAGATTTAAAGTCCTTAAAAAGAGAAATTAGAAAGGTAAGGACATGTCTAGATTTAAAAAACAAGCTCTGAAAACAAAATCGTTCTTTAACTTCAACGCTAGAAATGTATGGACTGATGTAGATATTGCCAAAAATTCAAACTCAGTTGCGTCAACCGCCTAGGATGCATTGGTTAAATCTTCTTTTTCGGAGAAAATTGGTAAGATTCATTAATTCAATAATTATCACGACAGGCTTTTCGGTATTATCGAAACGGTAGTGTAATTGTGTAATTGTAAACCCTTCCGATTATGAAAAGATAGTAGGGCTTAGCTCGACAATACGCAAATAATACTATGAAAAAAATTTCAACACGCGCATGTGCGAGATTCAGGATCTCGTTTTTAACCAATGAACTGGCGGCGCTCAAAATCCAACATAGCCGCTGACAGATTGTCAATAAGTTGGGGGGGCGCATTTTTACGGCAGAAAAATATCTCGTTAAATGATCTGGGAGAACGAGTAAAGTGCAGGTTAGTGGGTGAAAAATATCAATGCCGCATCTATTTTTGTCGTAATAGGGTCACTATATTATCTAATAGCTATATGTGGATAAAAAGAATTCTTTCACTTATTCCTTTTACACACATTTCGCTAAGCGGGGCATCACTTAGATATTCCAAATCCTCCTGATGAATTGGTACTTGAAAGGCGAATACCTGTCATACGGCGTGAACGTGGCGACGGGGGCGTGGCCGGAATCGATGAATCGAGTGTTTCCAAAGCGGGCCAAGTGCAACTACACGAGATACGGGGCGAGCGGCAGCGTGGAGTCCCGCGACGCCCTCTGCGTTCTCCCGCTCAACACACTAAACGAGAAATTTTTTTTGATACTGTGGTACTACTTCGCGGTTCTGATGATCCTGACTATTGGCGCGCTCACTTTTCGTTTCTTGTTTCTTTATTCGGGTAAGGTACGCGAGCATTTGTTAAAAATGAGAGTCGCTGGCCACGGGATCGGCAACAAAAAAATCAAAACGATCGTCGAGCATCTGTCCCACGGCCAATTTTTCGCTTTGCACCACATGAGCAAGAACTTGAACCCGATAATTTTCGATGAGCTGCTCGTCGAATTGCTCGGCAGAGTCGTGCGCCACAGGCGTGATAATTCGATAAGCGTTCCATAACTAACCAAAAAATAAACTCTGCGGGGTCGTCCATAGTAGTACGATATTTTTTCTTTTCGGTTTAGATCCCTTCATACGTAGATATCGACCTCTAAAGAACGCTCCCCAGAGTTAGTTACACTCAAATGACTTTGTTTCCACTGTCATTGTTATACGATAACGTGGTAGAAATAGCAAACTACTAACATGAAACTTTTGTATCGAAAACTTCTTGTTTATGATAGTGAAGAGTTATTCCGGAACAACACACGACTTACGACATTTCTATGTGTTCATAGCGAGAAGTTTGTAGAACTTTGCCATTTTTTCGCGTTCTCAATTCCGGAGAACACATTTTGTTGGCCCCACGGCAAAAGACTGACGTACAATAAACGCAACAGGGTACTCTAGAATTTAACCTTTTTTTCCTCTTTTATAAGACCAATTTAGTTTTGCGTCTAGTTAAGAATCTCTATTTAATTTGTAATTAAAATATGTATTGGTTAGTTCCGACGTTTCTGCTTTACAGTATTTTTGCTTATCAGAATTACCTCCACACAACCTCTACATTCTATTATTAATTCCAGTTTGTTTTTGTTATTTCGTTTTTGTTAGAATTTTGTGATATACTTAATTTTTAAGTGATAGATGATGTAACTCGTTACATAGTCCAAATATGCAGTTTTTTATATAAATAAATTATTTTTGTTATTTTTCGCATGTTTTACTTCCTCTACGCTTATTTATTTAATCAAATTCACAACAATATTGTCACCCAAAAAAGATACACGTTTCGGCAAAAAACACCCATAAACAATACAAAAGACAAAATATAAAATTTTATTCACTCACACCACTTACACTCCCTCCAAAGAGTTTTTAGATTTATTTTCATTGGTAATAAGTCTCATAAAGACTGGCAAGTGACTATAAATCTTAATAGACATTACATGGTTGCTTTTCGTGGTATGAGTTAACCCATTCAGTGAAACTGACAATTTGGAAACTTAATAAGTCTAGTGTAATAAGCTTTTTCATTAAGTTTGGAGCAAGGCCACTGCCCTATAACTGTCCATCCTTTTTGGATATTATGGTCAGAAAGATTCCATCGGATTTGGTTTCAGCGTTGCTCTTAAAATTGCAAAAATTATCCTTATTCTTACCCCAGGCTGTTGGATATACCACCACATCCCATAATTGTTTAACAGTTTATCAAATCTCTAGCATTGGGATTCTCAATTTAAAGTTTTGTTTATCGAGTGAAAAAAAACATATGTCGAAAAAAATTAGGTTTATTTCTTATCACCTATGTCAAGGAATACAAAATGCCTTTAGTCAAAGAAACTAAGACCCATGTCGTCGTCGGACTCTTCCGGTTCCGACTCCTTTTTCTTTTCTTCCTTTGCTGGCGCCGCGGCTGCGGGAGTAGCGCCTCCAGCAGGGGCTGCCCCGGCCGCGGCGGGAGCGGCTCCGGCTCCGGAGCCTATGTTTGAAACCAGCTCTCTTATGTTGACGCCTTCCAAAGCTTTGGCGAATAGACCGGGCCAATAAGGCTCCACATCTACGTTGGCAGATTTTAGGATTGTTTGGATTTTTTCGCCCTAAATTCAGGACAAATACAAAAAAATATAAACATCAGTGGCTTCACCGTATGCTAATTTGATCTATACTAACTTTAAATTCATCCGATGGTTAGACACCCACAAGATATTCTTAGATTACTAGGATACAACGGGAGACAACATTAAATTTTACTCACCGTGATTGCTACATCATCGTCCGCCAAAATGAGAGCGGAATAAACACAGGCTAACTCAGCGTTTGATGCCATTTTTGCAGCAAAATTATTTAAATAAGTGCAAGTCGCCGTTCGGCCTTAGCTCTGCGAGAACAAGCACGTGTCAACAAACACACACTTCGAAAAGTGAATCTTGAAAGACCAGGGTGAGGTTAGGGTGAAATCATTTCGTCGTTGGTGCCAAGGTATAAAAAATAAATAATGTGGTTTTGGCTAACAGAAATCATAAAAGAAAATGAATTATCGTTGAACTGCTAAACGCGGGAATGTTTGAATCTAACCTGAAACAAAAATTGTTATGGACGCAATTAAAGAAATTTTGGGAACAAAAAATTATGAAAAGCTTCTGGAAGGTAAAAATGGTGCTGTTTTACAAGCAAAAATCTGTGTTAATATCGTATTTCATTCAGCAAACATAAATTCATTGCCCCTAATTGTGTCTAGAGAACTCAAAGAGCTGGAGGAAATTACCGAGAGCACTGGGGAAATCGCAAAACAGATTCAAAGAGTAGCAGCAGAACATATGTTAAAAAACAAAATGTGTACCGCGCTTCAACTTCAGGAATTGGAAATGATTAGTAGTGGTTGCAGTCAAATAGATACATTATTGAAAGGAGGGTTTCCGGTTAATGGTATCATAGAAATAGTAGGGTCAAGTGGAGTCGGAAAAACACAACTGTGTATGCAGTTAGCTCTGCAAGTGCAGTTACCAAAAAACTTGGGTGGTTTGAAAAAAGGTAAAAATGATATGTCAAACTACGAAAATGTTATGTTGTTTCCAAATTAATTTTAGATGCAGTTTATATTTGCACCGAAGATTCATTTCCGTCGAAGCGTTTTAATTCTCTCTCAACCTGCTACAAAACGAAATATCTGAGCAATTGGAACTTTCTAGATCAAGTTTACCTAAGCCACGTCTTAGACATTTCCACCTTTAAAAAATGTATCTTGGTTGAGCTCCAATACTTCCTTAGGCCAAGAAATGTTGGACTTATAATAATTGATTCCATAGCGGGAGTATTTAGAAGTGAAAATGATTCTGCAGATTTTGTTTCAAGGAGCAAGTTACTGATAAGGATTGGTACAACACTTAATAAAATCCAAGATGAATTTAACTGTGCTATTTTCGTGGTGAATCAGGTTGTTGATGCAGATAGTAGCCTTGAACCTTGTTTAGGATTGGCTTGGGCCAATAATTTAACTTATCGTTTCACTTTGTCCCGAGCAGATCTGCACAATATTCCTAGAAAATTCGAATGCACATTTGCACCAGATATTCCTAATGGACATGTGTATTTTAAGATTACTTGTAATGGAATACAAGATCTTTAGTCTAGTGAACAATATATATGTGATTTAATCTTTTTTGGTTAGTTCATAAGATTAAAATTAACACAAATGCCTTGTTTTATTTTCACATAGGTAAATGCCTTGTCCTCGTAGAATTTGTTAATTTTTAGTTGGCAATTCTTCTTTAATGAAAACTTGGCCCGAACCTAGAAAGTACTAATTTAATTTACAGGCACACGGCTTAGAAAGGGTACTTGCGCACTGTAACAAGGTTAAATCGTAATTCTTTTGTTTTTAATTTTAAAGCAGCGAAAATTTTAGTCGTATTTTTAGTGCTGGAATGAAAATGGATTTAGCCCCATTAAATAAGGTTTGTAGCCGAGAATTGGTAGTAATTGAGTTTTGATAATAAATAATTTAGGCCCATCAGTTGGAACGGCGCGCGGAATCGTTGAACAAGCAAAAACGGTTCGACGAATGCATCGAGTGCCACAAAAACATAGTCAAGCTTCTTGGCGAATGTTGCAAATTAACAAAAAATCCTTTGGCGTTAGAATCTATCCGCCTTCAAAAAGAATTTAACGAAAGGCAAATAAAAACCATGCAACTGAAGAAATCTTATCTGAAACGTTCTGAAAATGAAAAAAAGCAGACTGTTTCCAAAAACAATTTAATGAATGTAGATGAAAACTTGGAAACAAAAATATTCCGTACGATCGAGACCCACGACTCTCTGATTTGTTATTTGGGCCAAAAAGGTATCATAACGTCGGGTGCCAATAACATTTGTGGCAACAAAACCGAAAAGGAAGAAAAAGAGTCATCACCTCCCATTTTTGGTAACAAACACCCCAAAGATGACTCCACAGTCATAGAGGAACTGAAACTTCTCAGTGGTCAGCTGAGAGAGTCTGTGCAAGGCCTATTGGTGCAGCTAGATGACAGAAACAAGGAAATTGAGAAGCTGAAAAAGAAGATAAGGACACTGGAGGTTGAAAAATGCAAAGGTAATGCCTATTATTTACATTTTTATGACGGCAAACAAATATTTTGACAGAATATTTGCGTTGTAGATAATTCAAGGAATTCGCTGGATTTGAAGATCGTGACAGACTCCAGCGGTGGCACTTCTCCCTTAATTTTTTCTCCCTGTAGTGAACGCAGCCCTGATATTACTGATTTGAGGAGTTTACCTCCCTTAGAACCTTTGGAGATGCCCAATTTCAACTTTACCAACTTGAAGCAACTGGGAAGCCCCAATTGATTTTGTGTATCCGGGCTACCTACACTAGAGGTTTAATGTGGTCACATCATTCAAAGCCTGTACAAAACTATTTTGAAATAATGTCAACACTGCCAAAATGGTTACCATCTACAAATTGCTGTAAAGTGACTGCTGAATGATACCCTCTATTATGTGACAATTTAGTGGGCTGTCTCAAATTCCCAAAAACATTGAAATCCTGTTTTAACATTTTTAAACCCTTTAAATCTTAGATTGTTGATCAGCATATATTTGTATCTGTCACGCCAAAATTGCCAGGGAAATAAAAATCTCTGCCAATAGTACCAGATTGTCACGAGATGGCAGAACTGTAGGAAAAGGAAATAGGAATCCATTTTTAAGTGCATGATTCAATTTAAACCTCTCATATTTGTAAATAATTGTAAATAAAAATAGACAAACTTCTAATTCATTATATTATATTTAAGCATAAAGGTATAAAATAAAATTTATTTCGAATCATATCACTGTTTAATACATTTTACACATTTCTAGCCTTCCTTGAATTCAAATTTCTTCTTCGCGAAATATAACTAGGATAACAATAAACGAGGTATTTTGTAGTCAAGGAAAGGGAAAACATTCACATCACCGTTTAAGTACAACAATGGGTCCATTCTCAAACACTATATTGTACCAAATATGTTTCTATTCTTTGGTCGTTTGTTTACACACAAAATAAAATATTGAGATTCTTTTGATATTTTTTGCTTACCTGCATTATTTTCCAGAGAACAAACATTAATATATTCGGAATACAGTATACATTGTGACACTCGGGAATTCACCAAATATAACCTAATAATAATTTAATAAACCTATAAAATTTAAAGCCAATCCATTTGGAAAAGATTGTGAGATGTCTGACGCAAGCCTCACAAAAACGAACCTAATAACTGTCGAAATAATTGAGCTTAGGACAAACCCATGGAAAGCCCCACTTTTTTCCATTTCTACACTGACTGGAACTAAATTAGTACTTATCCTCTGGCAGAGACTAGAAAAAATATATCTATCACATATATAGGTACATATTTATACTTCTATTATACAATAGCAAAAATAATTGTTATTATCATAGGAAAAATGATTTTGTTGCTGTTTAGCTTCAATCTGGTATTTTTTTCTTCAAACCGTCTCGAGGAAGGCTTGTTTTAAAATAATAATAGAAATTTACATCTGGTAGCTGATGACAAGCAATGGGAGGTCTAAATAACAACTTCATCAATGAACAACATAAGGACTGCAATAGAAGTAACGAATGGAAATAGTCAAATTGCTAAACTATCAAGGTGTGTATGGCGGAGGTGGCATGGAATAGGGTGGGGGAGGCGTGGGACTATCAAAATTATCCATGTCATCAAACCCATCAATCAGACACCTATCATCGTCCTGATAGGAAGATTTATAAGGTAAGAGCAGAGTGTAGAGCAAATTCAGAGCTTGCAGACCACCTGCAAAGTATGTGTCAGCCGCTACTTATCAAATCAAGATTTTACAGATTACCAGCCAGAGCCAACAGGTAGAACCCCAAGCCATAAGACACATCAAAATCACTGTTTGGATATTTGTCCCTTATAGAATCTTGGAGAATTATTACGACATAGTAGGACATCATTACTATTGTCATTATAAACAGAACTAAAACACATTCAAATATTGTAAATGCAAAAGCAAGCAGGCAAAACCAACTTGTGGATACACTAGCTCCAGAATATTTTCTTGATAATCTGTATATTTCAGTTTTAGGAGCCACCAAGTCCAAATAAAACCCCACTAGTGAGAAAATCATGGCCATAAAGCACAGTAGGATTATGATTCGCATCAGATTCACCACTGATGGAGTTAAACAGTCATATTCTAAAAATTTTCATTTTGCCTTAACAGAATCACATCATATTCACTCACCTTCATAGTTAATGCCTCTATTGGTGAAACCAAACCAAAAAAATTGCCCGAGCGTTAAGTAGGGCACGCAAAAATTGCCACTGATTGAAAACCAGGTTAAATCCACCAGAGACATGCTGATAAGCGTGATCGAAAACATGTGCAACATAGACGAGACGAGGTTGCGCTCGTCGTCTTTTTGTCGAAAAAAATCCAGTATATTCTTGCAGTTCAACCCCGACATTGTTTTTATTACGGCAATTCGGCTTTCAGCATTAAACTGTTTGTCTAACGACGTCTTTGGTATCTGAAAGATCCGCCCTCCATAGAAATAAAACCCCAGGCGAAACGTCGCCTTTAAATTCCTTTTCTTTTAAAATCGCTTAAAGAATATGCGAAAATTTTGACACTTGACACAATTTCGATGTACGTATTTGGGACAAAAAAAAATAACCAAAGCACAGAATGTAAGAATACAAAACTTGTTTTCAGACTGCAAAAACACACAACACCTCTTCGCCGATAAAGCAGATAAACAAAAAAAAAATCAAAAGAAACCTATCATTTTTTTGACCTGTTTCCACCTTCTAACTATAGATGGCGGCAACGGATAAATTTATGGTTTAATTTAAATTGGCGATTCGAGCTGTTTTTGATTATGTGAAAAGTTAATTAGATAACACGTAGTTGCAAAATCGGTAATTAATGGAAACTATTTTCAAAGTGTCAGATATCTTTAAAAGATACTGGATCTCCAGATGTGTACAAGCAATCGCTCCCACTCTCGGGCGAAAAGGAAACTAATTTTAACCCTTTACAATTTAGCATTTACAATTAAATTGTACGTGGATGTAGCTGCACTAACAAAGATAAAGAGGGTGTTAGGTATTATAGGCATCAATTTTTTGTAGAAGTTTGCAGTTTTTCTGTAACCTCCTTTTAAAAAAGCTTCGGATTTTTTTTAAATCCGACCCTGTCTTCGACAAGCTTATTTACCCACTAACCACGAGCCACCGTCGTTAACGTTCGAAATTCAGTGTAGATTTCACCCGGGATGGTTGCACGAAAATTGGAGTGCCGCGATAAGATAACAATTTTTACTTCATTGCTTCGATTGTAGATCAAACCAAATTCGAGTTTTCAAACATCAGAAATCGAGTCAAGTTAAGTTTCACCAGTCAAACGAAATCGCATTAGTGCTTTGTCGTGATTGGTTTAAAGGTTGACAGGTGACCTTCGTTGCGTCACGTTATACCGTGTGTTGGTGGAAAAGTGGTTATGTGTGTGCGATGCGCCGGTGAAAATAGATATCCTTTTAATTCCGTCGGTGACTTAGTTTTTTTGCAGGTAGGTCGTGCATAGAATGTAGAAAGGTCTGGTGACAATGATAATTGTGAAGGCTATTTCACATATTTAATGGTCGTTTATTTAATGAATTGAATTAAAGCGAATGATGCATTGGTAATTGTGATAAGACCGACAGCATCTGATGTAGCAGATATTTATGATGGGTACCACAAACATATTTGTTACTCTTAATAATTTTAATTGGCTCACCAGCTAAGCTGTGTTACTGTGTGAACCGCGCCATCCATTCACATCACACATGATTGTTAAAAACGGCGTGAACTGCTCTTTATTATTCAGTTTACGTCGTATTATTTATAGCGTTCAGGCTTTGGTTGATGTTTTTCATAGAAAGGCATGGAAGTTATATTAATGTTAGCTAAATATAACATTTTAGAAAAGGCATTGTAATATATTAACATATTTTTGGCCCAATTAAATTTTGTTTTCGCGTATTTTTCTTCCCAATTTCAGTCCCCTAATGTTAATGTTGGACGTTGGAGTTGCAAAAATAAACATCGACGCAAAGTATGTTTTTGAGATGTTGACTCTGGTTATTTCAGAATATTTAAATAGAAAAGTATGTATTGTCCGGCCGACCATAAAAACATGTCGATCAATATCGTCGAATTTCCGATGAGCCAGCTATTATAATATCGTTTAAAAGTCATCTATCGTTTGCTATTATCGTCACTGACCTTTGATAATTTCATAAAACCCATTGTTCTAAAATCGCGGCGATGAACTCTTTCACAACACTTATGTCTAATAATTATAATAACAATAGTTGTCCAACTAATCTTCTGTATTAACCAAGTAACGAGCCTGGGGGAGTTGGAGTAGTTTTTTGTGTCACATGAGCTTGGAGTTAATAGAGTGACATTTGGAGACATAAATATCATCACAGCTAGTTTCTTGTATGAATTATGTCACGAGCCATCCCTACACCCATAGGAAGAAGATGCTTAGCTATATTTTGCCGCGTTAGTTTTTAATCACATAAAACTGTTGTTTCGCATATTTGTAATTAATTCTTTGTAATTTTGAGAAACAAAGTTTTAGCGACTTTGAGTTTTCCGTTGAAAAAGTTGTGTTTATTTTAATCATTTGCTTTTATTAATGCAAAAACTTAGTATCTATGTCTCCGTTTGGCTTTTAAAAATGGTGTATTTGCTACTATACTCTCTGTCAGTCAGTAAAGAAAGTGGATATGTTTTACGATGGCCCAAACAAGTGTGACCGATAAAATATATTTTTTTAAATGATACACCCTATTTTTAAATTTTGTTTTGAATTCCTTTTTAAAATGTTGTTGTTGTTAATAATAATAACTTTTCCATTATTTTGGTTTTCCTAAAAAAAAACTGGTTTTCACACTTGCAAAAAAAATTGTTATATCGCTATTATTTTTAAAGGTAGATCACTCATGTTTGTTATTAGCGTTTTTTGAAGATGACGAAAAAGATATATGCAACGGAATTTGAATTCTATGCTACAGAGTGTTCAAAATAAACGAATATATTTCTTAAATGATACATCATATATACTATTATTTTTTCTGAAAGATCTTACAAAAACGGGTAGACTAAGGTATAGGACATTATACATAAAATATATCTAGAATTTTATACATAATTCAAAAATTAAGTATATGCCGGGTGTTCCATTTAAAATAAGAAAGTTCATACTCGCCCACGAGAAATTAAACACCCTGTATACACAAAGTTAAATTAAAAGCTTGTAATACTTCAATTAACTTTTGGCTCCATCCCCTATAGTTTCTGATATAAGGTATTATCCCAAGATGCAACACATTATTTCCTAAATTAAATTTGTCAGATTACGCGGAAACCAGAAACGCTGGATATGATTTTAGGGAAAATTTTAATTTAGACTTTATAATAAACTTATAAATAATAAATAGATAAATAAAGAAATAAATGAATAGGTCTTTATTTTCCCACACAGTACAACAAAATACAAGAGAAAACAAAATTACTAACTAGACTAAAAATAGAGTAAAATGCCGACGATCAGGCTATATAAACAGAAAAATATAATAATTATGAATTAAACAAGTAGGTTTGAATTATAGCATTTTATTGATTTTTAAAGCATTCAAATTTTAATACTATGATTTATATAGTTGCTTTTTAAGTACTAATTACTATTCTGCAGTTGATGAACACTGTTTTGATAAGCGAGAGGCTTTTAAGGTTTTTTTGAACCGTGACAAAGTTTTTGTTTGAATGGGTCAGAATAGTTAGTGTACACTTTACTGATGTGAAACGAACTAACTAACTACTAACATTTTGTAATTGGCATTATCCTATACTTTATAAAAATACAGGAAGAGTTTGTTACCAAAAGGCCCACCATGCATTTTAAATAAAAATTCGCCTCAACAAAACCGCCGCTTGTTTTTAGTCTAAAAATGGGCCTTTTCGCCAAAACGCTGCTGGTAATGGCCTGCGCATTCTCAGCGTCGTGCGTATGCGACGACAAAACCGAAAGTCTCACTACGGAACTGCAGCTCGACGATCTCGAACTGGCTGACGCGTGCGAGTCCATATCTTTGGGCAAAAAAACCGCGTTACTGACCGGCAATTTCCAAGACGTGGTGAGTGGACGCGTGTCGAATGTTTTTGGACGGCCGTCGCCACGCCGTCTTATTTTTTCAGCTGGCCGCCGAAGAAAATTACGGGGACATGCTCAAAGTGCACGCGGAAACTTTGAGAACCTTCGACTACGTGGCGGACGATTTGGAGAGGAACGTTACGTACCAAATCAAACCGGGCGACGGAATTTTACCGAAATCTGACTGGAGTAAAGTACGTCTAGGGTTATAAGAAAACCACTTGCCATATTAATGACCAACGAAAACAATCGTTTATCCAAGAAAAACAAAAAAAATCAAAAGCAATTTCCCCGTTTAGTGCTATTTACAATTTGATACTAACCAAATTTTAAAGTGTGTTTAACTAAGGTTGTGAAGTTGCTGGTACAATTCCAATTTCAAATTTCCTGCAGTTATCCTATTAAATTACCGCCTTGGGTACTAGCTTAGACCAAGAATACCAGAGAGCATTCTCCACTACTTGGTAGATAACATGTCAAACTTCTGGATGTCAAAGAAAACCAATGATTTTAGAATGTCCGAATTATACATAATAAGAAATAATGGACCCCTGTGGCTCCCCCGAGAGTATTTGCCCCTGATCCGAAAATTTATCACTTGAGGATATTATTCGGTTTCTATTATTCAGATATGATGACAAGAAAGGAAAAGATTTATCAGAAAATCATTTATTTATCATACGCCCGAAAAATATCATTCACCACAAAAAAAATTCATACAGTAAGATTTTTTATCAACATTAAAAGAATTAATAAATGAAGATCTCGGATGATTTAAACATTATTTTTATTAGTACAAGAACAAAAACCGAATTAAAAATCTGATTTAAGTACCAAAGTCTCAATAGTTAAGTCCATTTATTTTTGGAAGAACTCGTTGCCGAAAAAAGTGCAGTGGATTTTCTTGTATATTCCGGATATGACTCTGGCAGACTGGATTGTCACTTTTTAATATCTGGGTTCGATTTGTCTTATATCTTTCAGATTTGATCATGGTATTCGCAAAGTCTCGGTCTTCCATTAATCGCTATTATTTGAGAACTTACAAAAATACCTTTCTTTAATTTTGCATCTTTTAGTGTGTTAATTTCTATAAAATATATGCCATTGCGTCGCAATGTTTAGAATGTTGTAATGTTCCAATTTTTAATACAATAAATATGACATCTCAAAAATTAATTCAAAAATGTTTCGTGACAGAAACAAAAAAACATTGTTTTCCATTAGTTTAGTCATCAACTAACCAAAAATATGAAAAATACCAAATCACAAAATCTTTGCGGACCCGTTTAATTTATGAAGTCAACGTTATCAGACTACTTATTTATAGGGAACCAAGATAACGAACGCGCAAAGGCTTAAGAACTACTTCGGTTGATTTTTCACATTTATTCGGCAATAGCCGATGACACAAAACGATCGATACACTATGATATTATGCAACAAGTGCGGTAAACGGCATTTGACTCACGAGTTTATTTGACACGAGCGGAGCGCAGCGGATCGAATTTTTAATAAACGAGTGAGTTAAAAAGTTTACCGGAACGTGTTGCATACTATACTTTTTCTACGATCGTTGGTTTTTGGGTACATATTTGCAAAACAACACGAATACATTCACTGATATGACCGTCAGAATTGACAAACGTCAAAATTCAAAGCGTGGGAAATATCTCCGAAAACATCCGATTGGTGACGCTTCCCGCACGCTAGATCGGTGTGTAATTAGGTATTTTACAGATGGGAGTAGACAAAATTTTTCTATAGCGCAAAAAATTAGACACGTCATCTGGTTTCTCTTTCGATTGTGGTGGAGAAGAGCAGGGTGGCAACCTGACCACAAATTCTTATCGCTACTTTTCAGTTGGTTCAGTTCAAGAACCGAATGGCAGAGGTCGCGAACCAAGCGAAAGTACCTTGCGTGAACGGTACCAAAGGCTGCTTCCTGTCCAGGAAAGACTACCAAGAGGTCCTTCGGGACTCCAGGAACGCCACAGAGCTCGGGAATACTTGGTCCGCTTGGCAAACGATCTACAACGTTTCGGACGTGGAGAAACTTGGCCAAAACCTTCATCTGGTCCGGGTTGCGGCCGCGTCGAACGGTACCCGATAACGGCTTCCAGTTGTCGGTGATTCGAGACGCGCTTTTTTTAGGTTACGAAACCGCCAGGGAGTATTGGGAATTCCTCGCTAATTATCCCGGAGCGTACGCGATGGCCGAAGAACTGTGGGAGGAGCTGCGGCCCCTTTACGTCAAACTTCACGCGTTCGTCAGGCGGCGATTGTTGAAATATTTCCAAATTGAAGGTGATTCGCTGGACATACCCGCCTATTTATTAGGTAAGCGACGCATGTGCTGTAATTCCGACTAACTTCGCACGTTAATTGAATCCGATTGACTTTGACGACGATGAATCCGCCCTTATACGCTGCTGGACATAATTATGGCAACGAATTAAAAAATTCCTAAGATTGGAAATAAGATATGAGTGTTATTTGCTCGCATGATTGTTCACCGAAATCTTTCTTTAAGCCGGTGCATCACGGCCACCGAAGGATCTACTGCGCCGCTCTCCATAGCTATAGAGCGTTTTCCAGGCTCGTCCCTCTGCCCAGAGTCTATAATTTTAATAGTGGCTCCTTGCCTCTAATTTGGTAACGTCCGGTAGATGGAAACGCAGTCTTGATAGGCCTTCACACTGACATAATGTGTCATGTGTATGGCTCTTCTTGGCAGAATCTGCATTCACCCCTTAGATGTCTCTTAAGCCGGCAGTAGTCCGTCACAAACCTACCATTATTCTTACTGCTTTTCTTTTGTGGTTTAGCAGGTCTTCTGAATACTTGACAGATGGGCCTCGGAGGAATTCCTTGACTTGTCTTTGTCCTGTCCTACGCCCCACAGAAGGGTTCTGGTCCGATCATACACCTTGACGAGCCTTCACGTGTTACTTTGTTGGCGGTTTCGTGGCCTTCGTGCCCTGGTACCCATGACAGCCTCACTTTATTCTGACTTGCTAACTGGTTTAATCCAGAAGTAACTTGATGGTATTATGATGTTATTTTGCTGGATGATATAGCTTTTATTGCCGCTTTGCTGCCGGTATAGATCGCAATTGTCTTATTAGGAATCTTTTTCATTTCTATTTATTTAACTTACCCATTGGGATAGATTTTTTTGTTTTCGTTCTGGGTTTATAAACTAGGCAACTCCTACTCTTTCTTTGGTTTTTGAGCCGTCTGTGTACCAAATTATATCTGGTTTGGCCTTATTGGTGGGCTATTTTTCTTATTTTCTCGGGCTGGTATTTGAGCCTTGTAATGATTAACAAATCAATACTTACTTGGGTGTTGTGCAGCCATAGGACTTCGTATGCCTTTATCTCCCTGTCGAGTTTATCATGTTTCTTGCAATGTGCACTAATTATTGGTGACTCAGCCTTACAGTAATCTAATCTCGCTTTGGTCTCAAATCCGCGCGGTAAAATCCCGGAAATGTCCGAAGTGACTCGGATTCGTGGGAAACGACACTGACGTGGTAAAGTGACGCTTCTCGCACGCTTGATCGGTGCGTAATTAGCGGGAGTAGAAAAAATTATTTTTTTCACTAAAATATAAGATTGTCCATGGAACTGTGCTTTCGGGAAATTCGTCATCTTCATTCTTTTCTAAGCTGGCGTTAACAAAACAGTAAATTGCAAACTAGGCTTTCGCCCAATAAAGCAAGGAAACGTCAAATAAGAGAAACAAAATGTCCGACCACCATAGTTTTGTTTTATCGCATATGATCACAGCAAACTCGAAAAAGAAATATGTTGTGATATTGATAACATAATCTGTTTTTGTAAAACATTGTATATTTCTTCGATTTTCGGATCGGTTGCAATACTTACGGGCGATGGTGTATTATATGGCTCGGAACGGGTGTAGTTCATGTAGCGCGATCCTGTCGTCCGTGAACGGCTTTAAGTGATTTTAATTGATTGACCGTGAGAGTTGGAGATGCGGAGATACAGGGCGATTTAGCCCAATTGCCGAAACGATATTTTGTTCTGTTTAATTCGGATTACATATGTCAACTAAAATCATGTTTTCGCGGCTCACGTGATTATTATGACGCCGAAGAGACGTCGGGTTACCAAAACCAAAAATTACGAAATTTTAAATATTTAAATATTGATCTGCAACGACCTATGGAAATAATATAGTATATCTTTGGACCAGCGTATTGGTGTTAGATTCTTAATTTTTCCACGTTTTTCTGATGTTATCACGCCTTATTTAAGATTTAACCTTTACGTGCCCATGATTATTTTAGAAGAAAATACCTGTTTTGGATTATGGCAATTGATATATAATATGTCTCTAGGGCGTTAAACTTAATGATTGCACAAAAATTAAATAGTAAAAAGGGGTTATTTGACATAAACAACTGCTTATGCCAGGTACACGCGGAGCAAGTGAATTCCCGGCGGCTGACAGGCTTCAGCGAGCGTTGTGCGTGGACGGTGGCACCCTCTCTTGGTCATTTGCCGAATTACGGCCCAGACTCGCGCTCCCAATTATGCGAACAGCCAGGAGGGCCTGGTCATGCTAACAGCAATGAAATGAAAAAAACTTCTCTACTTCAAGAGAAGTGATTTGTCTAATAAGTGCAAAAGAAAACTTTGTTTTTTGGAATTGCCTACTAAAGAAAAAAATGCTGTCTTAATGACATGTTTAAAAAACCACTGCGTCTTGTGGACGTGAATATTAAGTTCCACGTCATAATTCGGCGTCAATCGCCTCAAACCTGCGTAATAATCACATGCACTTCGAAGTATAATAAAAGTTTTTGGTTGCCTTGCGTATGCATCTATACAGACAGGCAGTTCTAGTACTTCACAGACCACGTTTCAGGCCAGAAGTAGCATTAGCACCGTTGACACATCAGCAAACTGTTGACTAATTAGGAAGGCTATTGAGCTGTCGAAACAAATAAGCAGCCCTGCAGGGCGTGCGAACAGGAAGGCAAGATAGTATATATATTTTCGGAGACGACTATGACCTGTCATCGCCTGCGTGGAGTCACTAGGCTTTGTCTAGGAGGAAGCAGAATTGGCCTGCTGATGCCTAAGTGCTGTAGGGTAGCATACCCTCCTCCCCTTACACACGCAGAACTCCAAGCGGTTAATATAATCAAGATTCATTAGTAAGATGCCGCTCATTGAGAAACAAATCACATTCTGAATAAACGTTTTTTTATGGAGGTGAGTGTATTAAAATGCAAAGGTGCTGAAAACATCGGAAATTGGAAATTTCAATAGGTAATCATAAAAAGTAACGAGACGGTACTACTAACAAGATTGCTTTCGAAAAATCGACGGTGGGCGGGGCAAGTTTGTCGCGAGTAGCGCGAAGCAGCTTTGTATTTTGAAAAGAAACCGCTTGGCAGTTTCTTATCCTAGAGGGAGACATGGTTTTTCTATCGTGCTCATGTGGACCACTATGAAGCCTGTATAAAGTGTCTTTCAAGTGTCGCCGGACTTCATAGTTGCGGCAAATTTTATAACTGACGAAAGCTGAAACTCTCTCTCGACACAGTTTACGATACCGCTCAAATCAAATGATCGCATCTTTAGCAGTTTTTCATTTATCCCCAATAATTTACCTATAAAAACGGAAATTTTTAGGACGTTTTAGATTTTTTTCGCCATAAACGACACACCCTGTACATAAATAAAACAAGTTCGAAATAGAAGTTGTAGCCCTGGATCTCCCACCTTTCCTAGTATATCATTTCTTCCAATAGAGTAAGTGGTTTTCAAGAAAGTACTTGTTTTCTGAAACCATGCAGTACGTGGTAATAGCCAATGACGTTATCGCGTCTAGATTGAGGGCGAGAAATGGTGACTTTCATTTGCATTTTTTCAAATATCTCGAACAGCGTATGAGATAGACGAAAACCGAAAATATAAAAGTTTTAGCTCTCGATGTGACTTATAACACTGTTTAAACCAATTGGCCATATTTTTCACGAATTTTGATTTACGGCTAATAATTTAATAGGTCTTTTAGATTTTTTGTCTGTAATTGAAAAACTCTGTATATAATGGCAAAAATGCCTAAAATAAAAGTTACGGTCCTGGATCTCCCGCATTTCCCGGTTCACAAATTTTGCCGATCGGGTTAATAGTTTTCGAGAAAATAATTTTTTTTTTGGAAGTCAAAATATACCAAAAAAATTTTCAAAATTTTTGAATATTGAAATTGAAATTAATACAACAGGTGCGGCCTAATAAGACGAAGAATTCCCAGGAAGTTTTTAATCGGAATCAGTTACAGTGAAAGTGTTGATCGAATAAGAAAGATGACTTCGACGATTTCAGGCGACAGGTTTGGATCGGACTGGAGCGAGGTTGCCGACATTGTCCTGCCCCATCCCCAGCTGCACTTCGACGTCGAATCGTACCTCAAATTCAAGGTAACGCCTTTGACATCAACAACTCCAGATAAATTGCTCTCCATGTTCCCGCCTTCGTATACCGCCGAGCAACTGAACTTTTAATGCATTCATGTTCTTTGTGTGTGCCGTCAACATCCAAAGTAAAAGTAACCAAATAGAAACTTTACTTACTTACTTTAGACAAGGAACGAGTGCGGTGAGGGGTGATGCCTAAACATGAATTGTTGCTATGGCGACCATGTACGGTGGGGGAAAATAATTCCCGAGAGGGGCAAGTAGTCATTGGCTTGCGGGATTAAAATTTGCACGGTCGATTTACAAATAGTAAATTTGAAATATTTAATAAAGTATCTTCTGTGAATTAGTAATAATATGTATAGTGCGTTAGACAAACATTTTTGGAAAATGCTTGGAAAGACTCCACGCTAGTGTCTTATAAAAGTTAATTTTTGGAAAAACTAGGAGCGGAATTAAATCACATTTATAATATCTATTTCATTTTAAAATACCAAAAATCATAACCAAGTTATTATAATAACTAATCATTGATTTTTAAATAATATAGTCCTTTTGTCGAGGCTTCGAATTCTACTTCTTTTACAATATCGTTTCTTTTTGTTGTTTCCTTTTTGTAATTAATTTGATTAGACTTAGGGCATGACCTTCATATCAATGACCACCAAATTCATCTATATTGTGGATGGCATTAAAGTTTGTCTCGTTTATTGCATAAATTTCATTTACTTTATAATAAATTGAGAGGGGGCATCACATTTAAATCAATTGCAGACCTATAATAAATTACTCAAATTAAAATGATCTATATATCTTCTGGTAAGTCATTTAATAAAATATCAATTTCCAAATAAGTATAAAGAAAGACATTTTTTCTCTATGGAGAGATAATTTGGATTTATTCAAGGACTAAATGTCTAAATTGTGTGAAATGACGTTCGTACCGTTTTCTTGCGGGATACTGTGGTGCAGAACGGGACAGTGATGAAGAACTAAAAATTAGATTTCAATGTCAAATTAAGATATCAATTGTATCATCTTCATTTTTGTGGACTAAAAACTTCACTATTGAATATTTTAAACTTTTAACTCCATCACATTGAAAATCAAAGTCAGAAATTTCTTTATCAACAATAACTAATATTATGAACAATTGCTACACAATATAAGAAAATAAATGCACCGCCTATGAGTACTCGCCAAACTTGACACTGTTGCGGCATTTTCACTGTCAACTGTTCAACCTACTTTTCTTACAAAGGCACGGCAAACTTGGACGCACGTGAAATGAAGCTTAGACAACTCCCCCACAATGTCGTAGCGTCTGTTTTTTGGGATGTTGTCACGTAATAAAAGAGCATTTCTTACTAACCGTTTTGCTATTAGGATAAACAGATGTAATACTATTTATTTACAAAACTGATATAGTACATACATATATACATATATATACATGGATGACTGAAAGGTTTTCTGATTCTCGAATTTTTCGTGGGTAGAAGAATTGATTACATGCGAAAATTTTAGTATTATCCTCATCGATAGAAATCTTAACCGCGACTTAGGTCCTTTACCCGTAACCATTATGGGAATCGGTCGTCCGTGACGGTGTTTATGCCCCTCATTTAGCTTCCCCCCCCCCCCGCAAGCAATTTATAAGCAGGTACAAAGTAAAATGCGCGCCAGTTTTCATTCAAGCTCAGAAGAAGTCAACAGGATGATTCGCGAAACGTCAGCAAGTGCGATTCATCAACAATCCAGAAGTTTTGTAAAAACCGTTTATCTACAATATAATATCAAAAATGTTTGTAATTCAGACGATTGGTTCCACACTGAGTCAAATTATAACTTTATTTTTGAATTATAGAACCGGTATTTTCTATACAACTCCAGTTTGAGTTTGTATTTAGGTGCTCAAGCGTTTTTCCCTCTTGTCTCTCCCGCCGTCTTAAAAATCCTCTTTCGCGTTTAGAACGTCAAGGAAATTTACCGGCTTGCTGAGCGCGGCGTGGAGGCTCTCTCGCTGGGCGACCTGGGGGACTCGTTCTGGCGGAACAGCGATTTCGACGCGTCTGCGTGCGGCCCCGAAATCCTCGAGTTTTACTCGCAGCAGTACACCGAGTGAGTGCGTCGCAATTTTGTCGTCGACTGGCCCGCAGGAACGGTTAATTTCAGGATCCGCGAGTGCAACAGGTCCGCCTGGGTTACATACCTGGACGCCCACGAGGCCGCCATCCGCGTGGCCCTCAACAACAAAGACCACCAGTCGCTGCCACGTCAAAACTTGCGGTACTCGGCGATCGACGAGGCTTTGTACGCGCTCGGGTCATTGCTGGCAGTCGAAAGCTTGCAGTACCACGGGATAGTGGAGGGGGGCGTGGCCGGCGGCGAGAACTCGGTGGAGATGACGAAACTCCTGCTGACCGCCATGAGGATGCTGCCCGGGATGCCTTACCATTTGGCCGTGGACATTTGGAGGCTGCGGGAGGTCGATGGTGGGGCTGGCAACCTGACCCAGAGTTGGTGGAGGTACAGGTTAGTATCGCGCCGTTTGGATGTTCTCTAAAAAGCGAACAATCTCGCTAGTTTACTTAAACGAAGCCGCCAATAGAAGAACCCAAATTGAATGCCTCCTGTAAAGTATCTTTCTAACAAACGCTTGCCGAAGTCGTTGATAACTTTAAAAATATTTTTTCAAATATCTCGCGCATCCTGTGCGACGGACGAAAACTGTAAATAGGAAAATTGTAGTAGTTGCAGTTTTCTATACCGCGTCAACCAGATTATCCCAACTTTTACGATTTTTCTTTACGGGCAATGTTTTAGATTTTTTGCTTATCAACCACACCCTGTATGTAATCCAAAAAATGCTCACAGTAACGGTTATAGCCCTTCATTTCCCACGTTGCCTGGTTCATGAAATATTTTTTTCTGAAACTATGCAGTACTTCCTAGAGTAAATGTGTGCCATAGACGTAAATACAAAAATTGTAGCCCTCGATGCGGCCCACAGTATTCGTTTAAACCAAATGGTCATATTTTTTACGATTTTTCAGGGATTGTTTTGTTTTTGTCCTGTATTTAATTCAAAAAAGTGCTTGAAACCAATGAATGTTATAGTTCCGGATCTCCCGCGTTTCTCTATTCAAGAATGCTGTCCATCAGATTAATAGTTTTTGGAGAAAATATTTTTTTGTGAATGCCCAAATAAAACAAAAAAAAATGTTGAAATTAAAAAAAACTTCGCCATGTTCAGATTGAGCCCAACTTCTAAAGTTTAAATGCAGGTTTGAACTTCCCTGCCAAATCTGAAGTCGATAGCTGGAACACCCATTATACTTTTTAATTTATCCCGAACACCCTCTATAATATGTGAACAAACTGACCACTAAAACACAGTCTTCTAGTTATAGCCAATTATGTTTAAAAGAACCCATTTTTTAGTTTTCCCAAAATTGCCGATGCTCCCTGTATATTATCAAAAAATTATTACGAATAAGAGTTTTTGATCCGGATGTCGCACGTCTTTTCGTTCAAAAATTTTTTCGATCGTGTTTATCGTTTTTAAGGAGTTTTTTTTCACCCTTGCAAACGCGATTTTTAGTTTTTAAAAAATTATGGTAGATAACTTTTGTATTGCTGTTGAATCTCCTTTAACGTTGGCTGGGTTATTTCATCATTGGATTGGTCAGACTAAACCAATTACAATTTTGTTAAAAGAAGTGTTATCTATATTTCTCTGTTATTAATAAGTTAATGGTCGATGAAAATATTTTTTTTTCTCAAGGTCTATTGTTTCTATGTGTCGCCATATTTGGGATAAAATTGACAAAGGTGTATTACGTTCTTCTAAAAAAATCGTCGTTTTCATTAACTGCTTTAGTAAGAGCTAAAACGTTATCAACGATTGGGCGGAAGATAAATAAATTGGATGGTTTTTAACAGAACGCCTTTAGCGTTATGTAAAAATAGCAGAATTTATCTTTTTTTATTTGAAAGATCATCAAGAACAAATTTTTGTGGCACTGGATCTTCCGCTTTTTCGGTTAAAATTAGATACTTGAAGTTGACCCAGAGTCATTTAAATATGACCTTACACGAAAACTTTGTAAGAAATATTTTACGCGATATCTTTGATGATCAACCTCCCAGTGTATATTATATTTTGTGGCTTTTCAGGAGGGAGTACCAAGGGGTCGGGGGCGTGACCGACCGCGAGACCGATTTCTTCGGTGACGGTTACGTGCTGTTCAACAAACCGCATGTGAGGTAACGATACACCCCCACTCGAGTAATTAATTTGGTCCGTCTCGGGTCGTTTTTTCTAGCAATTTCTTTGGCGTAATTTTGGCTTTCCAACTCTTGGAGTACTACAGGGAGCAGTCCGAGGACCCGTCCCGTATCGTCGAAGATATCGGCAAGGACGAAACGTTCGCGACCTTGATCAAGGAGAGATCCACCACCGACTGGCCGTACATCCTGACGTTCAACTACGGCCTGGAAATGACGGCATCGGCGCTATTGAAGTATTTTCAACCTCTGGAAGCGTATTTGGAGACCGCCCCCGACGAGCAGATTCCCGTGGTGACTACGACTACCACCACCACCACTACTACTACGACGACGACTACGACTACCAGTACTGGGAAGCCGCCGACTACGACCGGTGGCGTGGATGGTAGAGCGGTTAACGATCGGCCCGATCAGCCCCGGGACGCGGACTTTGTGGGAGCGGGGAGTAGCGAGGCTGGTATGTACGCGGGACTAAGCGTGCTCGTCCTGGTGGCCGTTTTTCTGGCCGGCGGGTTTACGTACAAAGTTTTACGGAAGAAGAGGAGGACGAACAATAGGAGGTTCGACACGTAGCAGGATCTGGAGAGAAGTGGGGGCGACCTCCCGTTTAGTGCTGTGATTATAGTTAATTTATTGTCGATAAGGCGGGGCTCGACGGAATTGAGCCGATTATGGCGGGACATCACAACCAAATGTCTGACTATAGCATTAAGGTTATTATTTTTGGTAAAATATATATCGTTTACCAATTTTTTATGTGGCTTTTTTTTAAACTCGTAAAAGTTGCTTTTAAACAGAACTAGACAAAACTATAGTCAAAATCTATTTTGGGCAATAGTTAAAAAGCACTCGTCCAGTTAATAACAATACCAATCGAGTAATTATACTAATTAAATTGCGTAAATGTAGTTAGCTTTGAAAGGTTTAAAAAATAACATTGCGGAGAAAGCACAAAAGAAATAAGATAGTTTGTTTCCGTTTAGTTCAATACACGAAAGAGCTAATTAATCTGACAGTTGCTTTTTTCCATTTTTAGCGGCAAAAGTCAAAGGAAATACAGAAACATTCGGATACTTTTGGTGTTTTTAATAGTGTGGACACATTGTTGCTTGTTTCCAAAGTTTTTGATTGAGTTTATTAATAATACAAAAATTAATGAATGGTAAAAAACATGTCTTCTGGTACAATTAAATAAATTGCGTATTTTGAATTTTCAAGTAATTATGCAGGCGTTCCAATGGAGATATAGCCGCTCTATAGTTCGTATCTTCTTTTTGAATTGAACTTGAAATCAATACTAGCCATACGACAAACTTTTTTACGTATCTGTTACCAAACATCTTTTTTTTGTGTCTAAAGCACTTGGTGTAGTTCAACATTTACGGACTCGTTCTTTCAGAGTTTTTTTAGATAAATTACAATTGTGACACTGCACTTGGCATAGACGTAATGTTTCCTGTTGCAGCAACACAACGAATCATTCACCAGAATAAGTTCCCTTGGTATGAACAGAATGTTTACGGAACTTTTACTGTTATTTTGTGGCCATAAACAGGTTGTGGCAACCAGCAACAAAATGTGTTTCTTTCTTGTGAACAAGGCTTTACTCGACAGAGATAGCATCGATTACCGGATAATTACAGTAGTTTTCACTACAAAACAGGGTCGCATTTTTGATAAACTGTTAGTCGAAAGTGTATCAAATGCATCGACAAGAAAAGAAAAAAATACAAAACAAACTTGCCGTATGCTACCTAAAAAATAATTGGTGAAATGTGACATTATGTTTTAAAATTGCGCCCTTGCCATTGTATATTTAGGAATTGGTGTGGGCACAGTACAAAATATTTTTTAATAAAAATGTAAGTGAGATAAGGTAGCTCTCCAGATAGTTACCAAAGAAAATTGGATCAATTGATCAGTGGATTCAGAAAATATAACAAAAGAATACTGAATCTCTAAATTAAAATCGAAAATTGACAATAGGGGTATTTGAGTAAGGACGTCAATAACATACTGCCTCGCTTTTTCACATTTGGATGTCCAAACAAAAGGGATATTATTAAGAGTCAAGTCAGTTATCCGATCTACTTTGGAAAAAAAGCGTTAATAAATTTTCGGAATCCGGCTTTAGACAAAACATCAAGAACTAATTTTAGTTTACAAAATCCATCCTCAAGTGTGATGGAGGATATTACTATGTCATCTATGTAAACAACCGCGGTGTCATATTCTAGGTTACCTAAAGCCGTATTAATTGCTCTCCGAAAGACCTTGACCATTGACCAATCCGAAAGGCATTTTTTAATACTCATACTGAGCATGCGGTGTCACGAAAGCGGTTTTTGGAATCGACTGAAAACCCGAAGCCATATCCAGTGACGCGAAAAATTTATTTTTACCTAAACGATCGAGCTGATCGTCAATACGTGGCAACGGATATCGATCCCTTAAAGTTATTTTATTTAAATGACAATAATCGACACACAATCAAAATGTCCCATCTTTGTTCTTAACGAGTATAATCGGCCTCCCAAATGGAGAATTGTTCTCCCGGACGATTTCGTTTTTAATTAGATCAGTAACGATGTCAAGTACTCACATTTCTGAAATCCCCAAATCACTTGTTATTTCCAAGTTATGAATGGTTTGAGTGTAGAATTTGTTGGCGCCAGCATAGACACAATTTTTTGAACATTTTTTATTAAAACTACATCATTTTCACCAACGAAAAGGAATGAAAATGTGTTTTGACAACCATATCCTCAAAATAGTCGCGGCTGAAGTATTGGTTAAAGATATTGATAAATCATATTGCTTATTGAATAAATTTAAAAATCATCGATAATTTTAGCTGTGAGAACAATTGGGCACACGTTTTTATTAACCGTTCATGATTCGTGATAATCTCCGTATGCAGTTTTCCGAGTAAAAGGTACCAAAATACAATTTTACTATGACGGCAATGATTTATTTAAAATAATTGACAACTTTTAAACAAACACATTTATGATAGGTTTGGCTCTTTGATTATTTAAAATGCAACTGAATCTTTTAAGCTGAGTCAGTGTAAATATTATTAGATGTATTTTAAAAACATTTTAATGTAAACAAATCGTAATTATTCTCTATCGAGGAAAATTCTTTCTCCACGGAAACGCTTTGCCGGCCTCCCTCCCGCGCTGCCCCGAACAAGCAATGAATGTACCGATACGATTTGGATTTAGCGTTAGTGCCTTTTTGGAAATTCCACTTCCGCGCCTTTTTGCCAAACTCACTCCCGGTAAAAAAAAAAGGTTCGTAGAAAAAAAGACATTTCATAGTACCTTTTCGGCACTACAGGGTGGTGGTGACGGGGCGAGAAATAAATGTGACATATTTTTGAGACCTGAAAAATTGATCGCGCCGCCGACGCGCTGTTCCTATAGCCTAACTCGGCCGATATGGTATCGCGCTGTTTAAGCGCCGTGATCCGTCTCGCGCGCGCGCTACGTTAGTCGAGCTTAGCCTAGCTGAGCCGACGACTACTGCTTTATTTCGCAGTGGCGACCATAAAAGAATTCAACTAGGGCGCGTATAATATAATTAAATTAAGTAAATGCGCATCTATACAATTTATGATTTATTGACAACATTTACAAACTATTGACGTTTAAAAAAATCTTATCAATATGAAACAAGAACTGGTTGTAATTCGAAGTTCTGCGGATCAAAATACCGTGGTATCTTCGAAAGAAAATGAAAAACCCAAAATAGAATTATTCAGAGCGATATGACAATTACCACACATTCAAGTAGCCGATATAGAAAAACTGCGACTCTTGAAGTACGTCGAGAAAAGGAGCAAACTGGAAATGACGTTTAGAAGTTAAATGTACGAGCAATTTCAACATTTCAAAAATTTTTAAAATTGGCACAATTTTATCGTAATAGATTGTAGTAGACAAAACGATAGTTTAAAATCAGGTTCCGTCGATATTCGATTCGAATTTGAGACTTCACAGAACATTCCAGAAAATACGACGGCTTATTGCCTTATCATACATGATCGTTTAATAACATACAAACCATTTTCTGGTAGAATTAGAGTTATTTAATAACGTATTGATTATTTTTTTTGAAAACTATTTTTATACTTTTTAATGTCCCATTATGCGCCATTTAATTCATATTAAAAATACATTGTCATATCGAATATTTAGCATTTGAAATTTTATTCTTGGTGAGATTGAACGAATTCAAAACAAAAATATGTTTCAAACAAAACTAATCACTGATTGGGATTTCGCTATAAATTGTATAAATTTAGTGGTTCATATTGTAACCGAAGCGAACCCAACAACCAGCAACGTCGCTAAATGGGATACAGTCTTTTATATACAGAATCACGCTTTTCCAATTGCGCAAGGCGCTACCTTGTAGCGAAACATATTATGACTGGTAGCGGTTTCTATATTTCTATTTGCTGCTGCGAGTTGTATTATAATTAAATAAAATATAATAATAATCGTTATCCGTTGCCAATTCGACTGGCCAATGGTCCTGCGGTCTTTCAGAGAGCCATTAATACAGTGTTACGTAACCTAGAATATGACTGCGCGGTTCTTTACATTGATGACAGTAATATCCTCACAGTTGAGGATGGATTTTGTAAACTAAAATTAGTTCTTGATGCTTCGTCTAAAGCCGGATTCCGCAAATTTATTAACGGTTTTTCTTCCAAAGTAGCTTGTCAAAATAGTAGTCACAGCTGACCGTTTTGTTAGGACGACCGAATGTGAAAAAACGAGGCAGTATGTTATTGATGTTTTTACTCAAAAACCCCTATTGTCAATTATGTTAATGAACAGTAATAACGATGTCGGGAAGCGGAAAAGGATGAAAAATTAAGGAGAAGGCAAAGTTTCGTTCAAGCAGGACAGTTCCCGGTCGATACAATTCACCGATTATTTCGGAAAGGAAACTCTTCCGAGGTCGGCGCCGAAATTTTGGAATTAATCGACCATGCGGCGACAGACGATAAGAAAACCAGAATCATTACTCGCCATTTACAACTGGCGATCCAAAACGACGAGAAATTGAACAAATTGTTATCCGGAGTTACGCTCGCACAGGGATGTCTTGACAAACGTTCAAGCGGATCTGCTGCCCAAGAAAACTGACAACAAAGTTAAATAAAAATGGCGGTTGAGTTACCAAACGGATATATTTTTTACAAAATTTGTTTTACGTGGAACCGCCAACAGTTTGTTTTTATTAAAGCACGTTTACCATTTTCATGTGGTTTTGTTGGGCAAAATTGATTTGATTCTATCATTTTCATTTTAATAATCACTATAACACTAAAGAAAATAAAAACCAAAAGCACATTCTAACTTTGCCTCAACTTGATGAAAATAATGGTTTGGCACAAATAAAGCAATTTTTATCCCAATCAAAAGAAGACTCAGAAGATTTTCTTAACTTTAATTTTGGTGGGCTGAGCGATGCTTTTTCACTAAGTTCAGCCTTTTTTATTTCAGCTGCAACACTTTTACGCTCAGTAAATCGTTTCCGGCAACTGGAGTATACAAACAGTTTTTTCCCACTATTAAGGAAGTTAATAAGTTTACTATTTTTAAACTTTAATGCTATTGTTTTTAATGTTGGCAGTCCCCGAGTCACTTCAGTCAATTTTTCTGTCATTTGAGTTGAGGTACCTGGAGTATCTTTATTTTCACCTTGTTCACAAATACAACATACATTTTCTGTACAATCGACAGCAATTTCTTTTTTCTTCATCTATAACATATTAAAATAGAAAAAATACAGAATTAACTATTAAAATAATTTTTACAGAAATATAAAATAGCTAGCAATGTATAAATGTATTAAATTAAAAAATTATTTTATTATATTTTCGACTATATTATTGATAAGTAATGCATATATACCTTCTCCATTATATTGGTGTACACTGATTAGACAAAAACGTACGTTGTTATTAAATAATTTATAATAATGCACACACTTTATATAAAAAATATACAAAACTTTACAAAACATATACTTGCTCCAAAAAGTAAACGAATACTGAGAGATGTGAGCCGCAGAAATATAAAACTAGTCGAACACCTGGCGGTGAGCCTTGAGTTTTTTTACCTGTGTTAGGGTGAACCTGAATGACAAAAGGCCCATTTCTATTGTGTGTATGTGTGTTAGCATAAGTCAGTAAATTTTAAAATATGAAGTGAATAGGTTTATGTGCTATACAACATATTTGTTGGCACACGCGGCCAATTTTTGTAAATTTTAAATAGTTCTTAGATGTAAATACTGAATTATTATAATGCACTTTATTTTAACAACTTTGTTTTATACTAAAATTAATAAAAAAGCGAAACGTTAATTTCTGATTTTGAATAATATAATAGAATAAAACAAAAACAAAACAATCATCAAAATCCGAATTTTCGATCTCTTATCTGATAAGCCTCGAGACCAATGTGTAGAAATCAAAATAAGAACGCAAAATTACACCTAGTTGACCTGGCTGGATCCGAGCGACCCAAGAAAACTGGAGCAGTTGGCACTACATTTAAAGAGGGCGTACATATAAACAAAGGACTTTTTGTGCTGGGAAATGTTATCAACTGTTTAGGAAACGATAAATCTCAACAAAGTTTTGTGCCATACAGAGACAGTAATTTAACACGGCTATTGAAAGGTAGGTTTGAATGAATTCTGTGCATCAAAATTTACCTGACCATTTTAGACTCCCTTGAGGGTAATAGTATGATCCTGATGATAGCATGTGTTAGCCCCGCTGACTATAATTTGGAAGAAACTCTTTCGACCTTGAGATATGCTGACAGAGCGCGAAAAATTAAGAACAAACCAGTGATAAACCAAGACCCCAAATCTGCAGAAATTAATGAATTATAGCGGCAGATCAAACATTTGCAGTTGCAGATTGTAGGGCAAGGTGTCCCAGTAGTAACAGAGATTGAGAGTAATAAACTCTATGAATACAATACGTTAAAACTAAAAATTGGAGATCTACATTCCCACTTGACAGAATTAGTGATGGACAAAACATATCTGCCACAGCCAATGAAGATGTCACTGAAAAAATCCAGCAAGTTCGGGAAGAATATGACTTGGTACTAGAGAATTTAAGTACAAACATAGAGAGTAATGCTGATATCAAGGAAAATGTACTCAAATTGAGAGAGATTCGAGAAAAACTAAGTCTTCTGCAGTTAGAACAAGTTAAGACTGAAACCGAAATGAGGTATGTTTATAGAAGTTTACAAACTTTTTTAATGTGGAGGAATTTTGAAAACTAAAAAAAATTATATGTAGTTAAGATTATACCAATTTATCTCAGTGCCAACGTTTTAATGTTTTGTTACGTCGGATCTATAATGTAGGCTTCCTTAAACTCAAAATATCATTTATATTCATGTTATTAATTGTTAATATTGTTAGGTATTAATAGTTATGATGTGGAGCCAGATTTAGAGTCCTCAGCTCCATAATATTCACCCAAGTTATTCTCATCGCACAGTTACACATCCTTACAAAAAAATTTCTATATATTTTTTATTTTCATACCGGGTTGGCCATATCTTGGGTAACAAACAGGCGGGAGCCATGGAACTAGTACAAGGTGGCAAAATCTGTTAAAAAAATATTTTAAGAACTATTTAAAATTAACAAAAAAAAAAGGAACCACATAAAATGCCTCAACTTTTTTCTGTTACATAAATCCTTATTTATATAAATAGAATCTGTGCAATAAAGATGCATGTATTTGCTATATTACTCGATAAAATGTTTACTTCAGTTCAGAGGTTCAGTTTATGTTGTCCTGATATTTTAAAATGTACATAAAAAGTTATTCCATTAGACTCCTTGTTTTCTATGTCTTAAAAAATAGAGGAAAAATCAGTGAGCAACCCAGTTCCCTCCTTATTGGCCGACTTTGCATAATGTTTACAAAAAAGGTTGATTTTGAGTTTCAGTTGTAAATCTTGAATTTGCACAGATCTTAATTCAATATCATCTTTAATCGTTTTTGTTTCGTTCGACTCCGCAGTTTCCGGATTCTTCATCAGTTCATCTAATTGCTGTTGTAAAATTCCTCTATCATCTAGCAATCCACCTAATGTTGTCTCTAACTCTAACTCTAATTCTTGTTTAAGCTAAAAACACAGGAATTTTTTATTTTAGGTTACCATCTAAAAATTCTGCAAAATAATACACACTACTAATTTGCGTTTGGAGTTACCTAGGTAATGTTAAAATGAAAACTTATCTATGCAACTTAAGAGACTCAAACTGATAGCGACTAGTAATGTGACATGGCCTGTAAATTGAATCAAGAGATCGGAAAAAAAAATTTAATGTGCTATAAGTCAGTGAACCGAAATCGTTGGAATTGGGATTCTAAACGCCATATCTTACCAAAGGACCAATTTTATCGAGTTTTCCATTAAATTTGGAATCTTGTACTTGTTTCCTCAAAATCAGAGTCTGTTGAAGTCTTTTATTTAATGCCGCCGCTTCTTCAAACTTCCGTTTCAACACATTCTGCTGATTAGCATGCATTAACTTAATTTTTACTATTTCAGTTTGCTTTTTCTGATCTTGTTGCTTTACACGTGTTAACTCTCTACAAAGATCAGATTAAAAATTCAAAAACTTAAGTAATCTGAGAAAAAATTACCTTTCCTTTTGCAATTTCCACTGTTGAAATTTGTTGGACTCCTCTCGCATATTTTTGATCAATTTTACTTTGACTTGTTTCATTTGCGTGATTTCTTGGTGAAGCTGTGTTATTCGCTGTTCATCTCTCTCTTTGAGTTTAATCAGTCGAGACTGTCCTTGAACCTAGATAAAATTAATCACTAACGTTAGATGAAAAACTGTGCGTTTACGAAAAACTGCGGTTAATCAACATTACCAATCTATTTGATTTAAATATTAAATATTAACTTTGTTCTTAATTTTTCGCGCTCTGTCAGCATATCTCAAGGTCGAAAGAGTTTCTTCCAAATTATAGTCAGCAGGGCTAACACATGCTATCATCAGGATCATACTATTATCCCCAAGGGAGTCTAAAATGGTCAGGTAAATTTTGTGCACAGAATTCATTCAAACCTACCTTTCAATAGCCGTGTTAAATTACTGTCTCTGTATGGCACAAAACTTTGTTGCGATTTATCATTTCCTAAACAGCTGATAACATTTCCCAGCACAAAAAGTCCTTTGTTTATATTTACGCCCTCTTTAAATGTAGTGCCAACTGCTCCAGTTTTCTTGGGTCGCTCGGATCCAGCTAGGTCAACTAGGTGTAATTTTGCGTTCTTATTTTGATTTCTACACATTGGTCTCGAGGCTTATCAGATAAGAGATCGAAAATTCCTTCTTTGTAAAGCTCAATAAAAGACATACTAACAGTAAAATCTATGGAGAAATTGTCCTTGATATAATCAAATATATGTATCACAGTCCTAGGTATAACCCCCATATGATCCTTTTCTTGATAGGCAGTTCTAGTAGTGTCAATAAAGCATTTTCGTCGGAAGTCCTCAAGAACAGTTTGGATTTTGATGATTTTTTTGTTTGTTTTATTCATTAACAACATTAAAAATTAATTAATTCCACCCACGCATCTCTTGTGGGTGGAATTAATGCCCAAGACATAATTAAACGTAAAAGGCTTGTGAATTGGACGTAATAAAATTTGTTCATTTTCCGGAACTATTTCCAGGACTTCTTTACACCCCCTGGATATCTCGAACGGGACTAATGGCCGTACAGGCACAGCAACTTTCACGGAACACGTGTCATTCCCGTTCATAGTGCCACAGCGTTTCTATCTTGTTATAATGGAAATAAAAAAATATTTAACACGGGTATATTGTTCCTATTAACCAATTAAAATTACTTTTAAATCTTACTTCTGCAGCCTCAATCACAAATGATAATCACCACTGTGAAATACACGTTACAAAAGAGTCGTTTTTCTTTGTTCAAAGCAATATCAGGATTTCTTCTTCTTTTCTGGCCAGTAAATATGTAACAATCCAATTAACCAAGATCATTCGCCCATTGCCGAACGTGTCAATTTCGATCAAAAAAGAGTTAATCAGGGGTCTGTTATATTCTATCAATTAATTCCTTGGGAATCAACTATAAATGCATTGACGTTTCTGATTTTAAATTTAGCAAGATTTGGCAGTCAAAATGCAAACTAAAACTCGGTAGACACGATCGAATTTTCACATGTATTTCTGCATGTATTTTTTGCTTTTAAAAGTGTATGTATTTATAACTGGTGAGTTTTTGACAGTAGGCACAATTCCATTTTTTTTCGAACAAAATGGACTTTGTTTATTTTGATGGAATTTTGTTTTTATAGGTAGTGGAACCTTTGCTGGTCGTTTACAAATAACATCGACGGAAATCACAATTTAAGCAATATCTGGTGTCCCAGAAACCAACACGACTACACTGCTTAATTACAATAATGCTACCAACTGTCGTGGTTGGGCGAATCACCCACGGCAGAGTGGCCTGACTTTACTTAAATATATATATGGTATGGATATAAATAGACGTAAAAAGTCAGCCAACTGTATTAGTGAAACGCATTATTGAATAGAAGTAAAAAGGTCAATAAAAAATAAAAAACTTTAATTATACAACGCATTAAAGAAAAGAATAAGACTTTAATTATTCAACCAGTATTAAAAATACTTTTAATTTTGTGATCATAGACTAGTTTTACGATTTTTTACCTTAATAAATAGTTAAGTAGTTGAATATGTGCGACGATAAACTTTTTACGTACTTTACATGTCAACGATGTTCCCAGCCGTTGAAGCTCGAGGACTCTCTAAATTCATTCAGTGAACATATTTCGGCAGAGCTTAACCGTAAGCTTTATTGAGCTTTTATTGTTCAGAATTTATTCTTATGATTTTATAGTACCTATACATTCTCAACCAGACGTAGAATTGGAGTCTCAAGCAACAAGTTTTGATCACTATGTACCACCTTGCAGGCTATCAGATTCTGGAAATGGAGCTAATGGTTTTATGTTAATCTCTGATGAAAATGAGGTGGATTTACTAAGTCATCAATTTAAGATATGCAAACTAGTGTTTGTTTACTACAGTTTTGCTGGGTACAAGAATAGATGGTAAATGATAGACATTTTTAGCCAATACTAGCAGTACATAATTTTTGGTGTCAAATGCAGAAAGTTAAGTATTTTAAACTTGCACTTATTTGCAAACATGGATATAATGCATTTAAATGCATAATACCGTAATTTATATATATATATATATATATATATATATATATATATATATATATATATATATATATATAAAACTTCAGGATTTAGAAAAAGCATTGCAAGATGTCAACGAAGAAACTCGACGTTTACTTGAAGAAGATTTTAATTACTTTAATTACTTATCCGTTTCCTCCAAAAAATGGCCAAGGCGTGCATAAGTATTTGTTTAAACTACTTACTGCAGGTTGGTAGAAAACAAAAGTTACTGGACTAAAAAGAAGAAAAAACATGGTAATTAGGGCGTAGCGGCGACAAAAGTAAAAAATAAAAATTTTGGTTGGAATTTCATAATGAGAGTAAAATAACACGGTTTTGTTTACATATCAAGTGGTGATTTTCTCAAATGAAGCAGTTTCTTAGAAAATGTTATTGAGCTAAATTCAGATTGACTTGGACCAAGTTGTGTATAAAGGTGCCTAAAACTTTCTAAAACCGAGCTTCATAGCAGTTATTCACTGTGTAAATATGGGTTTTTTAGCGTTATCCTTCTATATTAAAACCCTTTTCCTAAATTTTACATTCGGACCATTCCTGATGCATTCAGACATAACTGAAAACCACCTTTATCTTTTATGTAATTTTTTGAATACTTTTAGACTACCAATTAAGTCACGTTAACAATCAATTGGACAAGTTGAAGAGAACAAATGTATTAAATGCTACATTTCACATTTGGCACAAAGGACATTTTAGAACGATAAATAATTTTTGCCTGGGAAGACTGCCTTCAGCGCCTGTTGATTGGTCAGAAATCAATGCAGCCTGGGGACAAACTGCTTTCTTGTGATCTGCATTAGCTCGAAAAATTGATTTAACCTTTGAGAGGCTAGTTCCATATGGAAACCATTCTTATATTGAGGTAAGTAAGTGATTTTGGTTAATAAAAGATTTAGTTTAGATTATTAGTCACTGTAGTGAAGTGTGGCATTATTAATTTAATTATTTTTATCAAGAAATGGTTAAACTATCTAAACAAAATATACACCTGATAATATGTTCTACCATTTAGGTTGAAATATATATGCCATACAAATCACATATGGACCGCCACTGGCAGAAATTAAAATAGTGTGTTTTTGAGCAGAATGCATTTACCTAATTTTACAAAGATATCTAGATTCGCTTCTTAAATAGCTTAAGAATTATCCCTTTATATATTTGCTTTAGTAAAGTATTTTATTTTAGGATATCCAGGAACAAAAGGAGCTTCCCCTCTATGGCGCTTGGAGATTTCCGTTTTTTGTGGGACACAAAGTTTGATAATGGCATGGTTGCCTTTTTGGATTGTCTTCAACAATTCCAAGCAAAAGTAGAGGAACTGGAAAAAAATGATAAGGTCTTTTGTTTTCCTTATCGCACCAATAAAGGAAAAATCGAGGATTCCGATCATGTCAGCTATTCCATCAAGTATGGTGATATCTCAATTAAATTTCAACATAAATTATTCTTCTTCTGAAAATAAAACATAAACAATGTGATGGCCTAAGTTTTGAATTTCTGATTCAATTGTGACGTATCTGACATACAAAATTTAAGTTTTGAATTTTTGATTCAATTGTGCATGCGCATTTATTTAATGGAATTATATTTTACGGGTTGAATTCTTTTATGGTCGCCGCCGCGAAATAAATGGGTAGTCGTCGGCTAGGCTAGGCGAAGCTCGACTAACCTAGGGCGCGCGCGAAACGGATCACGGCCCATAAACGAACGCGATTTCATGTGGGCCGAGTTAGGCTATAGGAACTGCGCGTTGGCGGCGCTTACCCAAAGGTTCGAGGTTCGAATCCCGACCGCGACGCGCCGAACAATTTTTCGGTTCTGAAAAATACGTCATATTTATTTCTCGCCATCCCCCACCTCCCATCATCCTCGATAGAGAATAATTACGATTTGTTTAAAATAAAATGTTTTTAAAATACATTTGATAATATTTACAGTAACTCAGCTTAAAAGAAGGCAAAGTTTCGTTCAAGCAGGACAGTTCCCAGTCGGTACAATTCACCGATTATTTCGGAAAGGAAACTCTGCCGAGGTCGGCGCCGGATCTTCGGTATATTTGGCTGCCAAAGTTTTGGAATTAATCGACCGTGCGGCGACAGACGATAAGAAAACCAAAATTATTACTCGCCATTTACAACTGGCGATCCGTCCAAGAAAACTGACAACAAAGCTAATTAAAAATGGCCGCGATGAAAACTTTTCTAGTTGAGATACCGTTTTATTTAAACGGATATATTTTTTACAAAATTTGTTTTACGTGGAACCGCCAACAGTTTTTTTTTAAAGCACGTTTACCATTTTCATGCGGTTTTGTTAGGCAAAATTGACTTGATTCTTTCATTTTCATTTTAATAATCACTATAACACTAAAGAAAATAAAAACCAAAAGCACATTCTAACCTTGCCTTAATGTGACGAAAATAATTGTTTGTTGCGAATAATTCTCGATAAACGAATTATCTTTGTAACGTGTTTTTGTGATTCTGAAAAGAACCGTTTTATTTCACTTTCAGTTACTGTTTTTCGTAAATTAATCCAGAAATTCATTTCACGCCTCCGCGACGGGTTAATCTTCTAACGGCCCCCCTTGGTTATTCCCTGAATGTTATCCCTCAACACTTTGTAATGTCGTTTGGCACCGCCTTTTCCCAAACCTTTTACCACTTTTCCTTCTACGGGTCATTTCAATTCAATTCAATTATGCGTTTCACAAAAAATGTTGGGCTCGACTGCTAGGATCATTCGCCCATTGCCGACTTCCGTCGAGGATTTTCGCTTCTGGTCAATGACCACCACGTACAAAGAAGAAAAATAACCAATAATTTGCTCAACTAGCAAAGAACGATTCTGACCGATACCAAAAAAATCGGCTTCCCCCCGCTTCCACCGCGGACCATCCGGGCCCATCCGGCCTCCATACCGGCGTGAACGGGGAAAAACGACGGGGCCGACGACGATTATCACTTTAAGACGTACACTGAACACTCAAAACACTAAATCCACACCGTGGAAACCGATATTAAATTTCTTGGGACGAATACATGGGATTCTGTCGGGAGCGAACAGAGGTTAAACCGCCGCGTGCAATGCTCCCTCTACGGGTCATTTCTAATCTTACCCGAGTTTTCTGGTAGAGAAAATAAACAAAACTGTCTGAAGCGCAAGGACAACCGCCCAAAAAGGTCTATATTTTCTACCAATGTGTACTGCGTAGTGGGTAAATGTAAAACGAATTCTTTTAATAAAGAAATATACAGAGGTCCCGAAAAGGACTTTTATTTTTTTTCTTTATGTTCCGGGATCTCTTCATCAGTAAAGTTTTCTTTGCGGGAGTCCGAGCAACAAATTTCCGAATTTGCAATTCCTGTTGCTTTCATTTTGGCTGTGCCTTGGCCTAACCTGGAGCGCTACATCCCCGTGGTGATAAAATGTATCAAGTGGTCCAATGCATTGGTTCACTGCACTTGTGAATGATTGCCTTGGGGCAGCATTTCAAATTCAATAAGTGGATAACACTCACTTAGCAAAAGTGTTATTGCAGAGGGATGGCGGAGTAGTAGTCGTGGCGACCTGGTCGTTCCACTCGCACTAGCACGCATATCTATCTTTCTGCCTTCGAAGTGCTCATCTAGTGCTATGGACAGGATTATTATCGCAACAACGTAACACCAATAGGATGTCACCTTAAGTACATTGTATCAAGTAAGGTCTCAACAAAACTGAAAAAAGGGCGAACACAAAAGTTTTCCTTTTACGTTCGCTATGTATTTTTCGGTCTTTAATCGCAGCAACGGGACACCAACAGGGTGATACACCTTAAGTACAGTGAGGGTGCTAACGACGGTGACAAAAATCAAGTAAGGTCTCAAGAAAAATAAAAAAAAAAGGGCGAACGCAAAAGTTTTTCTTTTACGTTCGCCATATATTTTTCTGTTTGCGAAATGCGGATCCTCTAGTATTAAGGGCAGGATTATTATCGGAACAAAGGGACCACCAATGGGATGAGTCACCTTAAGTACATTGAGGGTACTAACGACGGTCGCTAAAAGCAAGTAAGGTCTCAAAAAAAACTGTTTAAAAAAAAGGGCGAACGCAAAAGTTTTTCTTTTACGTTCGCCATGTACCTTTGTGTCATTTTTCCCTGTCACAGGGGTCTCGTCACATTGATAAGAATCCACTAGGAATGGTGCGACCACCGGCGCACATTATTTTAAGCCTTTTTGGCTTAGTTCAGGGGTGCGGTTTCTCTCGTATTATATATATAGGACTTTTTTACGGAAGAGCATCCATTCGCTTTGGACGTAAAATTTTTCTGACAAGGGCCGGTCTATCCGAACGAAGTTTGGTGTTCGGACGACCTGCGCATTATTTTCAACTTGTATCTCTACGGAAGAGCAGAGTGGTCTTCGAAGTCAAACTTTTAATTTTTAGGGCCGGTCTATCCGAAAGAACTTTTATTTCCAGACGACCCGCGCCTAACTTTTAACAAATATGTATATACGTTCTCGGGCGAAAATCCTTCACACCTTGTCGACGGTAAGCGCAAAGCTAGGTCTCGCGCTTTTAGCTCGTCCAGGTACCCGAAATGTCTCCGCTTCCACTGACTTCGTTCGTATAAACGTCCGCGTCGGGTGCGAGAAATTATCGACTCGGCGAGTACAAAGTACAAGTTATTTATTTTAGTTATTTTTTTAACACTACAACAATCCTAATGATTAAGTACGGTCAACTTTCCGAACACATCGACGACGTCGGAACATATCGGCGGTTCGGTTCGAAGACCTCGTTAAATCATTCAATCGGTGGTAACGACGGGCGGTGTGTACAAAGGGCAGGGACGTAATCAACGCGAGCTTATGACTCGCGCTTACTGGGAATTCCTCTTTTTTGGGGAACCCCAATTCCTAGCACGAAGGATTTTCCGCGGGTTACCCTGGCCTCTAATCTAGAGACTGCTCGCTGATTCCTTCAGAGTAGCGCGCGTGCGGCCCAGAACATCCAAAGGCATCACAGATCTGTTATTGCTCAATCTCGTGCAGCCAAAGGCCGCTTTGTCGCCCTAAGAATTGTTGGTCCTCAGACGGTAAAAATTAGCAGGCTAGAGTCTCGTTCGTTATAGAAATTAATCGCTCGATTAACTAAAAACGGCCATGCACCACCACCCACCGTATCAAGAATGAGCTCTAATCTGTACATCCCTCCGAAGTCCAGGACCGGCGGGGTTTTCCCCTTTCTAATTAAATTTGCTGCAGGCTCCACTCCTAGTGTTGCCCCTCCATCGATTCCTTTAAGTTTCAACTTCGCAACCATACTTCCCCCGGAACCCAAAACCTTTGGTTTCCCGGAAGCGTCCCGCCGAGTCAACTTCGGCGGATCGCTGGCTGGCATATTTACAGTTAGAACTAGGGCGGTATCTGATCGCCTTCTAGCCTCTAACTTTTGTTCTTGATCAACGAAAACGTTTTTGGCAAATGCTTTCGCTTCCGTTCGTCTTGCGACGATCCAAGAATTTCACCTCTAACGTCGCAATACGAATGCCCCCATCCGCTCCTATTAATCATTACCATGCGAAAACCAACGAAACGGACCCGAGGTCTTGTTCCATTATTCCATGCATACTGTATTCAGACAAAATTTTAGCCTGCTTTAAGCATTATAATTTGTTCAAAGTAAACGTACCGGCCCACCTCTATACTCCGTGAAGAGCACCGCGGCAGGATTGAGTCGGACCGAGCCAAGTCCACCGGCAGGAAGTCTCGCGACGCGCCAGTTGAAACCGGGAATGGTGAACCGGCGGCGCGAGACACAATTCGACTACGAACTTTTTAACCGCAACAACTTTAATATACGCTATTGGACTTGCCCTCCAATTGATCCTCGTTAAAGGGATTAGAGTGTACTCATTCCGATTACGGGGCCTCGAGCGAGTTCCGTATCATTATTTTTCGTCCCTACCTTTCCCGCGCCGGGAGTGGGTAATTTGCATGCCTGCTGCCCTCCTTGGATGTGGTAGCCGTTTATCAGGCTCCCTCTCCGGAATCGAACCCTGATTCTCTGTTACCAGTTACGACCATGGTAAGCTCGTAACCTACCATCGACAGTTGATAAGGCACAAATTTAAAATATGCATCGCCGGTGCGAGACCGTGCGATTAGCTTCAAGTTATTTAGTTTCACCCAGTTTCGATCTAATAAAAGCGGTCCTTTCGTTACCGGTAAGACATCTGCTGCTTGTATTAGCTCTAGAATTACCACATTTATCCAAGTAATTGTGGGTACAATCTAAGGAACCATAACTGATTAATGAGCCTCTCGCGGTTTCACTTTAATTCGGCTGAAAACATGCAATCTTTGAGACAAGCATATGACTACAGGCAGGATCAACCAGCTGTTCTTAATATCACGCGCGCCGCCGCCGCCACGCATGGCGACGATCGGGCAAACGCGTTAAATATTTTTAAATAGAACCAGACTTGGTGGTTAGAGCGTACGAGTACGGAAAGGAACCCTTCCCGACACCATACATATATTATTCATTCGTTATTAAAGCTTTAATATGTGGCGCGTCGGATCGATGTGACTCGCAACGAACGTCGATCGACGGAAATTTTCGGACATTCTCTCGATCACTCTTCGCTAGATTGTAAGCGACACGAGATTTCTCGAAAGAAACGTTCCGAATTTGTATATAAACTCGCTCGGTGAGAGGAGAGTTGTCGCAAATTTTTCAAAAGAAAAATAATCTGGCGATCGCTTTTGAACCGCGAAGTGCCAAATCTTACTTTCAAACACCCGCTAAGTTCGCGATCTAGCTGTATAAGGTGCGGAGCCTTAAAATGATTCCGAACGCTCGAGCAATCGCTGCTACGAAGACGATCCGTCGGCAAACGAAAAACGGTCTACTTTCTCGTACCGACGAAGGAAACCAATTTTTCTTCAAAAATGGAACCAACGATACGAAAAAGTTAAGCGAGCCAATTAATCGCGCTAAACGGTCGACTCGAAGGCGATCTAACGATCGGAAAAGCACTTTGCTCTGCGAAGGGAGAAGTGTCTATATGCACGACGCGGCGGTCGCGCTCGAGACCATCTCACCTATTATAGGTAACGGACCATTCCTTAGTCTTCCGAACGGTTTATGTAAAACACGCCTAATAACGGCGGCCGCCAACGTCGTAGAAATCTGAAATTCGAGTGAAGCTTTCGCTTTGATTCCGCTAAATTATAAATATTTTTGAAAGTTTTTTTTATTTGTTGGTTTTTTTAGCTGACCGTCGGTGCCAACTAACCAAAATAAACCAAAACTATCAATTGAAATAAACAGTAGTGTTCTTGTTATTTGTTTCGAAAAGCGCTATAACCTAACGTACCGCACTAGCCGTACGCGCGTGAGAGTGCGCGTACGAGTAGGCGTGAGAGTGGTCGTGCGAGTAGGCGTGCGAGTTGTCGTGCGAGTTGTCGTGCGAGTAGGCGTGCGCGTGGTGGTGCCAGTACTCGTGCGAGTGCTCGTACGAGTGTTTGTGCGAGTTGTCGCACGAGCACTCGCGAGAATCAAATCGAAAGCTTCACCCCAATTTCTGACTTCTATGACGCTCGCGGCTGCCGTTATTACGCGGGTTTTACATGAAACGTTCGGAGGACTAAGGAATGGTCCATTACCTATAATAGGTGAGATGGTCTCGAGCGCGACTGCCTTGTCGCGTGTGTAGACTCACTTCTCCCTGCCATAGGAAAATTTTTCTTATTTATATATCGCCGTCGATTCAAGCTGACTTGACGGAGCGAATGTTAGGAAAATTTTCGTCGATCGACGTTGGTCGCGAGACATTGGTCGGCACGCTGCATGCACGCGCCGTTTCGATTGTTCGCACTTGCGTTGTGTAAATAGACATCTCCATCGAGAGGCAACTTTTTCCTTCGAGTCAAGCTGACGGTCCGAGCTTTAACTCGGAGCCCGTCTTTAAAGTCTTCGACGCAGCGGTTGCTCGAGGAAGGAAAATGGCCGAGGATCAATGTCGGTTGCGAGACACCGTCGGGCACGTTGCCGGCACGTGCCCTTCCGGTTGTCCGCACCTTCAGGTATCCGACAGATGGGTGAGGGCTTAGAACTTTATCACATCGATGTGTAAATAGTCATCTCCACAGAGAGGCAACTTTTTCCTGATCGTTAGATCGCCTTCGAGTCAAGCTGACGGTCCGAACTTTAACTCGGAGCCCGTCTTTAAAGTCTTCGACGCAGCGGTTGTTCGAGCAAGGAAAATGGCCGAGGATCAATGTCGGTTGTGAGACACCGTCGGGCACGTTGCCGGCACGTGCCCTTCCGGTTGTCCGCACCTTCTGGTATCCGACAGATGGGTGATGGCTTAGAACTTTATCACATCGATGTGTAAATAGTCATCTCCACAGAGAGGCAACTTTTTCCTGATCGTTAGATCGCCTTCGAGGCAAGCTGACGGTCCGAACTTTAACTCGGAGCCCGTCTTTAAAGTCTTCGACGCAGCGGTTGTTCGAGCAAGGAAAATGGCCGAGGATCAATGTCGGTTGTGAGACACCGTCGGGCACGTTGCCGGCACGTGCCCTTCCGGTTGTCCGCACCTTCTGGTATCCGACAGATGGGTGATGGCTTAGAACTTTATCACATCGATGTGTAAATAGTCATCTCCACGGAGAGGCAACTTTTTCCTGATCGTTAGATCGCCTTCGAGGCAAGCTGACGGTCCGAACTTTAACTCGGAGCCCGTCTTTAAAGTCTTCGACGCAGCGGTTGTTCGAGCAAGGAAAATGGCCGAGGATCAATGTCGGTTGTGAGACACCGTCGGGCACGTTGCCGGCACGTGCCCTTCCGGTTGTCCGCACCTTCTGGTATCCGACAGATGGGTGATGGCTTAGAACTTTATCACATCGATGTGTAAATAGTCATCTCCACGGAGAGGCAACTTTTTCCTGATCGTTAGATCGCCGTCGAAGCAAATTGTCGGCCCGAGCTTTTACTCGGAGCCCGTCTTCAAAGTCTTCGACGCAGCGATTGCTCGAGCGTTAGGAAAATGGCCGAGGATCGACGTCTATTGCGTGACACGTTCGGCACGTTGCCGGCACGAGCCGTTTCCGTTGTCCGCCCATTCGTTGTATCCTATGGGAGATGAGTGCGATCTGTCGAGCTTAGGATGTCTTGTCGTTCAAACAAGACCCTTTGATCGACGGAAGGAAAAATGGCGAACGTAATTGGAGAACTTTTTCCTTTTGCGTTCGCCTTTTTCATGTGTTTTCTTTTAGTTTTCAGAGCGTAATCGAGTCGAAGCGATGTGCCGTAGGCGCATTAAACGTCGCTGAATCGTGTGTGTCAGTTGGTGACCTTGGATTAGAGGGAATCAATTTGGATGCTCAACTTGGAAGATTTTGAGGTTCGATTTGGTTGTTGGAAAGTTTAGGGAAACAGCGAGGGTTTTTAGTCCGTAGGCGGAACCCGTGATGGGACCGAATCGGGCACTCTCGGTGACCATTTTGGCCGGAGTCTTTTGAAGATTTTCCCCCGCTATAAAAAGAATAAAAAAAAAAGAAAGTATTGCGGCTTGTGATTTTTGGTTAGGTTAGTTTTGGTTAGTTTTGGTTAGTTTTGGTTAGTTTTGGTTAGTTTTGGTTAGTTTTGGTTAGTTTTGGTTAGTTTTGGTTAGTTTTGGTTAGTTTTGGTTAGTTTTGGTTAGTTTTGGTTAGTTTTGGTTAGTTTTGGTTAGTTTTGGTTAGTTTTGGTTAGTTTTGGTTAGTTTTGGTTAGTTTTGGTTAGTTTTGGTTAGTTTTGGTTAGTTTTGGTTAGTTTTGGTTAGTTTTGGTTAGTTTTGGTTAGTTTTGGTTAGTTTTGGTTAGTTTTGGTTAGTTTTGGTTAGTTTTGGTTAGTTTTGGTTAGTTTTGGTTAGTTTTGGTTAGTTTTGGTTAGTTTTGGTTAGTTTTGGTTAGTTTTGGTTAGTTTTGGTTAGTTTTGGTTAGTTTTGGTTAGTTTTGGTTAGTTTTGGTTAGTTTTGGTTAGTTTTGGTTAGTTTTGGTTAGTTTTGGTTAGTTTTGGTTAGTTTTGGTTAGTTTTGGTTAGTTTTGGTTAGTTTTGGTTAGTTTTGGTTAGTTTTGGTTAGTTTTGGTTAGTTTTGGTTAGTTTTGGTTAGTTTTGGTTAGTTTTGGTTAGTTTTGGTTAGTTTTGGTTAGTTTTGGTTAGTTTTGGTTAGTTTTGGTTAGTTTTGGTTAGTTTTGGTTAGTTTTGGTTAGTTTTGGTTAGTTTTGGTTAGTTTTGGTTAGTTTTGGTTAGTTTTGGTTAGTTTTGGTTAGTTTTGGTTAGTTTTGGTTAGTTTTGGTTAGTTTTGGTTAGTTTTGGTTAGTTTTGGTTAGTTTTGGTTAGTTTTGGTTAGTTTTGGTTAGTTTTGGTTAGTTTTGGTTAGTTTTGGTTAGTTTTGGTTAGTTTTGGTTAGTTTTGGTTAGTTTTGGTTAGTTTTGGTTAGTTTTGGTTAGTTTTGGTTAGTTTTGGTTAGTTTTGGTTAGTTTTGGTTAGTTTTGGTTAGTTTTGGTTAGTTTTGGTTAGTTTTGGTTAGTTTTGGTTAGTTTTGGTTAGTTTTGGTTAGTTTTGGTTAGTTTTGGTTAGTTTTGGTTAGTTTTGGTTAGTTTTGGTTAGTTTTGGTTAGTTTTGGTTAGTTTTGGTTAGTTTTGGTTAGTTTTGGTTAGTTTTGGTTAGTTTTGGTTAGTTTTGGTTAGTTTTGGTTAGTTTTGGTTAGTTTTGGTTAGTTTTGGTTAGTTTTGGTTAGTTTTGGTTAGTTTTGGTTAGTTTTGGTTAGTTTTGGTTAGTTTTGGTTAGTTTTGGTTAGTTTTGGTTAGTTTTGGTTAGTTTTGGTTAGTTTTGGTTAGTTTTGGTTAGTTTTGGTTAGTTTTGGTTAGTTTTGGTTAGTTTTGGTTAGTTTTGGTTAGTTTTGGTTAGTTTTGGTTAGTTTTGGTTAGTTTTGGTTAGTTTTGGTTAGTTTTGGTTAGTTTTGGTTAGTTTTGGTTAGTTTTGGTTAGTTTTGGTTAGTTTTGGTTAGTTTTGGTTAGTTTTGGTTAGTTTTGGTTAGTTTTGGTTAGTTTTGGTTAGTTTTGGTTAGTTTTGGTTAGTTTTGGTTAGTTTTGGTTAGTTTTGGTTAGTTTTGGTTAGTTTTGGTTAGTTTTGGTTAGTTTTGGTTAGTTTTGGTTAGTTTTGGTTAGTTTTGGTTAGTTTTGGTTAGTTTTGGTTAGTTTTGGTTAGTTTTGGTTAGTTTTGGTTAGTTTTGGTTAGTTTTGGTTAGTTTTGGTTAGTTTTGGTTAGTTTTGGTTAGTTTTGGTTAGTTTTGGTTAGTTTTGGTTAGTTTTGGTTAGTTTTGGTTAGTTTTGGTTAGTTTTGGTTAGTTTTGGTTAGTTTTGGTTAGTTTTGGTTAGTTTTGGTTAGTTTTGGTTAGTTTTGGTTAGTTTTGGTTAGTTTTGGTTAGTTTTGGTTAGTTTTGGTTAGTTTTGGTTAGTTTTGGTTAGTTTTGGTTAGTTTTGGTTAGTTTTGGTTAGTTTTGGTTAGTTTTGGTTAGTTTTGGTTAGTTTTGGTTAGTTTTGGTTAGTTTTGGTTAGTTTTGGTTAGTTTTGGTTAGTTTTGGTTAGTTTTGGTTAGTTTTGGTTAGTTTTGGTTAGTTTTGGTTAGTTTTGGTTAGTTTTGGTTAGTTTTGGTTAGTTTTGGTTAGTTTTGGTTAGTTTTGGTTAGTTTTGGTTAGTTTTGGTTAGTTTTGGTTAGTTTTGGTTAGTTTTGGTTAGTTTTGGTTAGTTTTGGTTAGTTTTGGTTAGTTTTGGTTAGTTTTGGTTAGTTTTGGTTAGTTTTGGTTAGTTTTGGTTAGTTTTGGTTAGTTTTGGTTAGTTTTGGTTAGTTTTGGTTAGTTTTGGTTAGTTTTGGTTAGTTTTGGTTAGTTTTGGTTAGTTTTGGTTAGTTTTGGTTAGTTTTGGTTAGTTTTGGTTAGTTTTGGTTAGTTTTGGTTAGTTTTGGTTAGTTTTGGTTAGTTTTGGTTAGTTTTGGTTAGTTTTGGTTAGTTTTGGTTAGTTTTGGTTAGTTTTGGTTAGTTTTGGTTAGTTTTGGTTAGTTTTGGTTAGTTTTGGTTAGTTTTGGTTAGTTTTGGTTAGTTTTGGTTAGTTTTGGTTAGTTTTGGTTAGTTTTGGTTAGTTTTGGTTAGTTTTGGTTAGTTTTGGTTAGTTTTGGTTAGTTTTGGTTAGTTTTGGTTAGTTTTGGTTAGTTTTGGTTAGTTTTGGTTAGTTTTGGTTAGTTTTGGTTAGTTTTGGTTAGTTTTGGTTAGTTTTGGTTAGTTTTGGTTAGTTTTGG